>NC_136334.1:6885496-6967149 GCF_964198595.1 Lampetra fluviatilis | reverse complement strand
TCACGGTCACCAACACAAGGTCGACTCAGCCTCAAATGAGTACCTGGTGTGCTGTGTAAAAAACATCGCCACTGGGGAGACAAAGGCGGTCGTGCGTGTGTTGGCCACGCACCGCCTCATGTGCCGTGCCGGCCTTCATAGGTGCTCGCAAACAGCACTTGCCCTAACAGTCTGTTACAGGTTATACGGGGGAACTTTGTCTTTTGTGTTGGGATGGTGGAGGGATTTAAGACACAAATTTGGGGCCGCATCGTTAGGACGGTAGTCCAACGCGGAAAAAAAAAAATCTAGAATGCATCATCGGTGCGATGCCGCTGCCGTCACCACCGTGATACCGATGACATCACAGGAGAGTGACGCCATGACAGTGACGTCACTTCTGTGACGTCACCCTTTCGGAATTGGACGCGAAAAAAAACACCAGAGAACAGACGTTTGGAACCGTCCGAAAGACGTTTTCATCTGGGCCGGATATTTACAGAATGTAATTGGTATAAAAATCGAGATTGTAAACAAACTACCAAGTACCCACATTGCAAGACGTTTCAGATTGAACTCTCTTTGGACGACATGGCTTTCGGTATTCTGTTTGTTTGTCAGTACGCCCAATTTCGCAATCGACCCCCCCCCGCCCCCCCCCACCCGATCGAACCGTTCGTGCCGACGTTCGTCTTGCACCGTCGTTTCCGATACCTCGCGCGCGAGGACTCCATTCCCGCGGGGAACGTGGAGCGGTTGTTGTTGTTTGTTTTCCATGTAAACATTGTGTGCGGGCAGCGGGAAGGGGGGGAGGGTGTGTAAATTATTTCACGGAAATTTCTCACACGGCCACAAAAACAGGACGTGACGTCGTCACGGCGGCAACAAGAAATTAAAATGGCGCGCAGCCACGCGGCGGCACTTTTGGCTTTCAATAAAGCGCGACGCGGACGCTCGCAGGAAGTGACCTCATGGATGTGATGTCCACTTCCTGTCACGTCACTTTTACCCCCATTTTTCCTCTCCTCCCCACACCCCCTTACCCCACCCCCACCCCCGTCACCCTCCTCCCAAGTTCATAATTTCGCTGCAGACTATCATGGAACATCATGCATGGGTGTGTTCAACGTCACTACAATCCGGTGTGTAATTACAATTCTGTGCGAGTCTAAAAGGGCTCTGTGTGTCTCTGTGCCAATCTATGGGGCTCTAGTGCGAGTCTGTGGGTCTTTGTGTGAGTCTAAACGGTCTCCGTGTGAGTCTATGGGTCTCCGTGTGAGCCTGTGGGTGCCTGTGTGAGTCTGTGGGTCCCTGTGCGAATATTTGATCTCTGTGTGAGCCTATGGGTCTCTGTGTGAGTCTCTGGCTCCCCCTGATGCGAGTCTCTGGCTCTCAATGCGAGTCGCTGCGCTTCAGAACCCCAGTTTGGTGTGCGGGCAGTGGCCGAGACCCGGATTCGAACCCAGGAATTTCAACGGAGCCAGCTCATCATCTCTGTAACTGACGGTACGGGGGCACGGCCGCTCGTCCGCAGAGCCCCTCGAGTGTTGTTTGGCCTACTCTTCCTACTCTCGGCCAGACGTACTGGAGGATTAACGAGTACCCACGCTTTACCCCACCATTATAATACAAACCTGCATACCGCATATATATATAAAATCACCTTCAAATCGACGCCATTCCCACCGCATGCATTGCGTTTGCCAGGGTGTTGCCGTCCGGTCAGCGCCGCACCTCTGAACCCGGCGGTCCCGAGTTCGATGCCCTGTTAACGGCCACCGAAACACCGGTGACAAATATCGCGACCGGTCCCCGGCCCGCCACCTAGGTCGACTCAGGCTTAAATGAGTACCTGGTGCGGAGACAAAGGTGGGTTTGGGGCGTGGTGCTGGCTGGACACCAGAGGTCGCAACCGGGTACCCGATACCCGTACCCTACCCGATACCCGGCTACCTGTACCCGGCCGGGTACGGGTACCCGTTTGCGACCCTGGTGCGGCCGGGTACGGGTAGGCCGTGAGTCACTGGTGAGTCACCGTTTGTCACTCATTTCGGGTAGGGTACGGGTAGGGAACGGCTACCCGTACCCGGCTGGGTACGGGTAAGAAATCAAAACCCGTTTGCGACCTCTGCTGGACACCCACCACCCCTCGTGCGCCGTGCCGGCCTTCACAGGTGCTGCTACTCGCCAACAGAACTTCCCCAACACTCTGTTACAGGCTACACGGGGAACGTCGACTTTGTTGCGGGGAGAGGCCGCGTCTGGCTTAGCGCTACGCCCCGCAACAAACCCGGCCTCACGAGTTGGATTCCCGCTCATGGCCAATGCCGGTGACGATCATCCGAATCGGTCCTGGGCCTCCCCTAGGTCGGCTCAGACTCAAAATGGAGCGGTGTGCGGTCAAGCCGTACACGTTTCCCCTAAGCAACTTCTGACCACCCCCCTGCATTACAGACGAACGGACGCACACACTTAGATCGCCCCCCCCCCCCCCACTCGCCACTCCCCGTGTAGCCTCAACAGACTGTTGGGGCAAGTGCTGTTAGCTAGTAGCAGCACGGCACACGAGGGGGTGGGTGGGCAGCATCACGCCCGCCCGGCCACCTTTGTCTCCCCATCGGCGGTCTTTAGTACACACACCGCACCGGGGGTACTTATTTAAGGCCGAGTCGGCCTAGGGGAGGCCCAGGACCGGTTCAAATTGTTCTCACCGAGTTGGCCGCGAGTGGGGAATCGGGTTTCGTGGTTTGTAGCGCAAGTGCGCTAACCGCTCCTCCCGGGACGCGCAGACGCAGACACAGACACACGCCGACGTGCAGATAAAAGATGCAGACACGCACAGAAACACAGACGCGCAGGAGTCAGAGACACACAGACACGCACAGACACACAGACGCGCAGGAGTCAGAGACACACAGACACGCACAGACACGCGCAGTAGCGCAGACAGACGCGCAGACAAACAGACGCGCTGAGTCACAGACACACAGACACGCGCAGACACAGACACGCAGACACGCACAGACACACAGACAAACAGATGCGCAGACACGCAGATACGCACAGACATACAGACACACGCAGTCACAGACACGCAGACACACAGACACGCGCTGAGTCACAGACACACAGACACGCGCAGACACAGACACGCGCAGACACAGACACGCAGACAAACAGATGCGCAGACACGCAGATACGCACAGACATACAGACACACGCAGTTACAGACACGCAGACACACAGACGCGCGCTGAGTCACAGACACACAGACACGCGCTGAGTCACAGACACACAGACACACACGCAGACCCAGACACACAGACACACGCAGACACACAAACGCACTGAGTCACAGGCACACAGACACACGCAGACACAGACACACACAGACACACAGACACGCGCTGAGTCACAGACACACAGACACAGACACACGCAGTCACAGACACACAGACACACAGACACGCGCTGAGTCACAGACACACAGACACACAGACACACGCAGTCACAGACACGCAGACACACAGACACGCGCTGAGTCACAGGCACACAGACACACGCAGACACAGACACACACAGACACACAGACACGCGCTGAGTCACAGACACACAGACACACAGACGTGCGCTGAGTCACAGACACACAGACGCGCTGAGTCACAGACACACAGACACACGCAGACACACAGACGCACTGAGTCACAGGCACACAGACACACGCAGACAAAGACACACACAGACACACAGACGCGCGCTGAGTCACAGACACACAGACGCGCGCTGAGTCACAGACACACAGACGCGCTGAGTCACAGGCACACAGACACACGCAGACACAGACACACAGACACGCAGACACGCGCTGAGTCACAGACACACAGACACACAGACACGCGCTGAGTCACAGACACACAGACGCGCTGAGTCACAGACACACAGACACACGCAGACACACAGACACGCAGACACACGCTGAGTCACAGACACACAGACACACAGACACACGCAGTCACAGACACACAGACACACGCAGACACAGACACACAGACACGCAGACACGCGTTGAGTCACAGACACACAGACACACAGACACGCGCTGAGTCACAGACACACAGACGCGCTGAGTCACAGACACACAGACACACGCAGACACACAGACACACAGACACGCAGACACGCGCTGAGTCACAGACACACAGACACACGCAGACACAGACACACAGACACGCAGACACGCGCTGAGTCACAGACACACAGACACACAGACGCGCGCTGAGTCACAGACACACAGACGCGCGCTGAGTCACAGACACACAGACACACAGACGCGCTGAGTCACAGACACACAGACACGCAGACACACAGACGCGCTGAGTCACAGACACACAGACACACGCAGACACAGACACACAGACACGCAGACACACGCCGTCACAGACACGCAGAAACAGACACACAGATACGTGCAGACACGCGCAGACACAGACACACGCTGAGTCTCAGACACACAGACACACGCGCTGAGTCACAGACGCACAGACACACAGCAGAGGGAGAGCGTTGTCTGCGCTCCGTGCTCAGTCCTACGAGAACACGAGTGGACAGCTCTGGGCTCCGTCGTCACGATCATCATCATCGTCGTCGCCGTCGTCATCACGATCATGATCACGACGATGACGATCGTCATCACGATCATCATCGGCGTCGTCGTCATCACTGCCACCGTCGTCACGATCATGATCACGACGATCGTCATCACCATCGTCATCGTCGTCGTCACCGCCGTCGTCATCACGACCACGACGATGACGATCGTCATTACCATCGTCATCACCATCGTCATCACCATCGTCATCACCATCGTCATCACCATCGTCATCACCATCGTCATCACGATCGTCATCACCATCGTCATCACCATCGTCATCACCATCGTCATCACGATCGTCATCACCATCGTCATCACCATCGTCATCACCATCGTCATCACCATCGTCATCACCATCGTCATCACCATCGTCATCACCATCGTCATCACCATCGTCATCACCATCGTCAGCAGCAGTAGCGTCTAGACTGCGCTTGAGGTCGACCTCCAAGACGAACCCCACTGGGCGAGGAATTCTGCGCAACGCACACCACACACAAAAGACAAAGATCCCCCGCGTAGCCTTAACAGCCTGTTGGGGGCAAGGGCCGTCAGCGACACGGTGGCACACGAGGGCAAGGGGGGGGGGGTGGGGGGGGGTCACCCTTTCGTCTCGGCAGTGGCGGCGTTTGCACACTCAAGGACCCAGGACCCGGTTTCGGATCGCACTGGTCAATACACTTTTTCTGGCATAAGGTATTCCAACGGTTTAAAGGTAATTTTGGGGCGCTGATTCCAAATCTATCACATCAGGTTTTTGAGATATCCAATATTGCATTTTCAATAAAAACTGCAGGAGAAAAAATATTAAATGAATGTGGATATCTACATAAAATGTTATTATAAAACACACTATCCTAAAAATACAGCGCCGCATTTTAACACTAAAGCAGTCACTGACTCGCAACAACTTGCAATCATAAGTGACAGAGTTAATTTCGGGTAAAGTCAATGAAAATGGGGCATGCCGATAGCATAAAAATGAGATGTGACAGAGCAAATCTGAGATCAGATTTGGAATCGGCACCCTGAAATTAGTCTAGAACAGCTGCAAAAGTCCAGGCCAGAAAAAAATGGTTGTTGACCATTGTATAATTCCAAATCTGATCTCAGATTTTCTCTGTCACATCTCATTTTTATGCTATCGGCATACCCCATTTTCATTGACTTTACCCGAAATTAACTCTGTCACTTAGGATTGCAAGTTGTTGCGAGTCGGTGACTGCTTTAGTGTTAAAATATGGCGCTGTGTTTTTAGGATAAGTGTGTTTATAATATCATTTTATGTAGATATCCACATTTATTTCATATTTTTCTTATGCAGTTTTTATTGAAAATGCAATATTTGATCTCAAAAACCTGATGTGATAGACAACAACTGATGCCAGATTTGGAATCGGCACCCAAAAATAACCGTTGGAATATCTTATGCCAGACAAGTAAACCCGTAAAAACAAAGTTTTTCACTATAAATCCTTTATATGCGTGGCGGCTAGAGTCTTCTCGTCCTCTGGCTTGAGATGGCTGCCACCTATGGGTCAGATGATTGTCTGCCACCATTAAGCAATTGGTAATTAAATATTTAATTTGTTTTCCCTAAACAGTGTAAAATTTTGGGAAGTTTTTTCCACGAACATTAATTGTCACGCACAACGAGTCTGTGTGGAAAATGTCAGCTCGATTGGATCACGGGAAGTGAGTTAAAAAACGACTGAAAGATTTGCACGGTCGTAAGCAAGCAAGCAAGCACGCAAGCAAGCAAGCAAGCGAACTTAATATAAAGGATTTAAAAAAGTGTGTTGACCAGTGTATAATCCGTCCCCGGCGTTGACCGTGGCCAGGAATCGGAGTTGGGTTTGTAGCGCGTCGCGAATGCACGCTCAACTTGTTCCCTCGCCCTACGTAGCCAACCTGGCTAATCGGGAGGTAAGCGGGGAGACAAAGGCGGCCGGGCGTGGTGCTGGCCACCCACCCCCTCGTGTGCCACCGTGCCGGACTTTCATTGGGTGCTGCTCGCTAACAGCACTTGCCCCAACAGTTCGTAAAGGTTATATGGGGGATCTTTATTATTTTATTTGTGTGGCATGTGTGTGGCGTGTGTGTGGCGTGTGTGTGGCGTGTGTGTGGCGTGTGTATGGCGTGTGTGGTGTGGTGTGTGTGGTGTGGTGTGTGTGGTGTGTGTATGGCGTGTGTGTGGCGTGTGTGGTGTGGTGTTGTGTGTGTGTGGTGTGTGTGGTGTGTGTGTGGCGTGTGTGTGGCGTGTGTGTAGTGTGTATGTGGCGTGCGTGTGTGTGGCGTGTGTGTGGCGTGTGTGTGGCGTGTGTGTGGCGTGTGTGTGGCGTGTGTGTGGTGTGTGTGGCGTGTGTGTCGCGTGTGCGTGGCGTGTGCATGTGGCGTGTGCGTGGCGTGTGTGTGGCGTGTGTGTGGCGTGTGTGTGGTGTGGTGTGTGTGGTGTGGCGTGTGTATGGCGTGTGTGTGGTGTGTGTGGGGTGTGTGTGGTGTGTGTGTGGTGTGTGTGATGTGTGTGGCGTGTGTGTGGTGTGTGTGGCGTGTGTGTGGTGTGTGTGTGGCGTGTGTGTGGTGTGTGTGTGGTGTGTGTGTGTGGTGTGTGTGTGGTGTGTGTGGTGTGTGTGGCGTGTGTGTGTGGTGTGTGTGGTGTGTGTGTGGTATGTGTGTGGTGTGTGTGGTGTGTGTGGCGTGTGTGTGGTGTGTGTGGTGTGTGTGTGGTGTGTGCGTGGCGTGTGCGTGGCGTGTGCGTGGCGTGTGTGTGGTGTGTGTGGCGTGTGTGTGGTGTGTGTGGCGTGTGTGTGGCGTGGTGTGTGTGGTGTGTGTGGTGTGTGTGGCGTGTGTGTGGTGTGCGTGGCGTGTGTGTGTGGTGTGTGTGGTGTGGTGTGTGTGGTGTGGCGTGTGTATGGCGTGTGTGTGGCGTGTGTGTGTGGTGTGTGTGGTGTGTGTGTGTGGTGTGTGTGGTGTGTGTGGCGTGTGTGTGGTGTGCGTGGCGTGTGTGTGTGGTGTGTGTGGTGTGGTGTGTGTGGTGTGGCGTGTGTATGGCGTGTGTGTGGCGTGTGTGTGTGGTGTGTGTGGTGTGTGTGTGTGCTGTGTGTGGTGTGTGTGTGTGGTGTGTGTGTGGCGTGTGTGTGGCGTGTGTGTGGCGTGTGTGTGGCGTGTGTGTGGTGTGTGTGTGTGGTGTGTGTGTGGCGTGTGTGTGGCGTGTGTGTGGCGTGTGTGGCGTGTGCGGCGTGTGTGCGGCGTGTGTGCGGCGTGTGTGTGGCGTGTGTGTGGCGTGTGTGGTGTGTGTGTGGTGTGTGTGTGGTGTGTGTGTGTGTGGCGTGTGTGTGGTGTGTGTGTGTGGTGTGTGTGGTGTGTGTGTGTGGTGTGTGTGGTGTGTGTGGCGTGTGTGTGGTGTGCGTGGCGTGTGTGTGTGGTGTGTGTGGTGTGGTGTGTGTGGTGTGGCGTGTGTATGGCGTGTGTGTGGTGTGTGTGTGTGGTGTGTGTGGTGTGTGTGTGTGGTGTGTGTGGTGTGTGTGTGTGGTGTGTGTGTGGCGTGTGTGTGGCGTGTGTGTGGCGTGTGTGTGGCGTGTGTGTGGTGTGTGTGTGGTGTGTGTGTGGCGTGTGTGTGGCGTGTGTGTGGCGTGTGTGGCATGTGCGGCGTGTGTGCGGCGTGTGTGCGGCGTGTGTGTGGCGTGTGTGTGGCGTGTGTGGTGTGTGTGTGGTGTGTGTGTGGTGTGTGTGTGTGGTGTGTGTGTGTGGCGTGTGTGTGGTGTGTGTGTGTGTGGTGTGTGTGGCGTGTGTGTGGTGTGTGTGGCGTGTGTGGCGTGTGTGGCGTGTGTGCGGCGTGTGTGCGGCGTGTGTGCGGCGTGTGTGTGGCGTGTGTGTGGCGTGTGTGTGGCGTGTGTGTGGCGTGTGTGTGGCGTGTGTGGTGTGTGTGGTGTGTGTGGCGTGTGTGGCGTGTGTGCGGCGTGTGTGCGGCGTGTGTGTAGCGTGTGTGTGGCGTGTGTGTGGTGTGTGTGGTGTGTGTGGCGTGTGTGGCGTGTGTGCGGCGTGTGTGCGGCGTGTGTGTGGCGTGTGTGTGGTGTGTGTGTGGTGTGTGTGGTGTGTGTGTGTGGCGTGTGTGCGGCGTGTGTGTGGCGTGTGTGCGGCGTGTGTGTGGCGTGTGTGTGGCGTGTGCGTGGCGTGTGCGTGGCGTGTGTGTGGCGTGCGTGTGTGTGGTGTGTGTATGGTGTGTGTGGCGTGTGTGTGTGTGATGTGTGTGGCGTGTGTGTGTGTGATGTGTGTGGCGTGTGTGTGGCGTGTGTGTGGCGTGTGCGTGGCGTGTGCGTGGCGTGTGTGTGGCGTGCGTGTGTGTGGCGTGTGTGCGGCGTGTGTGTGGCGTGTGTGTGGCGTGTGTGCGGCGTGTGTGCGGCGTGTGTGTGGCGTGTGTGTGGGCGATGTCAGCACCTGTGTGAGCCGTGCCTCCGAACCGACGGACGACCTCGCCGTCTCCCTAGTCCTGCTCCACATCCATGATGGGTTTGCGGGCGTCTGCCGGGTGGACATGGGGAAAGGGGCGACCACCCTCTGGGATTAGCACGGTGACGACGATGATTATGACGGTGACGATGATGATGACGACGATGATTATGACGATGATGATGATGATGATTATGACGATGACGACGACGACGATGATGACAATGATTATGATTATGATGATGATTATGACGATGATGATGACGATGATTATGACGATGATTATGACGATGATGATGACGATGATTATGACGATGACGATGATTATGACGATGACGACGACGACGATGATGACAATGATTATGATGATGATTATGACGATGATGATGACGATGATTATGACGATGATTATGACGACGACGATGACGATGGTGATGATGACGCTGATAATGACGATGACAACGACGATGACAATTACAACGTTGACGACAACGACAATGAGGATGATTATGACGCTGACAACAACGACGATGACGATGATTATGACGACGATGATGATGATAATGATGATGATAATGACGTTGATTATGACGATGACAATGATGATGACATTGATTATGACAACGCTGGTGACGATGATGACGATGTTGACGTTGATTATGACGAGGATGACAATGGTGACGATGATGACAATGTTGACATTGATTATGACGACGATTGATGATGACATTGATTATGACGATGGTGACGATGATGACGATGTTGACGTTGATTATGACGATGATGACGGTGACAACGATGATAACGACGACGATGATGACGGTGACGATGATGATGATCATGACAACGACGACGATGACGACGATGATGACGTTGATGATGACGATGATGACGGTGACAACGATGATGATGACAATGACGTTGATTATGACGACGGTGACGACGGTGACGACGATGACGACGCCGTTGATCTCACCCGAGTGTGCTCGCTCACCCCAGGCCTGCTCCCCGCCGCTCATCAGGAGGTGAGACTGCGGCTCGTAGGGGCGCCCCGCGTGCTCGGGATGTCCGTTCCCACTGCGACGCGCAGACACGGAGACACGCACACACAGAGACACGCACACACAGAGACACGCACACACACACACAGAGACACGCACACGCAGAGACACGCACACACAGAGACACGCACACACAGAGACACGCACACGCAGAGACACGCAC
This sequence comes from Lampetra fluviatilis, assembly GCF_964198595.1. NCBI lineage: Eukaryota > Metazoa > Chordata > Hyperoartia > Petromyzontiformes > Petromyzontidae > Lampetra > Lampetra fluviatilis. The sequence continues at coordinate 6,956,846 of NC_136334.1, read as the reverse complement.
ACACACACACAGAGACACGCACACACAGAGACACGCACACACACAGAGACACGGTGAGTGAGAGACACGCACACACACACACAGAGACACGCACACACAGAGACACACACACGCGGAGACACGCACACGCAGAGACACGCACACACAGAGACACGCACACACAGAGACACGCACACGCGGAGACACGCACACGCAGAGACACGCACACACAGAGACACACACACGCGGAGACACGCACACGCAGAGACACGCACACACAGAGACACGCACACGCGGAGACACGCACGCACAGAGACACGCACACACAGAGACACGCACACACAGAGACACGCACACACACACACGTGGAGACACGCACACACAGAAACATGCACACGCAGAGACACGCACACACACACACAGAGACACGCATACACAGAGACACGCACACACAGAGACACGGTGACTGAGAGACACGCACACACACACACAGAGACACGCACACACAGAGACACACACACGCGGAGACACGGTGATTGAGAGACACGGAGACACGGTGAGTGAGAGACACGCACACACAGAGACACGCACACGCAGAGACACGCACACACACACACAGAGACACGCACACACAGAGACACGCACACACACACACAGAGACACGCACACGCAGAGACACGCACACACACACACAGAGACACGCACACACAGAGACACACACACGCGGAGACACGGTGATTGAGAGACACGGAGACACGGTGAGTGAGAGACACGCACACACAGAGACACGCACACGCAGAGACACGCACACGCAGAGACACGCACACACACACACAGAGACACGCACACGCAGAGACACGCACACACACACACAGAGACACGCACACGCAGAGACACGCACACACACACACAGAGACACGCACACACAGAGACACGCACACGCAGAGACACGCACACACACACACAGAGACACGCACACACAGAGACACGCACACACACACACAGAGACACGCACACACAGAGACACGCACACACACACACAGAGACACGGTGAGTGAGAGACACGCACACACACACACAGAGACACGCACACACAGAGACACGCACACACACACAGAGACACGGTGAGTGAGAGACACGCAACACACAGAGACACGTACACGCGGAGACACAGAGACACAGCGAGTGTGTGTGAGTGTATGTGTGTGTCTGTGTGAGTGAGTGTGTGAGTGTGTGTGTGTTGGTGTGTGTGAGTGAGTGAGTGTGTGTGAGTGTGTGTGTGTCTGTGTGTGTGTTGGTGTGTGTGTGTGTGTCTGTGTGTGAGTGTGAGTGTGTGTATGAGTGTGTGTTGGTGTGTGTGAGTGAGTGAGTGTGTGTGAGTGTGTGTGTGTCTGTGTGTGTGTTGGTGTGTGTGAGTGTGAGTGTGTCTGTGTGTGTGTTGGTGTGTGTGTCTGTGTGTGTCTGTGTGTGAGTATGAGTGTGTGTTGGTGTGTGTGTGTGTGTTGGTGTGTGTGAGTGTGAGTGTGTGTCTATGTGTCTGTGTGTGTATGAGTGTGTGTTGGTGTGTGTGAGTGTGTGAGTGTGAGTGTGTGTGTGTCTGTGTGTGTGTTGGTGTGTGTGTGTCTGTGTGTGAGTGTGTGTATGAGTGTGTGTTGGTGTGTGTGAGTGTGAGTGTGTCTGTGTGTGTGTTGGTGTGTGTGTCTGTGTGTGTCTGTGTGTGAGTGTGAGTATGAGTGTGTGTTGGTGTGTGTGTGTGTTGGTGTGTGTGAGTGTGAGTGTGTGTCTATGTGTCTGTGTGTGTATGAGTGTGTGAGTGTGAGTGTGTGAGTGTGAGTGTGTGTTGGTGTGTGAGACCTCAGGGCAGGGCTGGTGATGGAGCCGCCCGTCTCGACGTCACCAGCAGCGACGAGGCACGTGGGAAACGAGCAGCCATCTCCCAGACTAGGCAGACAACAACAACATCAACAACAACAACAACATCAACATCAACATCAATAACAACAACAACAAACATCAACAATAACAACATCAACAACAACAACATCAACAACAACATCAACAACAACATCAACATCAACAACAACAACAACAACATCATCAACAACATCAACATCAACAACAACATCAACAACAACATCAACATCAACAACATCAACAACATCAACCACATCAACAACAACATCAACAACATCTACAACAACATCAACAACAACAACATCAACAACAACATCAACATCAATATCAACAACAACAACATCAACATAATCAACAACATCAACAGCATCAACAACAGCATCAACATCAACAACATCAACAGCATCAACAACAGCATCAACATCAACAACATCAACAGCAACAACAACATCAACAACAACAACATCACCAACAACAACAGCAACAACAACAGCAACAACAACATCAACAACAACAACCTCAACAACATCAACAACATCAACAACATCAACAACAACAACATCACCAACAACAACAACAACCTCAACAACATCGTCGTCGTCGTCGTCATCGTCGTCAACACCGTCCTGCTTGGCACGAGCAGGATCCAGTACCTGTCCTGACCTCCAAACACCTGCACTCAAGTGTGAGTGTGAGTGAGTGTCAGCGAGTGAGTGTGAGTGTGAGCGAGTGTGAGTGAGTGTGAGCGAGTGATTCTGAGTGTGAGCGGGGTACCACCTGCCAGGCACGGGCAGGATCCAGTACCTGCCCTGGTCCCCAAACACCTGCTCAACGTTCTTGCGTTAGTGTGAGTGAGTGTGAGTGTTAGTGAGTGAGTGTGAGTGTTAGTGAGTGAGTGTGAGTGTGAGCGAGTGAGTGAGCGAGTGAGTGGGCGAGTGAGTGAGTGAACGAGTGAGTGAGCGAGTGAGTGTGTGAGCGAGTGAGTGAGCGAGTGAGTGAGTGAGCGAGTGAGCGAGTGAGCGAGTGAGTGTGAGTGAGTGTCAGCGAGTGAGTGAGTGAGCGAGTGATTCTGAGTGTGAGCGGGGTCCCACCTGCCAGGCACGGGCAGGATCCAGTACCTGCCCTGGTCCCCAAACACCTGCTCAACGTTCTTGCGTTAGTGTGAGTGAGTGTGAGTGTTAGTGAGTAAGTGTGAGTGTTAGTGAGTGAGTGTGAGTGTTAGTGAGTGAGTGTGAGTGTGAGCGAGTGAGTGAGCGAGTGAGTGGGCGAGTGAATGAGTGAACGAGTGAGTGAGCGAGTGAGTGTGTGAGCGAGTGTGTGAGCGAGTGAGTGAGCGAGTGAGTGAGTGAGCGAGTGAGCGAGTGAGTGAGCGAGTGAGTGAGTGTGAGTGTAAGCGAGTGTGAGTGAGTGTGAGCGAGTGTGAGTGAGTGTGAGCGGGGTCCCACCTGCCAGGCACGGGCAGGATCCAGTACCTGCCCTGGTCCCCAAACACCTGCTCAACGTTCTTGCGTTAGTGTGAGTGAGTGTCAGTGAGTGTGAGTGAGTGAGTGTGAGTGTTAGTGAGTGAGTGTGAGTGTGAGCGAGTGAGTGAGCGAGTGAGTGGGCGAGTGAGTGGGCGAGTGAGTGAGTGAACGAGTGAGTGAGCGAGTGAGTGTGTGAGCGAGTGAGTGAGCAAGTGAGTGAGTGAGCGAGTGAGCGAGTGAGTGAGCGAGTGAGTGAGTGTGAGTGTAAGCGAGTGTGAGTGAGTGTGAGCGAGTGTGAGTGAGTGTGAGCGGGGTCCCACCTGCCAAGCACGGGCAGGATCCAGTACCTGCCCTGGTCCCCAAACACCTGCTCAACGTTCTTGCGTTAGTGTGAGTGAGTGTCAGTGAGTGTGAGTGAGTGAGTGTGAGTGTTAGTGAGTGAGTGTGAGTGTGAGCGAGTGAGTGAGCGAGTGAGTGGGCGAGTGAGTGGGCGAGTGAGTGAGTGAACGAGTGAGTGAGCGAGTGAGTGTGTGAGCGAGTGAGTGAGCGAGTGAGTGAGTGAGCGAGTGAGCGAGTGAGTGAGCGAGTGAATGAGTGTGAGTGTGAGCGAGTGTGAGTGAGTGTGAGCGAGTGTGAGCGAGTGTGAGTGAGTGTGAGCGGGGTCCCACCTGCTAGGCACGGGCAGGATCCAGTACCTGCCCTGGTCCCCAAACACCTGCTCAACGTTCTTGCGCACTCCGAGGTTGAAGCCGTTCTTGTCGGGCCCATGCCTGAAGATGGGTGCCCGGAACGCCTCTTGGAACACACAGCGACACGGGGCGACACGCGGGTGAGCGGGCGGGTGAGCGGGCGGGTGAGCGGGCGGGTGAGCGGGCGGGCGGGCGGGCGAGCGGGCGGGTGGGCGAGCGAGCGGGTCAATTAGCGGGTGAGTAAATGAGCAGAGCAGGCAAGCGATTGATTGAGTGAGTGAGTGAGCAGGTGATCGAGTGATCGAGTGAGTGAGCGAGCAAGCGATTGATTGAGCGAGTGAGCGAGTGACCAGGTGATGGAGTGAGCGAGTGAGCGAGTGAGCAGGTGATCGAGTGAGCGACCGAACAAGCGATTGATTGAGCGAGTGAGTGAGTGAGTGAGCAGGTGATCGAGTGAGCGAGCAAGTGAGTGAGCGAGTGAGCAGGTGATCGAGTGAGCGAGTGAGTGAGCGAGTGAGTGAGCGAGTGAGTGAGCGAGTGAGCAGGTGATCGAGTGAGCGAGTGAGTGAGCGAGTGAGCAGGTGATCGAGTGAGCGAGTGAGTGAGCGAGTGAGCGAGTGAGTGAGCAGGTGATCGAGTGAGCAAGTGAGTGAGCGAGTGAGCAGGTGATCGAGTGAGCGAGTGAGTGAGCGAGTGAGTGAGCGAGTGAGCAGGTGATCGAGTGAGCGAGTGAGTGAGCGAGTGAGTGAGCGAGTGAGCAGGTGATCGAGTGAGCGAGTGAGTGAGCGAGTGAGTGAGCGAGCAAGCGATTGATTAAGCGAGCGAGTGAGCGAGTGAGTGACTGAGCAGGCGATTGATTGAGCGAGTGAGTGAGTGAGTGAGCAGGTGATCGAGTGAGCGAGCAAGTGAGTGAGCGAGTGAGCAGGTGATCGAGTGAGCGAGTGAGTGAGTGAGTGAGCAGGTGATCGAGTGATCGAGTGAGTGAGCGAGCAAGCGATTGATTGAGCGAGTGAGCGAGTGAGCAGGTGATCGAGTGAGCGAGTGAGCGAAGTGAGCGAGTGAGCGAGTGAGCAGGTGATCGAGTGAGCGACCGAACAAGCGATTGATTAAGCGAGTGAGTGAGCGAGTGAGCAGGTGATCGAGTGAGCGAGCAAGTGAGTGAGCGAGTGAGCAGGTGATCGAGTGAGCGAGCGAGTGAGTGAGCGAGTGAGCAGGTGATCGAGTGAGCGAGTGAGTGAGCGAGTGAGCAGGTGATCGAGTGAGCGAGTGAGTGAGCAGGTGATCGAGTGATCGAGTGAGAGAGCGAGCAAGCGATTGATTGAGCGAGTGAGCGAGTGAGCAGGTGATGGAGTGAGCGAGTGAGCGAGTGAGCAGGTGAGCGAGTGAGCGAACCGAACAAGCGATTGATTAAGCGAGTGAGTGAGTGAGTGAGCAGGTGATCGAGTGAGCGAGCAAGTGAGTGAGCGAGTGAGCAGGTGATCGAGTGAGCGAGTGAGTGAGCGAGTGAGTGAGCGAGTGAGCAGGTGATCGAGTGAGCGAGTGAGTGAGCGAGTGAGCAGGTGATCGAGTGAGCGAGTGAGTGAGCGAGTGAGCGAGTGAGTGAGCAGGTGATCGAGTGAGCAAGTGAGTGAGCGAGTGAGCAGGTGATCGAGTGAGCGAGTGAGTGAGCACGTGAGTGAGCGAGTGAGCAGGTGATCGAGTGAGCGAGCGAGTGAGCGAGTGAGTGACTGAGCAGGCGATTGATTGAGCGAGTGAGTGAGCGAGTGAGCAGGTGATCGAGTGAGCGAGTGAGTGAGCGAGTGAGTGAGCGAGTGAGCAGGTGATCGAGTGAGCGAGTGAGTGAGCAAGTGAGTGAGCAGGTGATCGAGTGAGCAAGTGAGTGAGCGAGTGAGCAGGTGATCGAGTGAGCAAGTGAGTGAGCGAGTGAGCAGGTGATCGAGTGAGCGAGTGAGTGAGCGAGTGAGCAGGTGATCGAGTGAGCGAGTGAGTGAGCGAGTGAGCAGGTGATCGAGTGAGCGAGTGAGTGAGCGAGTGAGTGAGCGAGCAAGCGATTGATTAAGCGAGCGAGTGAGCGAGTGAGTGACTGAGCAGGCGATTGATTGAGCGAGTGAGTGAGCGAGTGAGCAGGTGATCGAGTGAGCGAGTGAGTGAGCGAGCAAGCGATTGATTAAGCGAGCGAGTGAGCAAGTGAGTGACCGAGCGGGCGATTGAGCGAGTGAGCGAGTGAGTGAGCAGCTGATCGAGTGGGCGAGTGAGTGACTGAGCGAGCGAGTGAGCGAGGCGAGCAAGTGATCAATTGCGTGAGCGAGCGAGCGAGAGATTGAGTGCATGAGCTGGTGAGCGAGCGAGCGCGCGAGCAGGCAGTAAGCGGGCGGTGAGCTAGTGAGTGGACGAGTGAGCGGGTGAGAGGATGAGCGAGCGTGTGAGCAAGCGAGTGGACGGCGAGTGAGTGAGCGGGTGAGGGGGTGAGGGTGCAGGTGAGTGAGCGAGTGGACTGCGAGTGAGCGAGCAGGTGAGTGAGTGAGCGGGTGAGCGGGTGAGGGGGTGAGGGTGCAGGTGAGTGAGCGAGTGGACGGCGAGGGAGCGAGCGGGTGAGCGTGCAGGTGAGTGAGCGAGCGGGTGAGCGAGCGAGCGAGCAGGTGAGCGAGCGAGCGGGTGAGCGAGCGGGTGAGTGAGCGAGTGAGCGTGTGAGCAAGCGAGTGGACGGCGAGTGAGCGAGCGCGTGAGCGTGCAGGTGAGTGAGCGTGCAGGTGAATGAGCGAGCGGGTGAGCGAGTGAGCGGGCGAGCGAGTGAGCGAGCGGGTGAGCGGGTGAGCGAGCGGGTGAGCGGTGAGTACCCAGGGTGGAGCGGTTCTTGCACACGAGCCAGCAGTGGTACCCAAGGAGCGACACGACGCTCACCCCGAAGATGACGGCGGCGAAGAAGAGGAAGAGAACGTGGAACTTGGCCTGGTCGTCCGGCAGGGCGCCCTGTAGCACAGGCAAAGGTCCCCCCCCCCGTGAAGCCTCACACAGGATGCTGGGGCAAGGGCGCCGCTGTGGCCAGGAGATGTTAACTACCTCGCCTGGTCTACAGGAGGTCGTGGATTCGATCCCGACCCTGACGATGCCTGCTGTATATTTAGAGTTTGCGTGTCTCTCTCTCTCTCCGTGGTGAGATGTTAACTACCTCGCCTGGTCTACAGGAGGTCGTGGGATCGATCCCGACCCTGACGCCTGCTGTGCTTTAGCCACCCGGCGCTCCGCTCGTTGTTGTGAGCGTCGCTCCTCCGCCCTCCGTTGTTGTTGGAGGGCGACTGCCTCCAACTGCCCAGAAGCGTCCTTCACGAGCCTCCTCCACAGAGGCCGATCTTGACACCGCTGGTACCAGTCATCGGCAAGTCCACTCAGCTCCACGTCCTCCTGTACCACATCACTCCATCTCTTCTCTAGCCCGTGCCGCGCCCGTTTAGCCCCCTCGATCCGGCCGAACAAAAGCTGTTTAGGCATGCGGTGGCTGGGCATGCGGGCTACATGACCCAGCTCCACGTCCTCACACACACACACACGTGTGCGTGCGTGCGTGCGTGCGCGTACTCACCCGCGTACTCACCCGCCAGAACATGAGGAAGTACTGCAGCACGGTGGCGGACACGTAGACGCAGTAGAGGAGCGAGTAGGCCAGGAAAAGCACAAAGAACTTGTAGTTGGCAAACCCCACGCAGTTGTTCACCCTAGAGGGGGCGGGAGGGTACAGCAAGTAGGTTGGTTCAGTGACATAACATCACCACCGCAGGCCAATGATGATACTGAAGATCATGGGCTCAAGGGTTTGGGTTTCTCTCTCTCAGGGAGCGGCCGTGTTCAGGCAATGTGTGATAGAGGTGATGAGTGTACAGGTTGCACTGCTGTTAGTACGGCACGAAGTCTGACGTTTGACTGCCCGAGCTGTAAGCTTCCACGGGGTTTTGTCTGTGTGTGTGAGTCTGTGTGTGTGTCTTCGCCGGTTGGACACATTTAGGCTGGCTTGCCTACGATCCATCCTGGGTTTAACCTGCAGGCTGGCTTGTGGGGGGAGCTCACAGATCCTTGAAAGATCTGGTCAAAGTCCCATCGGTGAGCTCCTCCAGCAGGCAAGGCTGCGTTGGCTGGGTCATGTAGCCCGCATGCCCAGCCACCGCATGCCTAAACAGCTTTTGTTCAGTCGGATCGAGGGGGCTAAACGGGCGCGGCACGGGCTAGAGAAGAGATGGAGTGATGTGGTACAGGAGGACATGGAGCTGAGTGGACTTGCCGATGACTGGTACCAGCGGTGTCAAGATAGATCGGCCTCTGTGGAGGAGGCTCGTGAAGGACGCTACTGGGCAGTTGGAGGCAGTCGCCCTCCAACAACAACGGAGGGCGGAGGAGCGACGCTCACAACAACGAGCGGAGCGCCGGGTGGCTAAAGCACAGCAAGTTGGCACAGTAGGGGGCACAGGTGGTGCATCAGCCAGTCATCACGGTCATCTCAGTCAGTCGACCCGTGGCACCTGCTGGGTCTGCCCCGTGACCTCCTGCCAGCGGGCGTTCGACACTTCACGTGGCCTCAAGGTGCACATGGCCTGGCACAAGCGTCGTGGTGACGTCACCGCTACTTAGTGGCGAATGGCGGTTGTTGTTGTTGTGTCTGTGTGTGTGTGTCTGTGCGTGTGTGTGTGTTCGTGTCTGTGTGTGTGTCTGTCTGTGTGTGTGTGTTCGTGTCTGTGTGTGTCTGTGTGTCTGTGTGTGTGTCTGTGTGTGTGTCTGTGTGTCTGTGTGTCTGTGTGTGTGTGTGTCTGTGTGTCTATGTGTGTGTATCTGTGTGTCTGTGCGTGTACCATGGGCAATGATGGTCCATCTTCAAGATACACCTGGAGGGAGACACAGACACAGGGAGTGAGACATTGCAGACAGGGGGGGGGGGGGGTGATGGGGGACGGGGGGGGGGGGTGATGGGGGACGGGGGGGGGAGTGATGGGGGACAGGGGGGGGGTGATGGGGGACGGGGGGGGGTGATGGGGGACGAGGTGGGGGGGGGGGGGGTGAGGGGAGGGGCTACCCACGCTTCGCAAGTGGAGCAGTGGTGACAGCGGTCCGGCTTGATGAGGTTGCACTTCTCACAGTAGCGGATGGCTGCAGAGAGAGAGGAGGGGGGGGGATGAGCAGCGTGGGTGAGGTGCGTGGGTGAGGTGCGTGGGTGAGGTGCGTGGGTGAGGTGCGTGGGTGAGGAGCGTGGGTGAGGTGCGTGGGTGAGGTGCGTGGGTGAGGTGCGTGGGTGAGGTGCGTGGGTGAGGTGCGTGGGTGAGGTGCGTGGGTGAGGTGCGTGGGTGAGGTGCGTGGGTGAGGTGCGTGGGTGAGGTGCGTGGGTGAGGTGCGTGGGTGAGGTGCGTGGGTGAGGTGCGTGGGTGAGGTGCGTGGGTGAGGTGCGTGGGTGAGGAGCGTGGGTGAGGTGCGTGGGTGAGGTGCGTGGGTGAGGTGCGTGGGTGAGGTGCGTGGGTGAGGTGCGTGGGTGAGGTGCGTGGGTGAGGTGCGTGGGTGAGGTGCGTGGGTGAGGTGCGTGGGTGAGGTGCGTGGGTGAGGTGCGTGGGTGAGGTGCGTGGGTGAGGAGCGTGGGTGAGGTGCGTGGGTGAGGAGCGTGGGTGAGGTGCGTGGGTGAGGAGCGTGGGTGAGGTGCGTGGGTGAGGTGCGTGGGTGAGGTGCGTGGGTGAGGTGCGTGGGTGAGGTGCGTGGGTGAGGTGCGTGGGTGAGGTGCGTGGGTGAGGTGCGTGGGTGAGGTGCGTGGGTGAGCAGCGTGGGTGAGCAGCGTGGGTGAGCAGCGTGGGTGAGGTGCGTGGGTGAGGTGCGTGGGTGAGGTGCGTGGGTGAGGTGCGTGGGTGAGGTGCGTGGGTGAGGTGCGTGGGTGAGGTGCGTGGGTGAGGTGCGTGGGTGAGGTGCGTGGGTGAGGTGCGTGGGTGAGGTGCGTGGGTGAGGAGCGTGGGTGAGGTGCGTGGGTGAGGTGCGTGGGTGAGGTGCGTGGGTGAGGTGCGTGGGTGAGGTGCGTGGGTGAGGTGCGTGGGTGAGGTGCGTGGGTGAGGTGCGTGGGTGAGGTGCGTGGGTGAGGTGCGTGGGTGAGGTGCGTGGGTGAGGAGCGTGGGTGAGGTGCGTGGGTGAGGAGCGTGGGTGAGGTGCGTGGGTGAGGAGCGTGGGTGAGGTGCGTGGGTGAGGTGCGTGGGTGAGGTGCGTGGGTGAGGTGCGTGGGTGAGGTGCGTGGGTGAGGTGCGTGGGTGAGCAGCGTGGGTGAGGTGCGTGGGTGAGGTGCGTGGGTGAGGTGCGTGGGTGAGGAGCGTGGGTGAGGTGCGTGGGTGAGGAGCGTGGGTGAGGTGCGTGGGTGAGGTGCGTGGGTGAGGTGCGTGGGTGAGGTGCGTGGGTGAGGTGCGTGGGTGAGGTGCGTGGGTGAGGTGCGTGGGTGAGGAGCGTGGGTGAGGTGCGTGGGTGAGGTGCGTGGGTGAGGTGCGTGGGTGAGGTGCGTGGGTGAGGTGCGTGGGTGAGGTGCGTGGGTGAGGTGCGTGGGTGAGGAGCGTGGGTGAGGTGCGTGGGTGAGGAGCGTGGGTGAGGTGCGTGGGTGAGGAGCGTGGGTGAGGTGCGTGGGTGAGGTGCGTGGGTGAGGTGCGTGGGTGAGGTGCGTGGGTGAGGAGCGTGGGTGAGGTGCGTGGGTGAGGAGCGTGGGTGAGGTGCGTGGGTGAGGTGCGTGGGTGAGGTGCGTGGGTGAGGAGCGTGGGTGAGGTGCGTGGGTGAGGTGCGTGGGTGAGCAGCGTGGGTGAGGTGCGTGGGTGAGGTGCGTGGGTGAGGTGCGTGGGTGAGGTGCGTGGGTGAGGTGCGTGGGTGAGGTGCGTGGGTGAGGTGCGTGGGTGAGGTGCGTGGGTGAGGTGCGTGGGTGAGGTGCGTGGGTGAGGTGCGTGGGTGAGGTGCGTGGGTGAGGTGCGTGGGTGAGGTGCGTGGGTGAGGTGCGTGGGTGAGGTGCGTGGGTGAGGTGCGTGGGTGAGGTGCGTGGGTGAGGTGCGTTGGTGAGGAGCGTGGGTGAGGTGCGTGGGTGAGGTGCGTGGGTGAGGAGCGTGGGTGAGGAGCGTGGGTGAGGTGCGTGGGTGAGGTGCGTGGGTGAGGAGCGTGGGTGAGGAGCGTGGGTGAGGTGCGTGGGTGAGGTGCGTGGGTGAGGAGCGTGGGTGAGGAGCGTGGGTGAGGTGCGTGGGTGAGGAGCGTGGGTGAGGAGCGTGGGTGAGGAGCGTGGGTGAGGTGCGTGGGTGAGGTGCGTGGGTGAGGAGCGTGGGTGAGGTGTGTGGGTGAGGTGCGTGGGTGAGGAGCGTGGGCCGGGCGTGGTGCTGGTCACCCACCCCCTCGTGCGCCGTGCCGGCCTTCACAGGTGCTCGCTAACAGCACTTGCCCCAACAGTCTGTTAAGGCTACACGGGGGATTAGTGTCTTTGTCCGTGCGTGCCCGTGTGTGTGTGCATCACCCCTGCCAGCGTGTGTGTGTGTGTGTGCATCACCCCCCGTGTGTGTGTGTGCATCACCCCCTGCCAGCGTGCGTGTGTGTGTGTGTGCGTGCATCACCCCCCGTGTGTGTGTGTGTGCATCACCCCCTGTGTGTGTGTGCATCACCCCCTGCCAGCGTGCGTGTGTGTGTGTGCATCACCCCCTGCCAGCGTGCGTGTGTGTGTGTGCATCACCCCCCGTGTGTGTGTGTGTGTGCATCACCCCCTGTGTGTGTGTGCATCACCCCCTGCCAGCGTGCGTGTGTGTGTGTGCATCACCCCCTGCCAGCGTGCGTGTGTGTGTGTGTGTGCATCACCCCCTGCCAGCGTGCCCGTGTGTGTGTGTGCGTGTGTGTGTGTGCGTGTGTGTGTGCATCACCCCCTGCCAGCGTGTGTGTGTGTGCGTGTGTGTGTGTGCATCACCCCCTGCCAGCGTGCGTGTGTGTGTGTGCGTGTGTGTGCGTGCATCACCCCCTGCCAGCGTGCCCGTGTGTGTGTGCCCGTGTGTGTGTGCCCTTGTGCGTGTGTGTGTGTGCATCACCCTCTGCCAGCGTGTGTGTGTGCGTGTGTGTGTGTGCGTGTGTGTGCGTGTGTGTGTGTGCGTGTGTGTGTGTGCCCGTGTGCGTGTGTGTGTGTGCATCACCCTCTTCCAGCGTGTGTGTGTGTGTGCGTGTGTGTGTGTGCGTGTGTGTGTGTGCGTGTGTGTGCATCACCCCCTGCCAGCGTGCGTGTGTGCAGGGGCAGCGACGCCGCCGCCCGCTGGAGGATCTCCTGGCGCCCGTCCTCACGGCCCTCCCTCTCCAGCAGCTCGCGCTCCGTATACGGCAACGAGAACTGGGGGGCACGGGGGGGGGGCACGGGGGGGGGGGGCACGACGGGGGGGGGCACGAGGGGGGGGGGCACGGGCGGGAGGAGGCAAAGGTAAAGATCTGCCCTCCGTGTAGCCCACACAAGCTGTTTGGGGCAAGGGCGGTGCTACCCTTCCAGCTTACATCTCTTGTAACAACAAAAACAAAATCGGGCTTCGTGTGAATTATAATTGTGTAGTGACAGTAGAGTCAGCCTGTAGTGCGAGTGGACTAGTGGCCACGGGAGGTAATGACAGGGGAGTCAGCCTGCAGTGCGAGTGGACTGGTGGCCACGGGAGGTAATGACAGGGGAGTCAGCCTGCAGTGTGAGTGGACTAGTGGCCATGGGAGGTAATGACAGGGGAGTCAGCCTGCAGTGCGAGTGGACTGGTGGCCACGGGAGGTAATGACAGGGGAGTCAGCCTGCAGTGTGAGTGGACTAGTGGCCACGGGAGGTAATAACAGGAGAGTCAGCCTGCAGTGTGAGTGGACTAGTGGCCACGGGAGGTAATGACAGGGGAGTCAGCCTGCAGTGCGAGTGGACTAGTGGCCACGGGAGGTAATCACAGGGGAGTCAGCCTACAGTGTGAGTGGACTAGTGGCCACGGGAGGTAATCACAGGGGAGTCAGCCTGCAGTGCGAGTGGACTAGTGGCCACGGGAGGTAATCACAGGGGAGTCAGCCTACAGTGTGAGTGGACTAGTGGCCACGGGAGGTAATGACAGGAGAGTCAGCCTGCAGTGCGAGTGGACTAGTGGCCACGGAAGGTAATCACAGGGGAGTCAGCCTGCAGTGTGAGTGGACTAGTGGCCACGGGAGGTAATGACAGGGGAGTCAACCTGCAGTGCGAGTGGACTGGTGGCCACGGGAGGTAATGACAGGGGAGTCAACCTGCAGTGTGAGTGGACTAGTGGCCACGGGAGGTAATCACAGGGGAGTCAGCCTGCAGTGTGAGTGGACTAGTGGCCACGGGAGGTAATGACAGGGGAGTCAACCTGCAGTGCGAGTGGACTGGTGGCCACGGGAGGTAATGACAGGGGAGTCAGCCTGCAGTGTGAGTAGACTAGTGGCCACGGGAGGTAATGACAGGGGAGTCAGCCTACAGTGCGAATGGACTAGTGGCCACGGGAGGTAATGACAGGGGAGTCAGCCTGCAGTGCGAGTGGACTGGTGGCCACGGGAGGTAATGACAGAGGAGTCAGCCTGCAGTGTGACGGGACTAGTGGGAAAACCACAGCAAGAAAATGTTTAACTTCAGCAAAATATTTTATTGCCGTGGTTTTCACACCTGATGATGATTGCTTGTGTTGCAATCGAAACGTCGTGATTTCATTTATATTTTTTACGTCGTGATTTCATTTATATTTTTTCATACCCACGTGACTTTAGCGAAAGAACCACAGAGCATGGATCCCTGCAGTCACGAAAACTTCAAATCAAGAATGAAGAAACCATCTCAAGGCAAGTGCGTCCAAGTCGTCATTACAATCATAACAATCTTGCGGAGATCATGCTCGTCTCGTTCGGCCTACGGAGGATGCGCAAGAACCCAAACGGACGATCCTCATAGATCTTCTTGGTTCTTTCGGTAAAGTCACGTAGAAGGGAAATAATAAAATAAAACATAATTTGTGGGAATTGTTTTGTTGTGTTTTATTTTTATTGTTTTGTTGTTTTTTCCTTCTGCGTGACTTTACCGAAAGAACCAAGACGACAATAAAATAATTCTCACGACGTTTCGGCCACAACGCAAGCAGCCGTCCTCAGGTGAAGAAACAGGTCTGTCGGGAAGACAGCGTCTGAATGAAACAACACCAGGCTTGGCAGCGTATATTTAAGCTGGGTTGGAGGGGGAAAAAAAGATCCTGATAGATGTTTGGTGGCCATGAGCGGGTGAATTGAACTCTCCGATTTGGGGGGGGGGGGGGGGGGGGAGATCCGGATTTGTAAATTACCAATTAACGAGCCACCTGGCATGGCTCATTAACTATTAACGAGGCACTAATTAGCATGGCTCGGAGGTGGTGGCTGCGACGATGGGATGGCTTTGCTCACGCTCGCCCGGCCACCTTTGTCTCCCCAGTGGCGATGTTTACACACTATTGCAGCAGGCACTCAGTTGAGGCCGAGTCGACCTAGGGGAGGCCCAGGACCGGTTGAAAAAATAATTGGCACCGTTATGGGTGGCCGGGTTCGTAGCGCGGAGCGCAAACCGCTCCACTGCCGCTCCCCACACACAAACAACAACAACCGCCATTCGCCACTAAGTGGCGGTGACGTCACCACGACGCTTGTGCCAGGCCATGTGCACCTTGAGGCCACGTGAAATGTCGAACGCCCGCTGGCAGGAGGTCACGGGGCAGACCCAGCAGGTGCCACGGGTCGACTGAGATGACCGAGATGACGGGCTGATGCACCACCTGTGCCCCTACTGTGCCAAATAGCTGTGCTTTAGCCACCCGGCGCTCCGCTCGTTGTTGTGAGCGTCGCTCCTCCGCCCTCCGTTGTTGTTGGAGGGCGACTGCCTCCAACTGCCCAGTAGCGTCCTTCACGAGCCTCCTCCACAGAGGTCGATCTTGACACCGCTGGTACCAGTCATCGGCAAGTCCACTCAGCTCCACGTCCTCCTGTACCACATCACTCCATCTCTTCTCTAGCCCGTGCCGCGCCCGTTTAGCCCCCTCGATCCGGCCGAACAAAAGCTGTTTAGGTATGCGGTGGCTGGGCATGCGGGCTACATGACCCAGCCAACGCAGCTTTGCCTGCCGGAGCTCACCGATGGGACTTTGCCCAGATCTTTCAAGCGCCTTACGGCTCTCCAAACCTCCAAGCGAAGGCTGCGGTAAGCCTCCTCATTCTCTGACGTGGGATGCTGTAGCCGATGAGAGTGGGCTTGTCGCTTTTTCTCAACTATCCTGAACACCTCCTCTGTCAGCCAGGGTCTCTGGGGAGGTCTGGAAGGTGTACCCAAAGCAGCCATTGCAGCTGCATGAGTCACAGTCCTAAACCTCGCCAATTTACCATCGACATCAGGAGGAGAGGGGGACGATGCCAACCCCAGCCGCAAGCGATGATGAAATTCTCGCTTGCAACTTTCATCAGCTAACTGAGACCAGACCACTTTAGGTTTTAATGGGGTCCTGGGTGTACACCCACCACTGGAGTGGAAGAATGGCAGGCGCATCTTACAGATGACTAGTCGATGGTCAGAGGGCAGATCAGCTCCACGGTAGGTCCTGGTGTCAAGGACATGGGCTCGCATCCGCTGGTCCGTCACTATGTAGTCCAGCAGATGTTCTTGCTTGGACCCGGCATGCATCCTTGATGTGTGGATGAGCCGATGCCGGAAGAGCGTGTTGGTAATTACAAGCCCATGGGCTGCACAAAAATCTAGCAGCCTCCTACCGTTGTTATTGAGCTGATCTGGCCCATGCCTTCCAATCACTCCAGACCAGGTGCCAGTATCATGACCAACTCGGGCATTGAAGTCACCCAACAAGATGACTCTGTCCCGAGTGGCCACTTTAGCCAGCACCTGTGACAAGAGGTCATAGAAGGCATCTGACTCATTGGCTTTGCCTGCATCCCTCCATGGATGTTCGTCTTCGGTGGGGGCATAAGTAACCACGACCACCACTCCTTGCCTCCGGTTGATGGGAAGGCGAGCCCAAAGTAGCCTGGGGCTTACAGCTTCCCACACCTCACCGCCACGCTCCCATGCCCCCTTCATTCACCCTGTTGTTTGGCAGTCTCCTGCCCCGAGTAGAGGACTGTCCACCCCTCATGGTGGAAGGAGCCAAAGCCGGTCCACCAGACCTCCTGAATGCCATGGAGATCCAGGCGGTACCGGTCCAGCTCCCGACAGAGGAGTGGCAGCCTCTCCTCCGCAGTGAGCGTTCCAACATTCCACGTGGCCACACAAAGTGGTTTTTCGTTGCTTCTGGAGGAGCCCCGAGGGTAAAGATTCAATCTCCTGGCTCCGCCAATTGGGGTTTGGCCAGGAGACGTCATAGATGCCTGTCCCCCCGGGGCCTCCGGCACAAGCTTATTAGTTACATATTTAATTTGTGGTTTAGTGGTAATCAATTGAAGGTGGAGGGGTTACCAGCCCCTCGCACCCGTCCAGAGCCCCCATTGAGCCACCGTGGTGGTCACAGACGCCATGAGGGGAGAGGTCAATCGGCATTGGCCCTCCCCTCACAGCGCTGTCCACGACAGAGTTGCCCGTCCGGCACCAGACACACTAAACACTCACACACACTAAACACACACTAGACACACACACACTACACACACACTCACACACTAGACACACACTAGACACACACACACACACTAGACACACACACTAGACACACACACACACACGAGACACACACACACACGAGACACACACACACGAGACACACACACTAGACACACACACTAGACACACACACACTAAACACTCACACACTGGACACACACTAAACACTCACACACACACTAGACACACACGAGACACACACACTAGACACACACACACACACACTAGACACACACACACACGAGACACACACACACGAGACACACACATACTAGACACACTAGACACACACACTAGACACACACTACACACACACACACACACTAGACACACACACACACTAGACACACTAGACACACACACTAGACACACACACACACGAGACACACACACACGAGACACACACACTAGACACACACATACTAGACACACTAGACACACACACTAGACACACACTACACACACACACACTAGACACACACACACACTAGACACACACACACACTAGACACACTAGACACACACACTAGACACACACACTAGACACACACACACACTAGACACACACACACACACATAGACACTCACACACACTAGACACACACACTAGACACACACACACACTAAACACACACACACACGAGACACACACACACTAGACACACACACAGACTAGACACACACACACACACGACACCCGCAAGGCACCCCCACGATCTCTCACCTCGGCTGGCGGCCCCTGTGGCTCTGTGAATATCGTCTTCCAGTAGGACCACACCAAGACAGCAAACAGCACGTGGAATATTAGCAGGTAGACCACTGTGAGAGAGAGGGAGACACATACACACACAACAACATCAACAAGCAGTGTCATCAACAATATTAGCAGGTAGACCACTGTGAGAGAGAGGGAGACACACGTACACACAACAACAACAACAGTGTCATCAACAATATTAGCAGGTAGACCACTGTGAGAGAGAGGGAGACACACGTACACACAACAACAACAACAACAGTGTCATCAACAATATTAGCAGGTAGACCACTGTGAGAGAGAGGGAGACACACACAACAACAACATCAACCAGTGTCATCAACAATATTAGCAGGTAGACCACTGTGAGAGAGAGGGAGACACACATACACACACACACACAACAACAACAACAGTGTCATCAACAATATTAGCAGGTAGACCACTGTGAGAGAGAGGGAGACACACACACACACAACAACAACAACAGTGTAATCAACAATATTAGCAGGTAGACCACTGTGAGAGAGAGAGAGGGAGACACACACACACACACACAACAACAACAACAACAACAACCAGTGTCATCAACAATATTAGCAGGTAGACCACTGTGAGAGAGAGGGAGACACACACACACACAACAACAACAACAGTGTCATCAACAATATTAGCAGGTAGACCACTGTGAGAGAGAGGGAGACACACACACACAACAACAACAACAACAGTGTCATCAACAATATTAGCAGGTAGACCACTGTGAGAGAGAGAGAGGGAGACACACACACACAACAACAACAACAGTGTCATCAACAATATTAGCAGGTAGACCACTGTGAGAGAGAGGGAGACCCGTACACACAACAACAACAACATCAACAAGCAGTGTCATCAACAATATTAGCAGGTAGACCACTGTGAGAGAGAGACACACACACACACAACAACAACAACAACAATCAGTGTCATCAACAATATTAGCAGGTAGACCACTGTGAGAGAGAGGGAGACACGTACACACAACAACAACATCAACCAGTGTCATCAACAACACAACAGCAACAACCAGCATCATCAACATCAACCAGTGTCATCAGCAACACAACAGCAACAACCAGCATCATCAACATCAACCAGTGTCATCAACAACACAACAGCAACAACCAGCATCATCAACAACAACCAGTGTCATCGGCGGCAACAACAACAACAAGCAGCGTCATCAGCAACACAACAGCAACAACCAGCATCAACAACAAATACAACAACCAGCAAAGCTGGGTGGGAGGGAGGCTGGGTGGGTGTGAGTGTGGGTGGGTGGGAGTGTGTGGGTGGGTGGGAGGGTGTGGGTGGGTGGACGGGTGGGAGGGTGTGTGGGTGTGTGGGTGGGAGGGTGGAAGGGTGTGTGGGTGGTAGGGTGTGTAGGTGTGTGGGTGGGTGGGAGGGTGTGTGGGTGGGTGGAAGGGTGTGTGGGTTGGTGGGTGGGTGTGTGGGAGGGTGGGTGGGTGTGTGGGTGTGTGGGTGTGTGGGTGGGTGGGTTGGTGGGTGGGTGGGTGGGTGGGTTGGTGGGTGGGTGGGTTGGTGGGTGGGTGTGTGGGTGTGTGGGTGGGTGGGTGTGTGGGTGTGTGGGTGTGTGGGTGTGTGGGTGTGTGGGTGTGTGGGTGTGTGGGTTGGTGGGTGGGTGTGTGGGAGGGTAGGTGGGTTGGTGGGTGGGTGTGTGGGTTGGTGGGAGGGAGGGTGTGTGGGTTGGTGGGAGGGTGTGTAGGTGTGTGGGTAGGTGTGTGGGAGGGTGTGTAGGTAGGTGGGTGGTTGGGTGGGGAGGGAGGGGAGGGGAGGGAGGCCCAGAGGCGGGACATGCTGGAATCGAACTTGTGACCTCGAGGTTGCGGCTGAGTGTACAATGCAAGTTGTGTGCGGTCAAAGGCAGCGTAATGAAACTAAAATAATAACACTTTACAGAATAATAATACTTTAAAGAATAATAATCTTAAGAGACAAAGTTCTACTGTCTGGTATTTCGATGCGTTTCAAATAAAAAAAATCATCTAAATGTGTTATTTACCTTTTTCGCCGATGTTTTGCACAGTAACTGTGGGGGGAAACAGAACATTATGCAACGTCGGTTAGAGTCCAATGAACAAACAGGAAATTCCACATTTCTATGCCGGGCGAAAGTACATCCCATATATCCGGAGTCATACAGACTTCCTGTCCGGACCGTAGCAGCTTCGAGAAATTGAAGCTTTAGGTCACGCGAAGCATTCGGTAACATCACGTAAAGAGCTCAATCACTTTTAAGTTCGGTCCAAACAACTTTGGAGTTAATTCACGTAAATGTTCACATTTTATAAGTGGCTTAAACGCGTTTAAAAATCTAGACCAGGCCGCGATTTAGAAACCACAGAGCGGATAGGCGCCAAGCCCGCGCTGATTGGCTAAGAGCGGACGCTCTACCAATCAGAGCGCGAGGTCGGCCGCTGTTGTGCCTATCAAGTCTAGGAAATCAAATCCCCCATTCAACCCAATGCAATGCCTATCCTTGTATAATTGTGATGGGGGTGATGGTGATGATGATGGTAGTGATGGTGATGATGTTGGTAATGGTGATGGTTGTGATGCTGATGGCAGTGATGATTAGTAATGATGGTGATGATGTTGGTAATGGTGATGTTGATGTTGGTAATGGTGATGTTGATGGGAGTGATGGTGATGATGTTGGTAATGGTGATGGTTGTGATGTTGATGGGAGTGATGATTGGTAATGATGATGATGATATTGGTAATGTGATGTTGATGGAGGTGATGTTGATGGGGGTGATGGTAGTGATGATTGGTGATATTGGTAATGATGATGGTAGTGATGTTGATGGGGGTGATGGTGGTGATGATGTTGGTAATGGTGATGGTTGTGATGTTGATGGGAGTGATGATTGGTAATGATGGTAGTGATGGTGATAATGGTAATGACAATTGGTTATGATGTTGGTAATGATGATGTTAATGGTGGTAGTGATGATGGTAATGATAGTGATGATGATGTTGATGGTCGTGTGGTGATGGTAGTAGTGATGCTGATTGCTAGTGATGGTGATGTTGATGATGGTAGCGATGATGTTAATAGTGATAATGACATTGGTGATTATGTTTGGTGTTGCTGATGATAATACTGCTGATGCTAGTGATGATTAAAGTTCTGATGGTCGTGGTCATGTTGATAATCTTACAGCTGCGGTGTGTGTGTGGTGTGTGTGTGTCTGTTGTGGTGTGTGTCTGTGTGTGGTGTGTGTCTGTGTGTGGTGTGTGTCTGTGTGTGGTGTGTGTGTGTCTCTGTGTGTGGTGTGTGTCTGTTGTGTGTGTGGTGTGTGTATGTGTGTGGTGTGTCTGTGCGTGGTGTGTCTGTGTGGTGTGTCTGTGTGGTGTGTCTGTGTGTGTGTATGGTGTGTGTCTCTGTGTGGTGTGGTGTGTGTCTGTGTGTGGTGTGTCTGTGTGTGTCTGTGGTGTGTGTGTAGTAAAACTCACAGACGCAGAGCTCAACGACGTATGCGAAGTAGGACCAGCAGACGACCAGGACGATGAAGACGACCGGCACCCAATTCACCACCCGCACACAGCACCGTAGGGCCGGGTAGGGCGCCATCACCACAACCAACCACCACCACCACAACTACCACCACCACAACTACCACCACCACAACTACCACCACCACAACTACCACCACCACAACTACCACCACCACCGTCAGCCTACGTGAGATCTTCTCTAAGCTTCGTCGAAATAACACAACAACAATAACAACCAGCCCGTTCAATCTCTTCGCCCGTGTGTGTGGCCGGGGTTTGTGTCTGCGGAAACGGGGAAGGCGGGACGAGTGAGTTTGGTTGTAGGAAGTTGTTGATGGTTGTGTTGGGTGGGTGATGGTGGTGGTGGTGTTTGTTAGTGCGCGTTTGCTCGGGGCATTACGGTACAGTGTGAGTGAATGGGTCGGGGTGGAGGGAGTGACGCTTTACCGCAAGTATCCGAATAAAAGCGCATGTACAGGACGTTTGCGATTGGCTTTGACCGGATTAGTGCATTAAAGTCGTGGTGGTGATGGTGATTTTGAGTGCGCGTCTGTTAGGAACATTGCGGTACTGTGCCAGTGAATGGGTCGGGGTGGAGGGAGTGACGCTTTACCGCAAGTATCCGAATAAAAGCGCACTGAGAGTACGTTTGCGATGGGCTTTGACCGGATTAGTGCGTTAAAGCCACGGTAATGTGGTGGTGGTAATTTTGAGTGCGCGTTTGCTCGGGGCATTGCGGTACTGTGTTAGTGAATGGGTGGGGAGTGGCGTTTTACCGTAAGTAGCCGAATAAATGCGCACGTTGAGGGCGTTTGCGATGGGCTTTGACCGGATTAGTGCGTTAGAGTCGTGGTGGTGGTGGTGATTTTGAGTGCGCGTTTGCTAGGAACATCGCGGTACTGTGCCAGTGAATGGGTTGATGGAGGGAGTGGCGCTTTACCGTAAGTAGCCGAATAAAAGCGCACTGAGAGTACGTGTGCGATGGGCTTTGACCGGATTAGTGCGTTAAAGCCACGGTAATGTGGTGGTGATTTTTTAGTGCGCGTTTGCTCGGGGCATTGCGGTACTGTGCCAGTGAATGGGTTGATGATAGAGTGACGCTTTACCGTAAGTAGCTGAAGGAAAGCGCACTTCGAGGGCGTTTGCGATGGGCTTTGACCGGAATAGTGCATTAAAGTCGTGGTGGTGGTGGTGATTTTGAGTGCGCGTTTGCTAGGAACATCGCGGTATGGCGCGGGGATGAATGGATGGGGTGGGGAGTGACGCTTTACCGTAAATAGCCGAAAGAAAGCGCACTCAATGGAAGTTTGCGATGGGCTTTGACCGGATTAGTGCGTTAAAGCCACGGTAATGTGGTGGTGATTTTGAGCGCGCGCTTGCTAGGAACATCGCGGTACTGTGCCAGTGAATGGGTGGGGCGAGTGGCGCTTTACCGTCAATAGCCGAAGGAAATTCTAGATTTGAAGCTTTCGTGACTGCGAGGATTCATTCTCGTAGGTTCCTGCAGTCGTTCGCGTGGCCACGGTGAGGCAGCAGAGGGCCGCGCCTGGGCTCGTCTCAGGAGGAACCCGCCATGCAAAGGCGGTGATATTTTATGTTAATGTGACACATTATGTTAAGGCATTATGCACATGTGAGCATTATGTCAATATGATACATAACGCTAATGTGATAGATTAAGTTAATGTGGTACATTATGCTAATGTGTTATACTAATGTGAAGTATTCTGACAATGTGATACATTACGCTAATGTTATATATTATGTTAATGTGGTACATTATGCTAATGTGTTATACTAATGTGAAGTATTCTGACAATGTAATATATTATGCTAATGTGTTATGCTAATGGGTCACAGTGAGTATTGCTAATCTGGCATTGTACATTATATTATTTTATAGTCACACGTGTACATTATGCACATTTATTATCGTACATTATGTTAATTTATCAACGTGAATTATGTTAATTGGCGAATCGCTGCCCACGTGCTCGTCTAATTGACATAATTTATATTTCACGTGTTGGGGGGGGGGTCTCCTTACTTCACTTCCCCCATGTCGAATTAACATAATTTAATTCTAGATTTGAAGCTTTCGTGACTGCAATGATTCATATTCTTAGGGTTTTTTCGGTAAAGTCACGTAAAATTAAAATTAAGAAAAGTAAAATAATCATAAAATAAAAATCATGAAATAAAAATCGTGATTTTTATTTTTACTTTTATTAATTTTAATGTTTTACCTACTTGACTTTACCGAAAAAACCTAAGAATGTAACATCATTTATGTGTCACGTGTGGGGCGATCTCCTGACTGACTCCACGTGACCCCCCTGTGTTCGTACTCAAGGCTGCGATGACCTCTCTCCCACATTTCCCTGTCCCTTGGGGGCCGTTCATAAATGACGTCACGCGATTTTGAACGATTTTTGACCCCCCCCCCCCCTCGTCACACGGCGTCACAAAAAGTCAGACCCCCCCCCCTCAAATATGACGTCACAAAGCTCTGCCCCCCCCCCCCCCAAAAGACATATTTCCATTTAGAAAATAAAAAATGCTTAAAATCGCTTTAAACTATTGTCATTGTAGTGCGTATTTAATGTGGCGCTGCACTCTGATGTTGTAGGAGAAAACATTTAGTAAAAACTATATTTAATTAAGTAGAACGTGTTGTCTAAATTTATTTAAAGTTGCGCATTTTGATGTGACGTCACATTTCTCAAACCCCCCCCCCCCCTCGTCACACATCGTCACAAATGTCTCACCCCCCCCCCCCAGGTGCGTGACGTCATTTATGGACGGTCCCTAAGTTGTTGGGGTTTTTTTCTGAGTGTTTGCCCCTTTAAAATCGCGTTTCGGGGGTCAGACATTTGTGACGATGTGTGACGAGGGGGGGGGGTGAGAAATGTGACGTCACATCAAAATGCGCAACTTTAAATAAATATAAACAACACGTTCTACTGAATTAAATAGACTTTTAAATAAATGTTTTCTCCTACAACATCAGAGTGCAGCGCCACATTAAATACGCACTACAATGACAATAGTTTAAAGCGATTTGAAGCGTGTTTTATTTTCAAAAATGGAAATATGGTTTGGGGGGGGGGCAGAGCTTTGTGACGTCATTTGAGGGGGGGTCGGACTTTTTGTGACGCCGTGTGACGAGGGGGGGGGGTCAAAAATCGTCCAAAATCGCGTGACGTCATTTATGGACGCCCCCCTTGAAAAAATACATTTTTATTTTTCTTGAACTTTGTTTTCCTTTTCAAAATATTGCCGCGTGTTTTATTTTCAAAAAATGGAAATATGGCTTTGTGGGGAGGGGGGAGGGGGGCAGAGCTTTGTGACGTCACATTTGAGGGGGGGGGGGTGGGTCGCGTGACGTCATTTCATGCATCAATCCACAGCAGCGACAGCTTTCTTTAGAGCCTCGTCTCAAACAGCGTTCGACGCAGGGAAGGGATGTCCCATGTCCTGATCGTGGTATTGTCCTGGTGCTGTTCGCATTTCGACGCCCTCCGGCCTCACGCTGTTTGTTTACTACAACACCCGCACCGGGAAGCCATTTGAGGCTGAGTCGACCTAGGGGAGGCCCAGGAACGGTTCAGGTAATCGTCACCGGTGGTGTTGGTCGTGAGCGGGAATCGAACTCGGGTCGCCGGGTTCGTAGCGCAGCGTTGCGCTGATCGCTGCACCACCGCTCCCCACGCACACACACTTAGACAGATACACGCACACACGCACACACACAGATACACACACACACGCGCACACACACACATACACAGATACACACACATACACAGATACACACACATACACAGATACACACACACATACACAGATACACACACACACACAGATACACACACACACACACGCACACACACACACAGATACACACACACACACGCACACACACACAGATACACACACACGTACACAGATACACAGCTATACACACACAGATACACACACACATACATATACATATACACACACACATACACAGATACACAGCTACACACACACATACACAGATACACACATACACACACACATACACAGATACACACACACATATACACACACAGATACACACACACGTACACACACGTACACACACACATACACAGATACACACATACACACACACATACACACACATACACACACGTACACACACGTACACACACGTACACACACATACACATATACACACATACACACACACATACACACACGTACACACACGTACACACACATACACATATACACACATACACACACACATACACACACGTACACACACATACACAGATACACACATACACACACACATACACATATACACACACACATACACAGATACACAGCTACACACACACATACACACATACACACACACATACACAGATACACACACACATACACACACACACAGATACACACACACGTACACACACGTACACACACACATACACAGATACACACATACACACACACATACACACACATACACACACGTACACACACATACACACACGTACACACACATACGTCGCATTTTTGAACTGAGTCCAGATTTTTTCAACCATTTCACGTTTTGCTGCATCTCACGCTATCTGACTCTCACACACTCGCACACACATACACACACTCGCACACACATACACACACTCGCACACACACTCACCTGCACACTCACCTGCACACTCACACCGACACACGCCCACACACATCTAGACACAACACACACACACACACACACCTACACACTCACCTGCACACTCACACCGACACACGCCCACACACATCTAGACACAACACACACACACACACACACCTACACACTCACCTGCACACTCACACCGACACACGCCCACACACATCTAGACACAACACACACACACACACACACCTACACACTCACCTGCACACTCACACCGACACACGCCCACACACATCTAGACACAACACACACACACACACACACCTACACACTCACCTGCACACTCACACCGACACACGCCCACACACATCTAGACACAACACACACACACACACACACCTACACACTCACCTGCACACTCACACCGACACACGCCCACACACATCTAGACACAACACACACACACACACACACCTACACACTCACCTGCACACTCACACCGACACACGCCCACACACATCTAGACACAACACACACACACTCACCTACACACTCACCTGCACACTCACACCGACACACGCCCACACACATCTAGACACAACACACACACACACCTGTACACACACACACACACCTACACACTCACCTGCACACTCACACCGACACACGCCCACACACATCTAGACACAACACACACACACACCTGTACACACACACACACACCTACACACTCACCTGCACACTCACACCGACACACGCCCACACACATCTAGACACAACACACACACACCTGTACACACACACACACACCTACACACTCACCTGCACACTCACACCGACACACGCCCACACACATCTAGACACAACACACACACACCTGTACACACACACACACACCTACACACTCACCTGCACACTCACACCGACACACGCCCACACACATCTAGACACAACACACACACACCTGTACACACACACACACACCTACACACTCACCTGCACACTCACACCGACACACGCCCACACACATCTAGACACAACACACACACACCTGTACACACACACACACACCTGTACACACACACACCTGTACACACATCTATACACATCAGGACACACCTACGCACGCCCATACATACCTCGAGACAACACACACCTGTACACACACCTGTACACACACACACACCTGTACACACACCTTACACACACCTGTACACAAACCTGGACACACAACCTGTACAAACCACTTACACACACCTGTACACACACCTGTACACACACACCTGTACACACACCTGTACAAACACCTGGATACACCTTACACACACCTGTACACACACACACCTGTACACACACCTTACACACACCTGTACACACACCTGTACACACACACCTGTACACACACCTGTACAAACACCTGGATACACCTTACACACACCTTACACACACCTGTACACACACCTGTACACACAACTATACGCGTCAAGACACACTTACACACGCCCACACACATCTAGACACAACACACACATCTATACAAAGACAAAGATCCCCCGTATAGCCTGTAACAGACTGTTGGGGCAAGTGCTGTTAGCGAGCACCTATGAAGGCCGGCACGGCACACAAGGGGGTGGGTGGCCAGCACCACGCCCGGCCGCCTTTGTCTCCCCAGTGGCGATGTTTACACAATGCGCCAGGTACTCATTTGAGGCTGAGTCGACCTAGGGGAGGCCCAGGACCGGTTCAGATAATCGTCACTGGTGTTGGCCGTGAACGGGAATCGAACTCGGGTCGCCAGATTCGTAGTGCAGCGTAGCGCTAACCGCTGCACCACCGCTCCCCTCAACAACAACAACAGCCGCGGTGACGTCACCACGACGCTTGTGCCAGGCCATGTGCACCTTGAGGCCACGTGAAGTGTCGAACGCCCGCTGGCAGGAGGTCACGGGGCAGACCCAGGTGCCACGGGTCGACTGACTGAGATGACCGAGATGACTGGCTGATGCACCACCTGTGCCCCCTACTGTGCCAACTTGCTGTGCTTTAGCCACCCGGCGCTCCGCTCGTTGTTGTGAGCGTCGCTCCTCCGCCCTCCGTTGTTGTTGGAGGGCGACTGCCTCCAACTGCCCAGAAGCGTCCTTCACGAGCCTCCTCCACTGAGGCCGATCTTGACACCGCTGGTACCAGTCATCGGCAAGTCCACTCAGCTCCACGTCCTCCTGTACCACATCACTCCATCTCTTCTCTAGCCCGTGCCGCGCCCGTTTAGCCCCCTCGATCCGGCCGAACAAAAGCTGTTTAGGCATGCGGTGGCTGGGCATGCGGGCTACATGACCCAGCCAACGCAGCCTTGCCTGCCGGAGGAGCTCACTGATGGGACTTTGCCCAGATCTTTCAAGGATTTGTGAGCTCCTCACACAATCCAGCCTGGTGAAACCCAGGATGGATCGTAGGCAGGCCAGCCTAAATGTTTCTAATTGGCGAAGATGTTCCATTAGGGGGGTCCACGTTTCACAAGCGTAGAGAAGGGAGGGAATGACTGTGGCCGAGAAGACCTGAAGCTTCGTGCGGAGCGACAGACCAGGTAGCTTCCACACAGTATTATGCAACCGATAAAAAGATAATGCCGCTCGACTGATTCGGAGTGAGACCTCTGCTGTCAAACCGGAGCCGGTCATGAGCACACTTTCCTATGTATGGGAATCACTCCACTCTCTCCACAACTGCCCTATCACCAATTGGGAGTTGTAGGGGTGGAGTGTCCGATGGTACAAAATACCCAGGCAGGTGCTTAGTTTTGGTTGGGCTGATGGTAAGTCCCCACCTCTTAGTGGCAAGTTCCAGGTTCAGCAGCAGTACCTCTAACTCCTCCTCTGAGTGAGCAGCAATTACCAAATCATCGGCATACATAACATGGTTGACCAATAGGGAGCCATCCCTTGATCGCACCCGGGCGTCGATCAGCCTCCCATTGTATCTGTACCAAATAATAATCCTCCGGTACAGCCATTGAAGGCTTCACGAACTACGTTGTTGAAATAGATGTTAAATAATGTGGCAGCCAGAGGACATCTTTGTCGAACCCCAAGGTGTACAGGGAAAGGCTCTGATTCCCGGCCACGTAGTTTTACCCGGGCCCGCTCACCATCATGAAGGTCCTTAATGATCGTGAGCAGAGGGTCAGGGACTCCGAAAGCACGAAGAACAACCCAGAGCCCAGGCCTACTGATGGTATCATAGGCCTTGACCAGGTCAATAAAGCAGAGATGTAGGTCTTGTTGGAATTCCCTACACCTCTGCTGTAGCAGACGGACAAAATATGGCATCTGTGCAGGACCACCCTTTCCTGAAACCACATTGGGCCTCTGCAAGCCTCTCCTCAGCGTGCCTAGCAAGGCGATGTTGAATAATCCTTGCCAGGACCTTTCCTGGCACACTGAGGAGTGAGATGCCCCTGTAGTTGTTACAGTCTGTGCGGTCCCCCTTCTTAAAGAGCGGGACCACCAGGGCATCCTTCCAATCCTGCGGAACCCGTCCAGTGGCCCAGACTGTTGTTATGATGTCATATAGGGCAGTTTGTGCACAAACGCCACCCTCCCTCAGCATTTCGCTTGGGAGATCATCTCTGCCCGGTGCCTTTCCTGGTCTCAGGCTCTAGATCGCCTTCAGTACTTCCTCAACAGATAGCACCTCCGCCAGCCACTCACAGCCGCAAGCAATGATGGAATTGTCACTTGCAACTTTCATCAGCTAGCTGAGACCATGCCACGATGGGTGTGAATGGGGTCCTGGGTGTACACCCACCACCGGAGTGGAAGAATGGCAGGCGCATCTTACAGATGACTAGTCGATGGTCAGTGGGCAGATCAGCTCCACGGTAGATCCTGGTGTCAAGGACATGGGGCCTCATCCGCTGGTCCATCACTATGTAGTCCAGTAGATGTTCTTGCTTGGACCCGGCATGCATCCATGATGTTGTGTGGATGCGACGATGCCGGAAGAGCGTGTTGGTAATTACAAGTCCATGGGCTGCACAAAAATCTAGCAGCCTCCTACCGTTGTTATTGAGCTGATCTGGCCCATGCCTTCCAATCACTCCAGACCAGGTGCTAACATCATGACCAACTCGGGCATTGAGTCACCGAACAAGATGACTCTATCCCGAGTAGCCACTTTAGCCAGCACCTGTGACAGGAGGTCATAGAAGGCATCTGACTCATCGGCTTTGCCTGCATCCCTCCACGGATGTTCGTCTTCGGTGGGGGCATAAGTAACCACGACCACCACTCCTCGCCTCCGGTTGATGGGAAGGCGAGCCCAAAGTAGCCTGGGGCTTACAGCTTCCCACACCTCACTACCACGCTCTTAATAGACACTCCCTGTTGTTTAGCAGTCTCCTGCCCCGAGTAGAGGACTGTCCACCCCTCATGGTGGAAGGAGCCAGAGCCGGTCCACCAGACCTCCTGAATACCGCAGAGATCCAGGCGGTACCGGTCCAGCTCCCGACAGAGGAGTGGCAGCCTCTCCTCCGCAGTGAGTGTTTGAACATTCCACGTGGCCATCCGTAGAGGATTTTTGTTGCTTCTGGAGGAGCTCGGAGTGTTAAGGATTCAGTCTCCTGGCTCCGCAAATTGGGGTTTGGCCAGGAGACGTCATAGATGCCTGTCCCCTTGGGACCTCCGGCACAAGCTTAGTAATTAATTGAAGGTGGAGGGGTTACCAGCCCCTTGCACCCGCCCAGAGCCCCCATTTGGCCGCTGTGGTGGCTACAAACATCATGACGAGAAGGTGAAGGTGTGTCTAAGTTGGCCCTCCCCCCACGACACTGCCGTCCGGCACCACGAGGAGGTAGGGGTTGTTTTTTGTCGGACTAACACAACACACACACCTGTACACACACACACCTGTACACACACACACACCTGTACACACACACACCTGTACACACACACACCTGTACATACACACACACACCTGTACACACAGCTAGACACACACCCCTGTACACACACTCCTCTACACACACACCTGTACACACAGCTATACACACCCACAATCACATAGACATAACACAACACACACACACACACACTTGTACACACAGCTAGATACACCCGCACACGCCCACACACCTGTACACACACACACCTGTACATACACACACACACCTGTACACACACAGACACACCTGTACACACAGCTAGACACACCTACATACGCCCACACACACATAGATACAACACACACCTGTACACACACACACCTGTACACACACACACCTGTACATACACACACACACCTGTACACACAGCTAGACACACACACCTGTACACACACACCTCTACACACACACCTGTACACACAGCTAGACACACCCACACACACCCACACACACATAGACATGACACACACACACACCTGTACACACACACACCTGTACACACACACCTCTACACACACACCTGTACACACAGCTAGACACACCCACACACACCCACACACACATAGACATAACACACACACACACCTGTACACACACACACCTGTACACACACACCTCTACATACATACCTGTACACACAGCTAGACACACCCACACACACGCACACACGTAATAATACATCATCATTATCTGATTATTATCGGAAGCAGCATCATCATCGTCATCATTACCACCGTAATTTCATGCTCACTATCATCAGCAGTATAATCATCAGCAGCAGCAGCAGAATCATCATCACCGTTATCATCGTCTTGATCATATCAGCAAAATCATCATCAGCAATAACATCACACCGTTACATCATTGCGATCATTACCATCATCATATCCATCATCATCATCATCAGCACCATCATCATCATCAGCAGCAATATAAAATGCACCACTGCCACCAACTAAGAGGTTCATTGACAGAATGCGAGGTCCATTCATGAGATGAGGAGAGGGTGGGGGGAGGGTAGAGAGAGGGGGGAGAGAGGGGGAGGGGGGGGGGTGGAGAGGGGGGTGGGGGGAGAGGGGGAGGGAGAGGGGGGAGAGGGAGGAAAGAGGGGGGAGAGGGAGGGAGACGGATGGGGGGGGGGGGGTATGGGAGAGAGGGGGGAGAGAGGGGGGAGAGGAGAGAGGGGGGAGAGGGTGGAGAGAGGGGGTTGGGGGGAGATGGGAGAGGAGGGAGAGGGGGGGGGAGAGATGGAGGAGGGCGGGGCGGACAGACAGAGGGAGAGAGAGGGGGTAGAGAGAGAGGGGGGTAGATAGAGAGGGGGTAGAGAGAGAGGGGGTAGAGAGAGAGGGGGTAGCGAGAGAGAGGGGGTAGAGAGAAGGGGGGGTGGAGAGAGAGGGGGTAGAGAGAGAGGGGGTAGAGAGAGAGGGGGGGTAGAGAGAGAGGGGGTAGAGAGAGAGGGGGTAGCGAGAGAGAGGGGGTAGAGAGAGAGAGGGGGTAGAGAGAGTGAGAGGGGGTATAAAGAGGGGGGGTAGAGAGAGAGAGGGGGTAGAGAGAGAGAGGGGGTAGACAGAGGGGGGGGGGTAGAGAGAGAGTAGGGAGGTTAAGAGAGAGGGGGTAGAGAGAAGGGGGGGTAGAGAGAGAGGGGGTAGAGAGAGAGAGGGGGTAGAGAGAGAGAGGGGGTAGAGAGAGAGGGGGTAGAGAGAGTGAGAGGGGGTATAAAGAGGGGGGGTAGAGAGAGAGAGGGGGTAGACAGAGGGGGGGGGGGGGGTAGAGAGAGAGTAGGGAGGTTAAGAGAGAGGGGGTAGAGAGAAGGGGGGGTAGAGAGAGAGGGGGTAGAGAGAGAGAGGGGGTAGAGAGAGGGGTGGGGGTAGAGAGGGGGGGTAGAGAGAGGGGGGGGGGGGTAGAGAGAGAGGGGGTAGAGAGAGATGGAAGGGGTAAGGAGGGGGAGCAGAGCGTGCTTCTTCGTGTTGGTGTTGTTTGTGTCTACGAAGAAAGTAGCACAGATTGATGTTGATGCACAATGGTTAAACACGTAGCATCTTTATTTTAAAAAAGGGGGGGGGGGGTTACACAAAGCAAAGCAATGGAACAAAAAAAACTAAAAAAAGCGAAACGATGAACGAAGCAAAGTGCCGACTACACCGAACATCTTCTTGTTTCGTCTGATCGTCAAAACATAAAAAGAAAAGCATTTAAAAAAAAGAGAGAAAAACTAAAAAAAGAGAGAGAGGGAGGGAGGGGGAGGGGGAGAGGGGAGGGAGAGGGGGGGAGAGGGGGGAGGGAGACATAGGGAGGGAGGGGGAGGGGGAGAGGGAGAGGGGGGGAGAGGGGGGAGGGAGACATAGGGAGGGAGGGGGAGGGGGAGAGGGAGGGAGAGGGGGGAGGGAGGGGGGAGGGAGGGGGAGGGGGAGAGGGAGGGAGAGGGGGGAGGGAGGGGGGAGGGAGGGGGAGGGGGAGAGGGAGGGAGAGGGGGGAGAGGGGGGAGGGAGACATAGGGAGGGAGGGGGAGGGGGAGAGGGAGAGGGGGGGAGAGGGGGGAGGGAGACATAGGGAGGGAGGGGGAGGGGGAGAGGGAGGGAGAGGGGGGAGGGAGGGGGGAGGGAGGGGGAGGGGGAGAGGGAGGGAGAGGGGGGAGGGAGGGGGGAGGGAGGGGGAGGGGGAGAGGGAGGGAGAGGGGGGAGAGGGGGGGAGGGAGACATAGGGAGGGGGAGGGAGGGGGGGGCTGTTTGTGGGCGTGTCTGAGAGAGTTCCTCTCTAGTGACGTCACAGCGCACCTGTGTGGGACCCGCAGAGACTCCCCGCAGAGTCAGCCTCCCCAGGTCCCTCAGTCTCCCCCGTGTGTCTCTCTCCGTGTCTCCCTGTGTCTCTCTCCGTGTCTCTCTCCGTGTCTCCCTGTGTCTCCCCCGTGTCTCTCTCTCCGTGTCTCCCTGTGTCTCTCTCCGTGTCTCTCTCCGTGTCTCCCTGTGTCTCCCCCGTGTCTCTCTCTCCGTGTCTCCCTGTGTCTCCCCGTGTCTCTCTCCGTGTCTCTCTCCGTGTCTCTCTCCCTGTGTCTCCCCGTGTCTCTCTCCGTGTCTCTCTCCGTGTCTCTCTCCGTGTCTCTCTCCGTGTCTCCCTGTGTCTCCCCGTGTCTCTCTCTCCGTGTCTCCCTGTGTCTCCCCGTGTCTCTCTCCGTGTCTCTCTCCGTGTCTCCCTGTGTCTCCCCGTGTCTCTCTCCGTGTCTCTCTCCGTGTCTCCCTGCAACTCCCCGTGTCTCTCTGTCTCTGTCTCCCCCGTGTCTCTCTCCGTGTCTCTCTCCGTGTCTCCCTGCAACTCCCCGTGTCTCTCTGTCTCTGTCTCCCTGTGTCTCCCCGTGTCTCTCTCCGTGTCTCCCTCGAACTCCCCCGTGTCTCTCTCCGTGTCTCTCTCCGTGTCTCCCTCGAACTCCCCGTGTCTCCCCGTGTCTCTGTCCGTGTCTCTCTCCGTGTCTCCCTCGAACTCCCCGTGTCTCCCCGTGTCTCTGTCCGTGTCTCTCTCCGTGTCTCCCTCGAACTCCCCCGAGTCTCCATATAACTCCCCGTGTCTCTCTCTCCGTGTGTCTCTCCCTGTGTCTCTCTCTGTGTCTCCCTCTAACTCCCCGTGTCTCTCTCCGTGTCTCTCCGTGAGTAACTGCTCAAACCTTTGTCATCATGTGATGTCCTACTGCACACCATCTGTGTCACCATCACCACCATCACCACCACCATCACCACCATCATCACCACCACCATCACCTTGGTCGACTGCTCCTGTGAGCTTCGCCCACAGCTCATGGGCTGAGTTCGGCGTCGATGTTTGTGTGTTCACTGAAGTGGCAACGAGTTGTGGGTTAAGATGTGACCTTTAGGGACGCGGCGACAACAACAACATCAACAACAACATCAACAACACGAACAACAACATCATCAACACGATCAACAACATCAACACGATCAACAACAACATCATCAACACGATCAACAACAACACCATCAACATCAGCATCATCACTATCATCAGCAGCATCACATCGAGAGTGCAACCTCTGGAAAGAGAGAGGAGATCATCACCACCATCACCATCACCACCACCATCACCACCACGACCATCATCACCACCACCATCACCACGACCACCATCACCACCATCACCACCATCACCACGACCATCAACACCACCACCATCATCACCACCATCATCACCACCACCATCACCACGACCATCACCACCACCATCACCACCACCATCACCACCATCATCACCACCATCACCACCACCATCATCACCACCATCATCACCATCACCACCACCGCCACCGTGAAACTCTCACGATGGCTCCGCTCGCCGTTGCCGCTGTTGCGGCAGGAGGCGTCACCCTGATGCTGCCTCCCGTGCCCCCCCTCGTCCAATACCGCGACCATCTCCTGCTGGTCCCACCTCAAGATGTCCACCACCAACACCACCACCACCACCAACACCACCACCACCAACAACAACATCACCATCAGAAGCAGAAGAAAAGCCATCACAACAACCGCCAGCATCACCACCACCATCAGCACAACAACAACAACAGGCTGGAGGATGGCAAGGTGGAGGAGGGGTCCCGGGTGTCTTCCCTGGGTGCCCTGTTGGGCCTCAGCGAGGCGTCGTCTCACCTGCCGGGCGGCATGTTGAGGAAGCGGCAACTTTATTGCCGCACAGGACACCACCTGGAGATCCTCGCAAACGGAACCGTACGCGGGACCCGCAGAGACCACAGCAGATTTGGTACGGGGGGGGTGGGGTTGGGGGGGGGTGCGGGTACTAAGGTGTGATGGGCTTCTTGGCGATGTGGACTGTGAGATGATGGTGGGCTGTGTGGTGGACTATGGGATTGACCATGAGATTGACCATTAAATTAAGCATGAGATTGACATTGAGATTAACCATGAGATTGACCATTAAATTAAACATGAAATTGACCATGAAATTGAACATTACATTAACCATGAGATTAACCATTAAATTGACCATTAAATTAACCATGAAATTAACCATGAGATTAACCATGAGATTGACCATTAAATTAACCATGAGATTAACCATTAAATTGATCATGAAATTGACCATTAAATTAACCATGAAATTAACCATGAGATTAACCATGAGATTGACCATTAAATTAATCATGAGATTAACCATTAAATTGACCATTAAATAAGCCACGAGATTAACCATGAGATTAACCATGCAATTAACCATGAGATTAGCCATGAAATTGACCATTAGTTAAACCGTGAGATTAACCGTGAGATGGACTATGAGATGGACTATGAGATGGACTGCGGGGTCGACTGTGAGGTCAACTATAAGGTGGACAATAAGGTGGACTAACTATTTCGTGATGCTGCGTCCCGAGTTCAATTCCCGCTCAACGGCCACCAACACCGGTCACGATTATCTGAACCGGTCCTGGGCCTCCTCTAGGACGACTCAGCCTCAAATGAGTACCTGGTGTAGCGGTGTGTAGTAAACATCGACACTGGGGAGACAAAGGCGGCCGGGCGTGGTGCTGGCCACCCACCCCCTCGTGTGCCGTGCCGGCCTTCATAGGTGCTGCTCGCTAACAGCACTTGCCCCAACAGCCTGTTCAGGCTACACGGGGATCTTTGTCTTTGTTTGGAGAGAGTGGAGGATTTCCCGTAGCCTGGGCAGTGTCCTTAGGAGCGGCTCCGGTTTTGGTGGAGCGGAATTCATGTTCTCATCGGCTGCTGTAACGCTGCGTGGAAGCTACCTGGCCTGTCGCTCCTCCGTACGAAGCTTCGGGTCGTCTCGGTCACGGCACATCAATAGCTGCTCATTCAGAGGAGGAGTTGGAGACGCTGCTGCTGAGATTGGAGCGTGCCACTAAGAGGTGGGGCCTTACCATCAGCCCCACCAAAACGAAGCACCTGCTTGGGTATTTTGTACCATCGGACACTCCACCCCCACAACTCCCAATCGGTGATGGGGCAGTTGTGGAGAGAGTGGAGAGTTTCCCATACCTGGGCAGTGTGCTTATGACCGGCTCCAGTTTAACAGCAGAGATCTCACTCCGAATCAGTCGAGCGGCAATATCTTTTCACCGGTTGCGTAACGCTGTGTGGAAGCTACCTGGTCTGTCGCTCCGCACGAAGCTTCAGGTCTTCTCGGCCACAGTCATTCCCTCCCTTCTCTACGCTTGCGAAACGTGGACCCCCCCCTCCCCCCCTATATAATGGAACATCTTTCGCCGATTTTAAACACTCGGGGTCTGGCCTGCCTACGATCCATCCTCCGTTGAACCTGCAGGCTGGAATGTGTTGAGGAGCTCCACAGAGCCTTTGAAGATCTGGACAAAGTCCCATCGGTGAGTTCCTCCGGCAGGCAAGGCTGCGTTGGCTGGGTCATGTAGCCCGCATGCCCAGCTACCGCATGCCTAAACAGCTTCTGTTCGGCCGGATCGAGGGGGCTAAACGGGCGCGGCACAGGCTAGAGAAGAGATGGAGTGATGTGGTACAGGAGGACGTGGGGCTGAGTGGACTTGCCAATGACCGGTACCAGCGGTGTCAAGATCGACCTCTGTGGAGGAGGCTCGTGAAGGACGCTACTGGGTAGTTGGAGGCAGTCGCCCTCCAGCAACAACGGAGGGCGGAGGAGCGATGCTCACAACAACGAGCGGAGCGCTGGGGCGGATAAAACGCAGCGAGTTGGCAGAGTGTCGGGGGCACAGGTGTATGAGTGTGTCCGTGAGTGCAGGTGCTTAGGGGCCGTCCATAAATGACGTCACGCACCTAGGGGGGGGGGTCAGACATTTGTGACGATGTGTGACGAGGGGGGAGGGGGGGGGTTTGAGAAATGTGACGTCACATAAAAATGTGCAACTTTAAATAAATATAGACAACACGTTCTACTTAATTATATATACTTTTTGATAAATGTTTTCTCCTACAACATCAGAGTGCAGCGCCACATTAAATACGCACTACAATGACAATAGTTTAAAGCGATTTGAAGCATGTTTTATATTTTTTTTTTGGGGGGGGGGGCAGAGCTTTGTGACGTCATATTTGAGGGGGGTCTGACTTTTTGTGACGCCGTGTGACGAGGGGGGGGGGGTCAAAAATCGTCCATAATCGCGTGACGTCATTTATGGACGGCCCTTTAAGTGTATATGTGTATATACAAGTAGGTGTATGTGTGTAAGTGTGTGTGTGTGTAAGTGTGTGTGTATGTGTGCGAGTGTAAGTGTATGTGTGTGTAAGTGTGTGTGTGTATGTGTGTGTAAGTGTGTGTGTGTATGTGTGTGTGTGTGTAAGTGTATGTGTGTGTAAGTGTGTGTGTGTATGTGTGTGTAAGTGTGTGTGTGTGTAAGTGTATGTGTGTGTAAGTGTGTGTGTGTGTAAGTGTGTGTGTGTGTAAGTGTGTGTGTGTGTAAGTGTGTGTGTGCGTGTAAGTGTGTGCGTGTATGTGTGTGTAAGTGTGTGTGTGTGTAAGTGTGTGTGTGTGTAAGTGTGTGTAAGTGTGTGTGTATGTGTGTGTAAGTGTATGTGTGTGTAAGTGTGTGTGTGTGTAAGTGTATGTGTGTATGTGTGTGTGTGTGTAAGTGTGTGTAAGTGTGTGTGTAAGTGTGTGTGTGTGTATGTGTGTGTAAGTGTGCGTGTGCGTGTAAGTGTGTGCGTGTATGTGTGTGTAAGTGTGTGTGTGCAAAATACAGTGTACTCGATGTGGTGACACGTGTGCGCGTGTGTGCACGTGTTAGTGTGTTTGTGTGGAGGCTTAGTGCAGTGTCCGTGACGTGTTGACACGTGTGTATGTATGTGTGAATGTATGTGTGTGCGTGTATGTGTGTGTATGTGTGTGTGTATGTATGTGCATGTGTGTGCGTGTCTGTATGTGTGTGTGCGTGTATGTGTGTGTATGTGCGCGTATGTGTGTATGTGTGTGCGTGTCTATATGTGTATGTGTGTGTGTGCATGTATGTGTGTGTTTGTGTGTATATGTGCGTGTGTGTATGTGTGTGTATAATGGAGCATCTTCGCCGGTTATACACATTTAGGCTGGCCTGCCTACGATCCATCCTGGGTTTAACCTGCAGGCTGGATTGTGTGAGGAGCTCACAAATCCTTGAAAGATCTGGGCAAAGTCCCATCGGTGAGCTCCTCCAGCAGGCAAGGCTGCGTTGGCTGGGTCATGTAGCCCGCATGCCCAGCCACCGCATGCCCAAACAGCTTTTGTTCCGTCGGATCGAGGGGGCTAAACGGGCGCGGCACGGGCTAGAGAAGAGATGGAGTGACGTGGTACAGGAGGACGTGGAGCTGAGTGGACTTGCCGATGACTGGTACCAGCGGTGTCAGGATCGGCCTCAGTGGAGGAGGCTCGTGAAGGACGCTACTGGGCAGTTGGAGGCAGTCGCCCTCCAACAACAACGGAGGGCGGAGGAGCGACGCTCACAACAACGAGCGGAGCGCCGGGTGGCTAAAGCGCAGCAAGTTGGTACAGTAGGGGACACAGGTGGTGCATCAGCCAGTCATCTCGGTCATCTCGGTCAGTCGACCCGTGGCACCTGCTGGGTCTGCCCCGTGACCTCGTTCCAGCGGGCGTTCGACACTTCACGTGGCCTCAAGGTGCACATGGCCTGGCACAAGCGTCGTGGTGACGTCACCGCCACTTAGTAGCGAATGGCGGTTGTTGTTGTTGTGTATGTGTATGTATATATGTGTGTATGAGTGTGTGTGTATATATATGTGTGTGTGTATATATATGTGTGTGTATGTGGGGAGTGGTGGTGCAGCGGTTAGCGCTACACTGCGCTTCGAACCCGGCGACCCGAGTTCGATTCCGGCTCACGGCCACCACCAACACCAGCGACGATTATCTGAACCTGGTTATGGGCCTCCCCTAGGTCGACTCAGCCTCAAATAAGTACCTGGTGCGGTGTGTAAAAAGAAAAATCGACACTGGGAAGACAAAGGCGGCCGGGCGTGGTGCTGGCCACCCACCCCCTCGCGTGCCTGTTAAGGCTACACGGGGAAGCTGTCTCTGTAACTCGTACCGGTGTTGTAATTGCCGCGCCTGGAGATCGCATCGACCTGCGTTGTAATACCGTGGCGAGATGTTGACTACCTCGCCTGGTCTACAGGAGGTCGTGGGCTCGATCCCGACCCTGACGATGCCTGCTGCTGTATATTTGGAGTTTGCGTGTCTCTCTCTCTCTCCCCGTGGTGAGATGTTAACTACCTCGCCTGGTCTACAGGAGGTCGTGGGGTCAATCCCGACCCTGACGATGCCTGCTGCTGTATATTTGGAGTTTGCGTGTCTCTCTCTCCGTGGTCACTGCGTGGATTTTGACCCGGCTCACCACGCGTTTCGACTCAGCGGCTTCTGCTGCTGCTCTGAATGTCCACGTGGCCACGACAACGAACGCCGTCTCTCTGTTGAAGCCCTCATTTGTGATCGCCAGCGTGGCTTTGTGAGCTACGTAGTGCCGTGGGGCCTTACCCGATATAAAAACACATTGTCCTGCGGAGGGAGCTGGTAGAGACGTTGGGTTGCTCGGTCAATGGCCTGCAGGGTCAACGGCGGCGTGGTGTATTCCGCAAATATGGCCGACTGTGAGGGCGGGCACAAGCCGGCGTGAGTAGGTGAAACGTTGAGTTTTATAAGGGCACCACGGGGTGACCAGCCCCTCCCCACCCAGCCCCACCCCTCCCACCCCCCACCCAGCCCCACCCTCCCCACCCAGCCCCTCCCCCCCCACCCAGTCCCTCCCAGCACGACGGACGGACACAATAATCCCCTGTGGGCTGGTGGAACCAGTGGGTTCCTACCAGTATAACAGTCGCGTAGCACTGTCGTAGTAGTGGCAGGAGGAGGAGGAGGTTCGCGAGAGGGACCTGGAACCGATGATGGGACTCGCTGGGGACCCGTGGCTCAGCGAGAAAAGCGTCGCCGTGACACGGCGAACTTCTTTCACACCGTACGTAGCCAACCGCGCTGATCTGAGGTGCTGGATCGAACCCACGACCTCCTGTATACCAGGCGAGATAGTTAACATCTCACCACGGGGAGAGAGAGACACGCAAACTCCAAATATACAGCAGGCGTCGTCAGGGTCGGGATCGAACCCACGACCTTCTGTGTACCAGGCGAGATAGTTAACATCTCACCACGGAGAGAGAGAGACACGCAAACTCCAAATATACAGCAGGCGTCGTCAGGGTCGGGATCGAACCCACGACCTTCTGTGTACCAGGCGAGGTAGTTAACATCTCACCACGGAGAGAGAGACACGCAAACTCCAAATATACAGCAGGCGTCGTCAGGGTCGGGATCGAACCCACGACCTTCTGTGTACCAGGCGAGGTAGTTAACATCTCACCACGGAGAGAGAGACACGCAAACTCCAAATATACAGCAGGCGTCGTCAGGGTCGGGATCGAACCCACGACCTCCTGTGTACCAGGCGAGGTAGTCAACATCTCATAGGGAGGAGAGGGGCAGGGATGGTGGAGTTGAGAGGGTGAAGTTGGTCTGTATCTGTCCACAACTCAGCAATTCGTGTACCACCCTGACGCTCCTCACAGGCTGCTGCTACTCGCAGCTCTCTCGTACGTTGAACCAACGTTGAACCAACGTTGGTTCGACGTCGGCGTGTGGTTGAACCAACGTTGCAGCAACTTGGGCCAATGTTGTCGCTGTGTTTCTGCCGCAGGCATCCTCGAGTTCTTCAGCATCGCCGTAGGCCTGGTGAGCATCCGTGGGGTGGACACTGGGAGGTTCCTGGCCATGAACGACAGAGGGGAGCTCTATGGCGCGGTGAGACATCAACAACATCAACATCATCATCAACATCATCATCATCACCATTATCATCATCAACATCATCATCAACATCATCATCACCATCAACACCATCATCATCAATACCATTATCATCATCATTAACATCATCATCAACACCATCATCATCAACACCATCATCATCAACATCATCATCATCAACACCATCATCATCAACATCATCATCACCACCACCATCATCATCAACATCACCACTATCATCATCACCATCATCATCAACACCATCATCATCATCAACACCATCATCATCAACATCATCATCACCACCACCACCATCATCATCAACATCACCACTATCATCATCATCACCATCATCATCAACACCATCATCATCACCACCAACACCATCAACACCATACACATCAAGATCATCATCATCATCATCACCATCAACACCATCATCATCAAGACCATCATCATCATCACCACCATCAACACCATCATCATGACCACCACCAACACCATCATCATCATCACCACCACCACCACCATCATCACCACCCCTACCCCCACCACCCCCCCTACCACCCCATCTGTTCCTGTAGACGCGGCTGAGTGCCGAGTGCGTCTTCAAGGAGGAGTTCGAGGAGAACTGGTACAACACGTACTCCTCCAGCCTCCACCGCCAGCGGCCGAGTGGGAGGCGTCTCTACCTGGCGCTCAACAGAGACGGCAGCGCGCGCGACGCCACGCGGACTCGCCGCACGCAGCGGTTCGCGCACTTCCTGCCCAGACACGTGGAACAGCAGCAGCAGCCGCAGCATCAGCAGCTGCAGCATCTGCAACAGCAGCAGCAGCATCAGCAGCTGCAGCAGCAGCAGCATCAGCAGCCGCAGCATCTGCAACAGCAGCAGCATCTGCAGCAGCAGCCGCAGCATCTGCAACAGCAGCAGCATCTGCAACAGCAGCATCAGCAGCATCAGCAGCAGCAGCATCAGCAGCAGCGGAAGCCTCTGGAGAGGAGGGACCGGTTCAACAGCGGGCGGCGGACAAACTTGGCAACACCTGAACGGGTCCCGAGACTTTTGGGGGGTTTTTTGGGGGGGGCGGCGGGGAAGGAATAGGACCGGAGACGTTCGTCCGTGCCAGCCAGACAGCCAGCAAGGCAGTCAGACGGTCAGTTAGTCAGCCGGCTAGGCAGTCAGGCAGCCAGCTAGTCATTCCGGCGGCCAGTGAGCCAGCCAGCCAGCCAAACTTGTATTCTTTATCAAATGGATTCGGGGGGCTCCGTTCGCAAAGCCCCTGGACCGAGCCCGCCGGCAGGAGGTCACGGGACAAACCCAGCAGGTGCCATGGGTCGACTGAGTGAGATGACGACTGGCAGATGCACCACCTGTGCCCCCTACGCACACACACACACGTGCACACACACACACGTGTACACACACACACGTGTACACACACACACGCGTGAACGTGTCCGACGCGTGTATGTGTGTACACGTGTGTGTGCGTAGGGGGCACAGGTGGTGCATCTGCCAGTCGTCATCTCAGTCAGTCGACCCATGGCACCTGCTGGGTCTGTCCCGTGACCTCCTGCACCTAGCCTGGCACAGCAGTCAGCCCGTGGCACCTGCTGGGTCTGTCCCGTGACTTCTGGCCGGCGGGCGTTCGACACTTCACGTGGCCTCAAGGTGCACCTAGCCTGGCACAACAAGCGCCGTGGTGACGTCACCTCCACTTAGTGTCGAATGGCGGCTGCTGTTGTTGTTGTTGAGGGAGCGGTGGTGCAGCGGTTAGCGCTACGCTGCGCTCAGAACCCGGCGACCCGAGTTCGATTCCCGCTCACGGCCAACACCGGTGACGATTATCTGAACCGGTCCTGGGCCTCCCCTAGGTCGACTCAGCCTCAAATGAGTAGCTGGTGTAGCGGTGTGTAGTAAACATCGCCACTGGGGAGACAAAGGCGGCCGGGCGTGATGCTGGCCACCCACCCACCCCCTCGTGTGCCGTGGCGGTCTTCACAGGTGCTGCTCGCTAACAGCACTTGCCCCTACAGCCTGTTACAGGCTACACGGGGGAGAGGAGGGTGGTGGTGGATGGACTTCTGATGATGATGGGGGGGGGGGCTAAGACGACGTTGCCACAAGGTGGTTCCCACCCCACCCACCCCACCCGCTTCACCCCACCCACCCCACCCCACCCACCCACCCCACCCGCCCCACCACGCCTACGGCACCTGGCAAGCGCCTGGGTGGTGACCGCGCTCCTGAAGACAAACCCAGACTCACGGCGCCTGCCAGAGACTTCCTGAGATCGGATGACCCCTGGACAACCCCTGGAAGACCTCCCGGATGACCTGTAGACACTTGGATGACCCCCTGGATGACCTCCGGATAACCCCCGGAAGACACCTGGATGACCCCCTAGGTGACCTACCTGATGACCCCTGGACGACCCCTGGATGACCTCCCAGATGACCTCCAGAAGACACTTGGATGACCCCCTGGATGACCTCCCTGATGACCCACGGATGACCCCTAGATAACCTCCGAAAGACACCTGGATGACCCCCTGGATGACCTCCCGGATGAACCCTGGACGACCCCTAGATCACCCCTAGATAACCACCAGAAGACACTTGGATGACCCCCTGGATGACCTCCCTGATGACCCACGGATGACCCCTAGATGACCTCCAGAAGACACTTGGATGACCTCCGGATGACCTCCCCGGATGACCTCCGCCGGATCGCGACAGAGCCGCGGACTTCTGTGGCAAGGGGCCCCCACGCTCTCGGTGTGCTGTTGCTCGATGTTTGTGTCGCCATGCCCTCCACCACCACCCACCGAGTGCGTGTGTCTATAGGTTGGTGAAATCGCGTGTCTGTGTGTGTGTCTG
Organism: Lampetra fluviatilis; assembly: GCF_964198595.1. Classification (NCBI taxonomy): domain Eukaryota; kingdom Metazoa; phylum Chordata; class Hyperoartia; order Petromyzontiformes; family Petromyzontidae; genus Lampetra; species Lampetra fluviatilis. Next base: position 6,912,503 of record NC_136334.1, on the reverse strand, counting down.
TGTGTGTCTGTGTGTGTCTGTGTGTGGTCTCTGTGTGTGTCTCTGTGTGTGGGGGAGCGGTGGTGCAGCGGTTAGCACGCTGAACTACGAACCTAGGCTACCCGAGTTCGAGTCCCGCTCACGGCCACCAACACCGGTGACGATTATCTGAACCGGTCCTGGGCCTCCCCTAGAACGACTCGGCCTCAAAAGAGTACATGGTGCGTGGGCGTTGAACTTCTTTCGCACCGCACGTAGCCGAACCGTGCCGATGGCGTCGAGCTCTCAGCTCACCGGGTGAGGGTGGTGCGGGGGGGTGGTGAGGGTGGTGAGGGTGGTGCGGGGGGGTGGTGAGGGTGGTGCGGGGGGTGAAGAGGGCGGTGAGGGTGGGGGAGGTGGCGAGGGAGTGAACAATCATGGGGAGCGGTGGCGCAGTGGTTAGCGCTGCACCGAGCACACGTTCGATTCACAAGCTGCCCGCACGCCGAAAAAACCACGTGACGAGCATCTGCCGAACCCGATATCTGGGCTCCGAGCCTAGATCGACTCAGCCTCAAACGAGTACCTGGTGCGGTGTGCGCGTGTGACCTGGTTTTCACCCGAGGACGGCTGCTTGCGTTGTGGCCGAAACGTCGTGAGAATTATTTTATGATGTTTTATTTTTTATTATTTTATTACTTCCCTTCTACGTGATGACTTTACCGAAAGAACCAAGAAGATGAATCCCTGCAGTCACGAAAGAAGCTTTTTACATCGAAATTTGCAGCCTTCGTCATTTGTGAGTATCCTTGCACGCGCTCGTGAAATCCGGGATCACCACGATGATGATGATCGTGATGATGATGATCGTGATGATGATCGTGATGATGATGATGATCGTGATGATGATGATCGTGATGATGATCGTAATGATGATGATCGTGATGATGATGATCGTGATGATGATCGTGATGATGATGATCGTGATGATGATCGTGATGATGATGATCGTGATGATGATGATCGTGATGATGATGATCGTGATGATGATGATCGTGATGATGATGATCGTGATGATGATCGTAATGATGATGATCGTGATGATGATGATCGTGATGATGATGATCGTGATGATGATCGTGATGATGATCGTAATGATGATGATCGTGATGATGATGATCGTGATGATGATGATGATCGTGATGATGATGATAATCCTGGGCTGCAGAAGACCTCCACGTGTCAACTTTAAACGCTTGTTCCAAGATCACAACATTTATCGTACTGATCACTTTTAATGTGTTTTTTTTTAAAATCCTTCCGTCCTTAGCTTTGTCGCAATCTTAAGATATATTTATTGCTAAGTTAAGATCCTTAAGTGCCGCCCGCCATGCCAAGCCCGCTCTCTCTCTCTCTCGGTGCCCTTCTCGCTGTACAAGTATTTATTTGTGTATTTATTAAATCGGTGTTATGATCACGACGACAAGCCGCGGGCATGCGTCATTCTCACCCCCCCCCTCTCCCCCCCGCGTTGTGTGGGTGAGAGAGACAAAGGCGGCCGGGCGTGGTTGCTGGCCACATCACCCCCCATCAATCGCCACCAGTGCCGGCCTTAATAGGTGCTCGCAAACAGCACTTGGCCCCCAAAAGTGTTACAGGCTACACGGGGGAACTTTGGCTTTGTGAGGGAGTGTGTGGGGGCTCAGCTGGTGTAAAGATCCCCCGTGTAGCCTTAACAGACTGTAGGGGCAAGTGCTGTTATAGCGAGTAGCACCTATGAAGGCCGGCACGGCACACACACAGTGACACAAAGTGACACACAGTGACACAAAGTGACACACACACACACAGTGACACACACACACAGTGACACACACACACAGTCACACAGTGACACACACACCAAAAACAAGCACTAAAGAAAGGGATGTTTTTATTATTATCATAATCATCATCTCTCAGTTTATTTCAACTTCGTATCGCTTTTGTGTCTGTTTACATCTCCCACATCATCATCAACAACAACAACAACAACCCTGGCGAGCGACAGCCTTTCGCTCGACAACAACAACAACCAAAACAACGTCAACAGCCTCAACAAGACCATCGCAATGCCGTTCCGCGACAGGGAGAGGGCTGGGTTTGAACCCAAAACAAGTTCCATGGAAATCGAGAATAAGCTCAGAGTAGTCAGTAAGCTCACCATTAAATTTCAATTTAAAGCTTCTTTCGTGACTGCAGGGATTCATCTTCTTGGTTCTTTCGGTAAAGTCACGTAGAAGGGAAGTAATAAAATAATAAAAATAAAACAATAAAATAAAATAATTCTCACGACGTTTCGGCTACAACGCAAGCAGCCGTCTTCAGGTGAAGACTTTACCGAAAGAACCAAGAAGATGAATCCCTGCAGTCACGAAAGAAGCTTTAAATCGAAAAAGACTTTATTGTTGTATTTTTATTATTTTATTATTTCCATTCTACGTAAGCTCACCAGTCAGTCAGCTCACCACCGCGCCGACGGTTCGGGACCACCCCCTCCAGCAGACTGAACAGCGCCACGCGTCTAGGTCAAGCAGCGTCCCTGCGGGCGCGATGTGGAGGTGGTGGTGAGTATCACGGCGACCAGATGTTGACGACCTCGCCTGGTCTACAGGAGGGAGTTCTCGTGTGTTTGACCCTGACGACGCCTGCTGTTGTATATGTGGAGTTTGCTGCGTCTGTCTCTCTCTCTGCCTCCGGGTTTCCACCCTCTCCCGCCTCCACATTGTTGAGTCGCCGTCACGCGGCGCTTAGAATATTATTTGGCGCCTGCTATGATGACGACGACGACGCCGATGATAGAGCCACTCTACACACTGGGCTATGGTCTGCCTCTGAACAAACACAAAACAAGCTACACGGCTCAGTGGGGGGGGGGGAGGGGGGCTCGTGACCTGGTTAGAAAAATAGAAGTTTCAGTTCCGTCAATCGAGCATCTGGATCCAGGGCCAAGCGATCATGATGCGTTGGCCCCGTGCGTGACGTCACCCCCCACACCCCCCACCCAGATTCAGAGGCACGCCACGGCTCGGTTCCAGCTCGGTTCCAGCCCGGTTCCAGCCCGGTTCCAAGCCCGCTTCCAAGCTCGGCTCCAGGCTCGGTTCCAGCTCGGTTCCGGCTCGGTTCCAGCTCGGTTCCAGCCCGGTTCCAGCCCGGTTCCAAGCTCGGCTCCAGGCTCGGTTCCGGCTCGGTTCCAGCTCGGTTCCAGCCCGGTTCCAGCCCGGTTCCAAGCCCGCTTCCAAGCTCGGCTCCAGGCTCGGTTCCAGCTCGGTTCCGGCTCGGTTCCAGCTCGGTTCCAGCCCGGTTCCAGCCCGGTTCCAAGCTCGGCTCCAGGCTCGGTTCCGGCTCGGTTCCAGCTCGGTTCCAGCCCGGTTCCAGCCCGGTTCCAAGCCCGCTTCCAAGCTCGGCTCCAGGCTCGGTTCCAGCTCGGTTCCGGCTCGGTTCCAGCTCGGTTCCAGCCCGGTTCCAGCCCGGTTCCAAGCTCGGCTCCAGGCTCGGTTCCGGCTCGGTTCCAGCCCGGTTCCAGCCCGGTTCCAGCTCGGTTCCAAGCTCGGTTCCAAGCTCGGCTCCAGGCTCGGTTCCGGCTCGGTTCCAGCTCGGTTCCGGCTCGGTTCCGGCTCGGTTCCGGCTCGGTTCCGGCTCGGTTCCGGCTCGGTTCCGGCTCGGTTCCGGCTCGGTTCCAGCTCGGTTCCAGCTCGGTTCCGACTCGGTTCCAGCTCGGTTCCAGCCTGGTTCCAGCACGGTTCCAGCTCGGTTCTGGCCTGGTTTCAGCTCGGTTCCAGCAACCAACGAGTGGGGCGAGTGAGATTTAGAATGGACGCCAAGGCGTTCATGGGGGTGTTTGTGCTCGCCACATGAATTTCCACGTCATGACAAGGACATCATCCTCCGCTGAAGCCGTCATTCTGTGATGGGCCTTGACCTGGTCAACAATAACAACACAAACCTGCACCCGTGCCGTGCTGGTTCGGCTCGCATGTGTCCACACAACAACCGCCATTCGCCACTAAGTGGCGGTGACGTCACCACGACGCTTGTGCCAGGCCACGTGCACCTTGAGGCTACCACGTGAAGTGTCGAACGCCCGCTGGCAGGAGGTCACGGGGCAGACCCAGCAGGTGCCACGGGTCGACTGACCGAAATGTGTCCACATACGCGCACGTGTGTACACCGCTATACACACACACACGTACACACACACACACACGTACACACGTGTCTGTGTGTGTGGTAGTGGGGAGGGTTAGCGCTACGCTACGAAACCGGCAAGTTCGATTCCCACTCACGGCCAACACCACCGGTGACGATTATCTGAACCGGTCCTGTGCGCAGTTGGAATCTTACAAACCACACCCCACCCCCTAAACAAATGGAACACTCCAACATTACAGTGACAACACTTGCTAAAAGTGAATTTAAAACGAAGTAATACGATTTGACCCTCCCCCCCTCCCCCAACTCCTTTGGAATGGAAGAGACACCGTTAGACAATGACGACGACATTAGAATGGTCTCGGAATTTGATTGTTTTTAATGAACTCCTCTAAGGAGGGGAGGGGGGGGGGGGCGTTTGGTGAGAAAATAAATCCCTTCGCTTGTAAACATCCAAACAAATCACGCTCCGCTGAATCGTCAACTCCAGCAACAAACAACAACAAAGTTCCACCCGCCCCAGTGTGTTCCACCCACCGCTATACACACACACAGCTACCACACACACACCACACACCACACACACACAGCTACCACACACACACCACACCACACACACCACACCACAAAAAAAAAAGATCCCCCGTATAGCCTTAACAGACTGTAGGGGCAAGTGCTGTTAGCGAGCACCTATGAAGGCCAGAACGGTACACGAGGGGGTGGGTGGCCAGCACCACGCCCGACCGCCTTTGTCTCCCCAGTGACGATGTTTACACACCTCACCAGGTACTCATTTGAGGCTGAGTCGACCTAGGGGAGGCCGGGACCGGTTCAGATAATCGTCACTGGTGTTGGCCGTGAGCGGGAATCGAACTCGTGTCGCCAGGTTCATAGCGCAGCGCGCTAACCGCTACACTACCGCTCCCCACACCACACCACACACCACACACACAGGTAACCACACACACACCACACACACACACAGGTAACCACACACACACAGAGCCAGCACGGTACAGGTCGGTTTGTTTTCCCACTGGCTGTATGCCAAGCCGAGCCCAGCAGGGCCAGGGGGGGGCGGGGGCTCACTGTGACGCGTTTCGCTATCTCGAGATCTGATTGGCTGGCGTAGACGCGTCATCACGCCGTGACGGCGGTTGGACCAATGGGGGAGGGAGAGGGGGGGGGAAATCGCCATGGCAACGCTTCCGCCATCTTGTCGACGATCGTCGTCGTCGTGATACAAACGAACATCGATCGGACGACAAAATAAGATAAAATACTCACGAAGAACAAACTCCGTACGGAGTGACGACATTATTAAGGGGAGGGGGTGGGGGGGAGAGAGCTGTGGTAGTTAAAACAAAATACACAAACTCGTAACAAAACAAAAACTTCAAGCTTTAAAAGTATCGGGGAAAAGGGGGTTTCGGAGAATCCCACAATCGCCGCATTTCACCGCACCTTTTGGTTTTGCCTCTCGACTATGAAGGGATGGGGGGGACCTCTGTAGAGTTCCACGGTTACGGGGAACTCCGCCGTGGCACGCCGCCGGGGTTTGGCGGGAATCGGGAATCTCTGAGCGAGCCCAAAATCGGTAAGTGGTGGAGTGGGGGGGGGGAGAGAGACCCCCGGCGAATTCGATCGCTCGGCAAATCGACGGCGACCGCTCCCCGTCAAACTCGGTGCGCCGAGATCGTTGTTGGGGCAAGGGAGCTGCTAGCCAACAGCAGCAGCAACAGCAGCAACAGCAGCAACAACAGCAGCAGCAAGAGCAGCAACAGCAGCAACAGCAGCAGCGCCTATGAAGGCCGGCGCAGGAAGTTGGCTTCGTGGGAAAATCACCGTCGATGTTGACCACGCACCGCGCCCGGTAGTCGTTTCATGCCGAGTCGACCTAGGGGTGGTGGGGGGGGGGTGGGTGGGGGAGGCCCCCCCCCCCCCCCAGGACCGGTTCTGACGATCGCCATCACCGGTGTCGCTGGTGGCCGCGAGAGCCTCGCCGGGAGATTGGAAATGAACCCGTGGTGACCTCTGGCTTCGGGAGGGCGACATGTGGGTCTCTGTGAGTCTATGGGTCTCTGTGTGAGTGTATGGGTCTCTGTGTGAGTCTATGGGTCTCTGTGTGAGTGTATGGGTCTCTGTGTGAGTCTACGGGTCTCTGTGTGAGTCTATGGGTCTGTGTGAGTCTACGGGTCTCTGTGTGAGTCTGTGGGTCTCTGTGTGAGTCTGTGGGTCTCTGTGTGAGTATGTGAGTCTCTGTGACTCTATGGGTCTGTTTGTGAGTATTATGGATCTCAACGAGTCCAGAATTGCGTGAAACACGTGGTGGTGGGGTGGGTGGTTTAAAGAGAACACGAACGACACAGAAACAGGACCATCGACTGAATCGTTCCGACACGTTTATCTCAACCTCACAGCCGCCGGTTTGCCGTGACGCGGCGGGAACGCGGTGAATATTTACCGGGGGAATAAAATTAAAAATTAAACACAAAAACGGTGGCGGTGGTCATGTCACACAGAGCGGCGAGCGGTTTTGGCGTCAAGTCGAGGGAAAACGCCGCGCGGAATCGACGCTCGGTCGGAAAGAGGGCAACCCATCCACCGCTGCCAAGGCAACCGGTTCGCGAGCGTTGGTCACTAGGCAACCGGCCGCGCGGGTCACTAGGCAACCGGCCGCGCGGGTCGCTAGGCAACCGGCCGCGCGGGTCACTAGGCAACCGGCCGCGCAGGTTACTAGGCAACCGGCCGTGCAGGTCGCTAGGCAACCGGCCGCGCAGGTCACTAGGCAACCGGCCGCGCAGGTCGCTAGGCAACCGGCCGCGCAGGTCGCTAGGCAACCGGCCGCGCAGGTCGCTAGGCAACCGGCCGCGCAGGTCGCTAGGGCAACCGGCCGCGCAGGTCGCTAGGCAACCGGCCGCGCGGGTCGCTAGGGCAACCGGCCGCGCAGGTCGCTAGGCAACCGGGCGAGCGGGAAAGGTGCAGGTTGCACACGGCGGCTGGGATGATCTGGGTCTATATAAAAATAACACGCGGACGACATCACCAAGGCAACACACCATCGCTGCTCCTGGACCGGAGCTCCTCGCCACAACGACTTCCAACATTGGGGGGGGGGCAGCGGGGGGGGGGGGGAAATGTAGCCCCCCCCCGACCCCCCGAAAGGAAAACAAAAAGTGCCCTGGTGATGGTCAACACAAATTTGCCGGCGATGCTGCAGCAACGCCGACAGATACAGTAGCAAAAATCGGGGGCGGGGGGGGAGGGGGGCAGGGATGTGACGGAAGGGAGGGAGGGGGCCCGTGGTTGGTTTGCGTCCAGGCCGTCCGTGGCCTACCCTAGAGGGGGGCGGGCGGGGGGGGGGGGGCCCGAGGCTGTGACCCCCCCCCCACACGTCGCTTTGCCCGTGGCTCAAACGGAGCCGAATCTCTGTCAATGGAGCCCGCAGCGGTGTTGACACTGAATTCGCACGGGCCCACAGAGGCCCACGTTAGGCCACAGAGGCGAACGTTAGGCCAGTGGCCAACATTAGCTCACCGAGGCCCACATTCGCTCGCTCTGACCCAGTGACCCACAGTGAACCACAAGTGATCCAATATTCGGCCACATTTTGCCAACAACCCACATTAGGCCACAGCGACCCACCCTAGCTCGCTCTGACCTACAGCGAGCCGCCAGTTAGGCAACCACCGCCGGCCCACACTCAAGACCACAGTCGCCCCCCTCCCCCCACCGCACAAACAGGCCACAGCGACCCAACAACAACAATGGGGCGGCTTGCGAAGCCACCCACCCCCCCCAACGATTATCATCTCGCTCCGACCCACCACGGCGAGCACGAGGGGAGACGGCGGTGACCCGGCGATAGGGCACGGCGACGGCCTACAGAGGGGGCCTACTACAGAGAGGCCTACAGAGAGGCCGACAGAGAGGCCTACAGAGAGGCCTACAGAGAGGCCTACAGAGAGGCCTAGCAACCCACCCCCCCCCCGTGCCCGCCCTCACCCCGGGCCAATCAACGTTTAGGCCCGTAGCAGCTCCGTCACAATCACAGCAGAATGGGCTCCTGTTGAGAGCCGTCCCCCGTCTGTGGCCCGGCCCCAGAGGACGAGCCGGGCATAGCGCCGCCGACACCGATACCGCCACGCTGCTGCTGCTGCTGCAGCAGGCCATGAAGGCCGCCCGTGTGCGGTCTGTAGGCGGCGGCGGCCTGCATGGTGAGCAGCTGCTGCTGCTGGTGCTGCTGCTGCTGCAGCATGGCTTGCGCCTGCAGCTGCGCCGTTTGCTGGGCCAGGCTCTGGTAGGCCTGGAAGATCTGGTGGTGGGTGGGGAGGAGGGGGGGGGGGGTGAGGGTGAGTACACGCGTGTGTACACGTGTGTGTGTATACACGCGTGTGTGTACACGTGTGTGTGTGTGTATACACGTGTGTGTATACACGTGTGTGTATACACGGTGTACATGTGTGTGTGTATACGTGTGTGTGTGTGTGTACACGCGTGTGTGTGTGTACACGCGTGTGTGTACTCGGTGTACATGTGTGTGTGTGCCCGGTGTACACGCGTGTGTGTACGCGTGTGTGTGTGTACTCGGTGTACATGTGTGTGTATACGTGTGTGTGTGTGTGGCCTGGTACAAGCGTCGTGGTGACATCACCGCCACTTAGTGGCGATTGGCGGTTGTTGTTGTGCCCGGTGTACACGCGTGTGTGTGTGTGTGTACATGTGTGTGTGCGTGTGCACGTGTGTGTGTGGGAAGTGATAGTGTAGCGGTTAGCGCTACGCTGTGCTATGAACCCGGCGACCCGAGTTCGATTTCCGCTGACGGCCACCAGCACCGGTGACGATTATCCGGGGCCTCCCCTAGGTCGACTCAGCCTCAAATGAGTACCCAGTGCGATGTGTAAACATCGCCTCCGGGGAGACAAAGGCGGCCTGGCGTGGTGCTGGCCACCCACCCCTTCGTGTACCGTGCCGACCTTCATAGGTGCTCGCTAACAGCACTTGCCCCTACAGCCTGTTAAGGCTACACGGGGGATCTTTGTCTGTGTGTGTGTGTGTGGCTAAAGCGCAGCAAGTTGGTACAGTAGGGGGCACAGGTGGTGCATCAGACAGTCATCTCGGTCATCTCGGTCAGTCGACCCGTGGCACCTGCTGGGTCTGCCCCGTGACCTCCTGCCAGCGGGCGTTCGACACTTCACGTGGCCTCAAGGTGCACACGGCCTGGCACAAGCGTCGTGGTGACGTCACCGCCACTTAGTGGCGAATGGCGGTTGTTGTTGTGTGTCTGTGTGTGTGTGTCTGTGTAGGTGTCTGTGTTTGTGTCTGTGTCTGTATGTGTGTATGTGTGTGTGTGTACATGTATGTATATGTGTGTGTGTATGTGTGTGTGTGTATGTATATGTGTGTGTGTATGTATGTGTGTGTATATGTGTGTGTGTGTATGTATGTGTGTGTGTTAACACGTGATGACGTCATCGTCGTCCACGCACCATCTGGTGGCGTGCCAGCAGCTCCTGGTAGTTGCCCTCGAAGCGCCGCCGGTCGGCCTGCTGGTTCCGCTGCACCAGCTGACACACCTCCAGCACCTGGCTCTCGTTCAGCGTCGGGTTCGTGTTCCTCTGCACGCCCGCCGTTGACGCACCACGCACACACGCACGCACACACATGCACGCACGCACGCGCACGCACACACACCAACACACACACACACACAGGCGCACACCAACACACAAACACACGCACACATGGGCGCACACACACCAACACACACACACACACAGGCGCACACACACACACGCACACCAACACACACACACACGGGCACACACACACCAACACACACACACACACACAGGCGCACACACACACACGCACAGCAACACACACACACGCACACACGGGCGCACACACACCAACACACACACACAGGCGCACACACACACACGCACACCAACACACAAACACACGCACAAACGGGCGCACACACACACCAACACACACACACGCACAAACGGGCGCACACACACCAACACACACACGCACACCAACACACACACACGCACACACGGGCGCACACACACCAACACACACACACACAGGCGCACACACACACACGCACACCAACACACAAACACACGCACGCAGGCACATGAGCACACACCTCCGATTAGCGCGGTTGGATACGTACGGTGTGAAAGAAAGTCACGCACACACAGCCACCGAGGCTCGTTTTGCATTGGCGCTGCTGGACACTATCGGTTTTATTCCTTTTGCCAAACGAGAAAAGTTAAAACGCAAAAAAAGCGTTTCAATCATTTGGGATCGCACACGGAGCAGCAGTAGCTGCAGAATCGCCTCCCCCCCACCCCCCCCCCTACTGTGGAATACACCGCGGCCTGCATCCCCCCATGCTAGACCACACACACACCCACATCGCAACTCCCTCTGCTGTGAAACCACACACACGGGCGCACGCACGCACACCAACACACACACGCACGCACACCAACACACACACGCACGCACACCAACACACACACGCGCACGCACACCAACACACACACGCGCACGCACACCAACACACACACGCGCACGCACACCAACACACACACACGCACGCACAGCAACACACACACACGCACGCACAGCAACACACACACACGCACGCACACCAACACACACGCACACCAACACACACGCACACCAACACACACGCACGCACGCTGCGCCACGCGGGGACAGCTGCCAGCGGGGGTGGCCCTCCCCACCAGGCGGGCCACACGCAGACAGCGGGGCCCGCCTTCCTGCGTGCGACCAACGGCCCCGTGCGCTGGAGGAACGACGGCGCAAGAGCCCACGGGTTGGTGAACACGTGCGTCTGATCGCGAGTGCGGGGAGCGGTGGCGCAGCGGTGAGCGCGCCAGACTACGAACCAGAGGTCGCAAACGGGTTTTGATTCCTTACCCGTACCCGTACCCGGCCGCACCAGGGTCGCAAATGGGTACCCGTACTCGTACCCGGCCGGGTACGGGTACCCGTTCCCTACCCGTACCCGTACCCTACCCGAAATGAGTGACAAACGGTTACTCACCGGTGACTCACGGTCTACCCGTACCCGGCTGGGTACCCGGCTGGGTACGGGTAGCCGGGTATCGGGTAGGGTACGGGTATCGGGTACCCGGGCTACACGGCAGGAGTTGGTGAGGGACCTTTGTCTTTGGTGCGGCGATAGCCGTGGGCATCCGCCGAGTCGACTCACCACCCTGCGAAGGATCTCCTCGGCAGAGTCGAGCTTGTTTTGCGCCAGGCGTGTGTGGGCGTCCGCGACCTGCGCCCGGCTCGTGTTCAGCATCTCCTAGCGGTGAGAGGGAGAGGGGGGCACAGCGGGGGGTACGGAGACACGCGCGGAGAGTGAGAGAGAGACACGGGGTGAGGGTTCATGGACACGCACAGAGACACGGGAGGGGGGGGGGACAAGGGTATGGAGACACGCGGAGAGAGACACGGTGAGGGGGGACAGGGTACGGAGACACGCGGAGAGAGACACGGTGAGGGTAGACAGGGTACGGAGACACGCGGAGAGAGACACGGTGAGGGGGGACAGGGTACGGAGACACGCGGAGAGAGACACGGTGAGGGTAGACAGGGTACGGAGACACGCGGAGAGAGACACGGTGAGGGGGGACAGGGCACGGAGACACGCGGAGAGAGACACGGTGAGGGTAAACAGGGTACGGAGACACGCGGAGAGAGACACGGTGAGGGTAGACAGGGTACGGAGACACGCGGAGAGAGACACGGTGAGGGTAGACAGGATACGGAGACACGCGGAGAGAGACACGGTGAGGGTAGACAGGGTACGGAGACACGCGGAGAGAGACACGGTGAGGAGGGACAGGGTACAGAGACACGCGGAGAGAGACACGGTGAGGGTAGACAGGGTACGGAGACACGCGGAGAGAGACACGGTGAGGGTAGACAGGGTACGGAGACACGCGGAGAGAGACACGTTGAGGAGGGACAGGGTACGGAGACACGCGGAGAGAGACACGGTGAGGAGGGACAGGGTACGGAGACACGCGGAGAGAGACACGGTGAGGGGGGGACATAGTGGTAATATTATCAGCACATCGTGCTAATCCCGCACCTCTGATTCACACGGCTGGCTACGTACGGTGTAAAAGAAGTTTAACATACAGTATGGAGACATGCAGACACACGGAAACACGGAGATTCGTGTTCAGCATCTCCTGTGGAGACACTGGGACAGAGTACATCGACACAGAGACACGTGGAGGCACACACAAGAGATATACATAGCCAAACACATACACACAGAAACATTAAGCCACACACACATCCACAGACTTGTGTTTATGTGTGTGGGGAGTGGGAGTGTAGTGGTTAGCGCGCTGAGTTACGATCCTGGCAACCCGGGTTCGATTCCCACTTACGGCCAAGACCAATGCCGATTATTTGAACGGGTCCTGGGCCTCCCATAGGTCGACTCGGCCTCAAACGAGTACCTGGTGCGGTGTGTAGTAAACATCGCCACTGGGGAGACAAAGGCGGCCGGGCGTGGTGCTGGCCACCCACCCACCCCCTCGTGTGCCGTGCCGGCCTTCATAGGTGCTGCTCGCTAACAGCACTTGTGTGTGTGTGTGTGTACACGTGTGTGTGTGTGTACACGCGTGTGTGTGTGTGTACACGCGTGTGTGTGTGTGTACACGCGTGTGTGTACACGTGCGTGTGTGTACACATGCGTGTGTGTGTGTGTACACATGCGTGTGTGTGTGTGTGCACGTGTGTGTGTACACGTGTGTGTACGTGTACACGTGTGTGTACGTGTACACGTGTGTGTGCACACGTGTGTGTGTGTGCACACGTGTGCACACGTGTGTGTGTGCACACGTGTGTGTGTGTGCACACGTGTGTGTGTGTGCACACGTGTGTGTGTGTGCACACGTGTGTCTACACGTGTGTGTGTGTACACGTGTGTGTGTGTGCACACGTGTGTGTGTGTGCACACGTGTGTGTGTGTGCACACGTGTGTCTACACGTGTGTGTGTGTACCTGCAGCTGCTGTGGGGAGGCGGTGAGCAGCGACTGGGCGTAGTCCATCCTCCACATGGCCAGGCTGGTGGACATGGACTGTGCCGAGTTGACCTTCGCGTTCAGGTTCAGGCCCTGCACGGCGGAGCACGAGAGGGGGGGGTCACACGAGGGGTTCGCTCACCAACACGCGAGCCTGGGGGTCTGTGTGCGAGTCTGTGGGTCTCTGTGTGAGTCTGTGGGTCTCTGTGTGAGTATGTGGGTCTGTGTGTGAATCTACAGATCTCTGTACGAGTCTGTGGGTCTCTGTGCGAGTCTGTGGGTCTCTGTGCGAGTCTGTGGGTCTGTGTGAGTTACGGGTCTCTGTGTGAGTCTATGTATCTTTGTGAGAGTCTATAGGTCTCTGTGTGAGTCTATGGGTCTCTGTGTGAGTCTACGGGTCTCTGTGCGAGTCTGTGGGTCTGTGCGAGTTTACGGGTCTCTGTTTGAGTCTATGGGTCTCTGCGTGAATCAGTGGGTTTCTGTGTGATTCTACAGATCTCTGTGCGAGTCTGCGGGTCTGTATGCGGGTCTCTGTGCGAGCCTATGGATCTCTATGCGAGTCTACGGGGGTCTCCGTGTGAGCCTGTGGGTCTCTGTGTGAGTCTGTGGGTCTCTGTATAAGTCTATGGGTCTCTGTGCGAGTCTGTGGCTCTCCGTGCGAGTCTGTGGGTCTCTGCGCGAGTCTCCACGCGACTGTGCGGGTGTCTGTGTGTGTCTCCGCGTGCCCCACCGCCCGGCCCCTCACCTTCTTCTCGGCCTCGTACTCGGTCCAGGCCGCCTTGCGCTCCTCCTCCGTGAGCGCCTCCTCCTCCTTGTGGTCGAGCAGCGAGTCGTGCTCGTGGTACTCCACGATCTGGTCGCGGTTATTCTGCAGCATCTCCGCAAGGATCTTGTCCTGTGTGGGGGGGAGGGGGGCATGGTGAGCGGAGGGGGGGGGGCACGGGGGTCATCGTCATCATCGTGGGCAGCGTCGTCGTCGTCATCGTCATCAGCGGCGGCGGGAATAGCTGCAACTGCATCTTCATGAGCGCTGCCACCACCTTCACCGCCGCCACCCGCCGCCACCGCCACCACCGCCGCCACCACCGCCACCACCACCACCGCCGCCACCACCACCACTACCATCACCGCCACCACCACCACCACTACGTTTCACCATCACCACGACACCGTTTCACCATCACCACCACGTTTCACCACCACCACCACGAATCACCACCACCACCACCACGTTCCACCACCACCACCGCCACTACCATCACCACCACCACCACTACGTTTCACCATCACCACGACACCGTTTCACCATCACCACCACCACCACGTTTCACCACCACCACCACCGCCACGTTCCACCACCACCACGCTACACCACCACCACCACCACCACGCTACACCACCACCACCACCGCCACGTTCCACCACCACCACCACCACCACCACGTTTCACCACCACCACCACCGCCACGTTCCACCACCACCACGTTTCACCACCACCACGTTTCACCACCACCACCACGTTTCACCACCACCACCACCGCCACGTTCCATCACCACCACCACCACGTTTCACCACCACCACCACCACGCTACACCACCACCACCACCGCCACGTTCCACCACCACCACCACGTTTCACCACCACCACCACCGCCACGTTCCACCACCACCACCACCACCACCACCACCACCACCACGCTACACCACCACCACCACCACCACGTTTCACCACCACCACCACCACGCTACACCACCACCACCACCACGCTACACCACCACCACCACCGCCACACGGCACCTTGGGTAGCCGCGGCGTGGGGCGTTTCTTCTTCTTGTTGGGCTCGTCGAGGCGCTCCGGCTCGAAGGTGTAGAGCTCCGAGAGCTCGTTCATCGTGAAGTGTCGCTCCACCTGCTGCTGGTCCACCACGCGGAACGACAACGACTCCTTCGTCACCTGCCGGTCGTAGATCTTCTCCTCCATCGTGCCCTGACGCCGGGGGGGAGGGGGCGGGGGTGAGAGAGTCATTCATTCGTTACGTTAAGTCGTTCGGTCGTTTGGTCATTCGTTTCGGCCGTTCAGTCATTCGTTTGGTTATTCGTTCGGTTGTTCATTAACTCATCCATTCCTTCGATCATTCTGCCATTCATTCGATCATTCATCCATCCATTCCTTCAATCATTCATGCCTTCGGACATGCATTCATCCATTCCTTCAATCATTCATCCATCCATTCCTTCGATCCTTCATCCATTCCTTCCTTCGGACATGCATTCATCCATTCCTTCAATCATCCATCCATTCCTTCGATCCTTCATTCATGCATTCCTTCGATCATTAATTAATTCATGCCTACGGACATGCATTCATCCATTCCTTCAAACATCCATCCATTCCTTCAATCCTTCATTCATCCATTCCTTCAATCATTAATTCATCCATGCCTTCGGACATGCATTCATCCATTCCTTCAAACATTCATCCATCCATTCCTTCGATCCTTCATTCATCCATTCCTTCGATCCTTCATTCATGCATTCCTTCATTCATGCATTCATCCATTCCTTCAATCATCCATCCATTCCTTCAATCCTTCATTCATGCATTCATCCATTCCTTCAATCATCCATCCATTCCTTCGATCCTTCATTCATGCATTCCTTCGATCATTCATCCATCCATGCCTTCGGACATGCATTCATCCATTCCTTCAATCATCCATCCATTCCTTCGATCCTTCATCCATCCATCCCTCTGGACATCCATTCATCCATTCCTTCGATCCTTCATTCATGCATTCCTTCGGACACCCATTCATTCCCTCCGGTCATTCACCCATCGATTCATTCCCCCCCCCCCCCCCCCCCCCCCCCCCAGGTCACCCACTCTCCGTACCTGCGCCAGGAATCGGTAGACAAACACAGGCCGCATCTGCCCGAAGCGGTAGACACGGAAGATGCTCTGGATGTCGTAGGAGGGGTTCCAGGAGGCGTCGAATACGATCACGCGGTTAGCGGCCACCAGGTTGATGCCCAGCGAGCCCGCCTTGGTGGAGATGAGGAAGAGGCGGCCCCTGTGGGAGCGACAGGGAGACAGGCAGGCAGGCAGGTACGCCGCTAGGACGGAGCGAGCTAAAACTGAATACCGGTAGGTTTTTTTTGTTCCGGTAAAGTCATGTAGGTAAGAAAATAAAATGTAAAGTTAATCAAAGTAATAATGGAAATAAAATAAATTTCGATTTAAAGCTTCTTTCGTGACTGCAGGGATTCATCTTCTTGGTTCTTTCGGTAAAGTCACGACGTAGAAGGGAAGTAATAAAATGATAAATATAAAACATAATAGAATAATTCTCACAACGTTTCGGCCACAACGCAAGCAGCCGTCCTCAGGTGAAGAACAGGTCTGTCGGAAAGACAGCGTCTGAATGAACCCATTTGTTTAATATTTTTCATTCATTCAGACGCTGTCTTTCCGACAGACCTGTTCTTCACCTGAGGACGGCTGCTTGCGTTGTGGCCGAAACGTCGTGAGAATTATTTTATTAGGTTTTATTTTTATTATTTTATTACTTCCCTTCTACGTGATCAGTCAATTTTAGCTGTGACGGTCCCCACATGATGGCGGAGACTTGTGTTGCCTCCGAAACGTCGTGATTTATTATTTTATTATGTTATAATTTTATTTTATTTCCATTATTACTTTCGTTAACTTTTAATTTTATTTTTTTACCTACGTGACTTTACCGAAGAACAAAACCTGACAGTATGTGTCCTCGCATAATAATGGAAATAAAATGAAGTAATAAGTCACGACGTTTCGGAGGCAAACACAAGTCTCTGTCATCACGTGGGACCGTCACAGCTAACATTACCGATGCAAAAAATCAACACAGACATCATCATCGTCGTCGTCATCGTCACATTCCCATCAGTACAGACATCATCATCGTCGTCATCGTCACATCCCCATCAGTACAAACATCGTCGTCGTCATCGTCACATCCCCATCAGTACAGACATCATCATCGTCATCGTCACATCCCCATCAGTACAGACATCATCATCATCGTCATCGTCACATCCCCATCAGTACAGACATCATCATCATCGTCATCGTCACATCCCCATCAGTACAGACATCATCATCGTCATCGTCACATCCCCATCAGTACAGACATCATCATCATCGTCATCGTCACATCCCCATCAGTACAGACATCATCATCATCGTCATCGTTACATCCCCATCAGTACAGACATCATCATCATCATCGTTACATCCCCATCAGTACATCATCATCATCGTCATCATCGTCACATCCCCATCAGTACATCATCATCATCATCATCGTTACATCCTCATCAGTACAGACATCATCATCGTCGTCATCGTTACATCCTCATCAGTACAGACATCATCATCATCGTCACATCCCCATCAGTACAGACATCATCATCATCGTCGTCATCGTCATATCCCCATCAGTACAGACACCGTCATCGTCGCCGTGGCAACGGGAGGGATGAAAGGGGGTACCGGGGGTTGCTCTCATCGTTGAAGTCTTCCGCCCACTTCTTGCGGAGACTGGCCGACGTGGAGCCGTCCATGCGGTAGTAGTCCACGTTACGGAACCACTTGCCCTTGCCTGGAGATAGACACACACAGAGATACATACAGATACACAGAGATACACACATATACACACACAAAGATAGAGATACACAAAGATACACACACGCAGATATACACACACACGCACAGAGAGATACACAGAGATACAGACACACACAGAGACACACACAGAGACACACAGAGACACACACACAGAGACACAAAGATCCCCCATATAGCCTTAACAGACTGTAGGGGCAAGTGCTGTTAGCGAGCACCTATGAAGGCCGCAACGGTACACGAGGGGGTGGGTGGCCAGCACCACGCCCGACCGCCTTTGTCTCCCTAGTGGTGATGTTTACACACCGCACCAGGTACTCATTTGAGGCTGAGTCGACCTAGGGGATGCCCAAGAGCGGTTCAGATAATCGTCACTGGTGTTGGCCGTGAGCGGGAATCGAACTCGGGTCGCCGGGTTCACAGCACAGCGCGCTAACCGCTACACTATCGCTCCCCACACACAGAGACACACACACACAGACACACACACACACAAAGACACACACAGTGATACACACACAGAGATACACACACACAGATAGATCAGAGAGACACACACGCATGAAGAGGCACACGCATGTGCGGCGCGTGGCACGCACCTTTGTAGGGACTCGGCTTCTTGGCCGCCTTGGCCTTGTTTGCCATCTCGAGGAAGTCCTCGATGAGATCGAGCGAGATGAGAGACTGGCTGAACACCAGCCTGCAGGGCGAGACACGGTGAGACACGGTGAGACACGGTGAGACACGGCGAGACACGGCGAGACACGGCGAGACACGGCGAGGCACGGTGAGGAATGCAGGGACACGGTGAGACACGGTGAGACACGCAGGGACACGGTGAGACACGGTGAGACACGGTGAGACACGGTGAGACACGGTGAGACACGGTGAGGAATCCAGGGACACGGTGAGACACGGTGAGACACGGTGAGACACGGTGAGACAAGCACAGACATTGTGAAGCAAGGTGAAACACGCAGGGACACGGTGAGACACGGTGAGACACGGTGAAACACGCACAGACATTGTGAAGCAAGGTGAGACACGCAGGGACACGGTGAGACACGGTGAGAGACGGTGAGACACGCAGGGACACGGTGAGACACGGTGAGACACGCAGGGACACGGTGAGACACGGTGAGACACGCAGGGACACGGTGTGAGACGATGCGCGACGGTGGGGTCGGCACCCCCTACCACCACCACCACTACCACCACCGCCGCCGCACTCCACACAAAGGGGCTGCTTGTGTCCCATTGTGCGGAGAGAGCAACCAGGACGGGCAGAGGAGGGGAGTGTGGGAGCGAGCGAGAGAGAGAGAGCGGGAGAGAGCGAGAGAGAGCGGGAGAGAGAGCGAGAGAGAGAGAGGCCACGTACACTTTCTCGCACAACTCCTCCGCCATGGCAAGCGTCTCGAAGAGCAGCGTCAGCTTGCCCGAGTGGGCCATCACCTCGGCCTCCTCCTCCTTCACAAACTCCTTGAACCACTCCGCCGTGCCTTTGGCTGCGACACGGTGGGAGGGGAGGGGTACAAGGGGGGTCATGGGTCAAATGCCAAGGGTGAGCGGAGTTCAGCGAGCGGCGGTGAGCGTTCTAGTAGGCCAGTCAGCCACTCCCTCGCTCAGCTGACCGTCTGCCCAGTCGCTCGCTCACAGAGTCAGCCGCTCAATCAATCGGGAAACTCTCCGCCCCGAGAGCTCGGTCAATCAGCCACTCGGCTATCCATCCACCCAGTCGCTCACTCAGTAAGACACTCACTCACTCACTCAACCATCTGCTCAGTCGCTCACTCAGTCAGCCACTCACTCGCTCAGCCGCTCACTCACCCAGCTAACCATCTGCTCAGTCGCTCACTCAGTCAGCCACTCACCCACCCACCGTTACTACACCACCACCCACTCACCCACCCACCGTTACTACACCACCACGCTCCCCACCACCCACTCACTCCACCCACCGTTACTTACACCACCACGCTCCCCACCACCACTCACTCACCACCCACCACCAACAACAACAACACCCACCATTCGCCACTAAACGCGACAGTGATGTCACAGGGCACCTGCGCCAGGCCACCCACACCACCAACACCACTCACTCACTCACCCACCCACACACCACCACCACCCCACACTCACCCATCGTTACTACACCACCACCCACTCAACCCACCCACCCACACCACCACCACCACCACCACTCACTCACCCACCGTTACTACACCACCACGCTCCCCACCACCCACTCACCACCCCACCCACCCACACCACCAACACACACCATTCGCCACTACGCGATGGCGATGTCACCACGGCACCCTGCGCCAGGCCACCCACACCACCCACACCACCACCACCACTCACTCACCCACCCACCCACACCACCCACACCACCACCACCACTCACTCACCGTTACTACACCACCATGCTCCCCACCACCTACTCACCCACCCACCCACACCCCACCACCACCACCACCACTCACTCACCCACCGTTACTACACCACCACGCTCCCCACCACCCACTCAACCATCCACCCACCCACACCACCACCACCACCACCACTCACTCACCCACCCACACCACCAAGCACCACTCACTCACCGACCGTTACTACACCACCACGCTCCCCACCACCCACTCACCCACCCACCCCAACCACCACCCACCACTCACTCACCCACCGTTACTACACCACCACGCTCCCCACCACCCACTCACCTACCCACCCACACCACCACCACCACCCACTCACTCACTCACTCACCGTGACTACACCACCACGCTCCCCCACCCACCCACCCACCCACCCACACCACCACCCACCACCGCCACCACCACGACACCGTTTGGGCAAGCGCCGTGAGCGCTAACGCCACACTCACCGTCAATCTCCTCGACCT
The DNA here is from genome assembly GCF_964198595.1 of Lampetra fluviatilis. Taxonomy (NCBI): domain Eukaryota; kingdom Metazoa; phylum Chordata; class Hyperoartia; order Petromyzontiformes; family Petromyzontidae; genus Lampetra; species Lampetra fluviatilis. Next base: position 6,891,684 of record NC_136334.1, on the reverse strand, counting down.
TCTCCACCTTGGGCGTGACCACGGCGGCGGCGGCGGGGGGCACGTCGTCGTCGGGCCGAGTGTTGCCGGCGCCGCGTCGCGAGCGCGTGTTCCACACTTTCACCACCTCCACCGCGTCAGAGTCAGAGCTGCGGCCACCGCTGCCCCCTGGTCGTTGCCCGCCGCTGGGGCCGCCGCCGGCGCCGCCGTCTCCGCCCTTGCCGGCGCCCTTCTTGCCCTTCCTGCGACTGTGCGGCTGGGACGGAGGTGAGGAGGTGAGGTGGTGAGGTGGTGGTGGGGGTGATGGTGGGGGTGACGGTGAGGGGTGACGGTGGGGGTGATGGGTGGGGTGACGGTGGGGGTGATGGTGGGGTGACGGTGGGGGTGATGGTGGGGGAGTGACGGTGAGGGGTGATGGTGGCGGTGACGGTGGGGTGATGGTGGGGGTGACGGTGGGGGGTGATGGTGGGGGTGATGGTGGGGGTGATGGTGAGGGGTGATGGTGGGGTGACGGTGGGGGAGATGGTGGAGGAGTTGATGGTGGAGGTGGTGGAGGAGTTGATGGTGGAGGAGGAGGTGGAAATAGAGGAGGGGGGGGGCGAGAAGGAGGTGGTGATGATGGTGGAAATTCTATCCCTGGTGGTCAACAGTGATGGTGGGGTGGATGACGATGTTGTTGACGTTGTTGACGTTGTTGACGTTGTTGTCGTGGGGGTGAGGAGGAGGTCCCTCACCTCGTCGTGGGCTCCGAGTCCGACCCCAGGCCGCTCATGGAGGCTTTTTCATCTTCGGACGTGGCGATGAAGTCGTCCATGCTGTCCTCGTCGTAAAAGCCCTGCAGCAGCAGCGATGGTGGCGGCGTTAGCAATGACTCAACTAACCACTCAGCCAACCACTCACTCACTCAACCACTCAACCACTCACTCAACCACTCTCACTCAACCAACCACTCAACCAATCACTCAACCACTCAACCAATCACTCAACCACTCAACCACTCACTCAACCACTCACTCACTCAACCACCCACTCACTCAACCAACCACTCAACCACTCACTAACCAACCACTCAACCACTCACTCAACCAATCACTAACCACTCACTCACTCAACCACCCACTCAACCACCCACTCAATCACTCAACCACCCACTCAACCACCCACCCACTCAACCACCCACTCAACCAACCATTCAACCAACCACTCAACCACCCACTCAACCACCCACTCACTCCCTCACCCACTCAACCACTCACTCACTCAACCACCCACTCAACCACCCACTCACTCAACCACCCACCCACCAACTCAACCACCCACTCAACCACCCACTCAACCAACCATTCAACCAACCACTCAACCACCCACTCACTCCCTCACTCACTCCCTCACCCCCACTCACTCAACCACCCACTCACTCCCCACTCACTCCCCACTCACTCAACCACCCACCCACCAACTCAACCACCCACTCAACAACTTAACCACCCACTCAACCACCCACTCAACCACTCAACCACCCACTCAACCACCCACTCACCCACCCACCCACTGTCTCCCCCCCCCGCCCCCCCGCGCTGTGCGTGTGGCGTGCCTTGTTCTCCTTGCTGATGTAGTCGAGGTGAAGGCACCAGGGGTGAGTCCAGATGCGGCACAGCATCTGGTAGTCGGCAAACAGCTTCGTGCCGCAACGGCCACGGCCCTGCTCACCCATCATCCCCGCACCTGCACGCCACGGGGGGAGGGGGTCATGGCATGGAGTCACCGTGACCTCACCGTAACCTCACCGTGACCTCATCGTAACGTCACCGTAACCTCACGTCCGTCCACCAATTTAGTTTGTCCACACGTTTGTCTGTTAACAGATTTCATTTTTTTTTATTCGTAATTCATCCCCCCCCCCCCCCCACCCTCGTCCCGCACGTGACTCCCTGCAGCCAGGCAGCCAGCCAGGCAGCCAGCCAGGCAGCCAGCCAGGCAGCCAGCCAGGCAGCCAGCCAGGCAGGCAGCCAGCCAGGCAGGCAGCCAGCCAGGCAGCCAGCCAGCCAGGCAGGCAGCCAGCCAGGCAGCCAGCCAGGCAGGCAGCCAGGTAGGCAGCCTGGCAGGCAGGCAGCCAGCCAGCCAGGCAGCCAGCCAGGCAGCCAGCCAGCCAGGCAGCCAGGCAGCCAGCCAGGCAGCCTGGCAGGCAGCCAGCCAGCCAGGCAGCCAGCCAGCCAGCCAGGCAGCCAGCCAGGCAGCCAGCCAGCCAGCCAGGCAGCCAGCCAGGCAGCCAGACAGCCAGGCAGCCAGCCAGGCAAGCCAGGCAGCCAGCCAAACTTACTGGCAACCACCACAGCCGAAGCCGGCGCTTCCGGCAGTTCCGATGGCGCCCGTGGGCCTCTCTCTCGCCCCCCCTCCCCCCACACGCTACCCCGCCCCCTACCCCACCCCCTCCCCCCAGGGTGCCCTCCTCCTCCCCCCCCTCTGACCTGTGAAGTGGTCCAGGTAGTGCTGGTAGAGGATGCACTGCAGCGGCGTCAGGCGGATGGAGAGCACGTACTCGTGCTTGGGCGGCAGGAACTTGGTGAGCGCCGTGTAGTCCTTTTCATTCTCTGTGGGGGCGGCACACACGCACGCACACGCACACATGTACACCCGCACACACATGCACGCACGCACGTACACACATGCACGCACGCACGTACACACACAGGCACACACGCACACGCACGCACACGGGCACATGTACACACACACACGAGCATGTACGCACGCATGCGCACATGTACACACACACGTACGCACACACAGACACGCGCATGTACACACACACGTACGCACACACACACACGCACATGTACACACACACACACGTACGCACACACGCACACGGGCACACACGCGCACATGCACACACACACACGAACGTGTGTCAGTCATCACGCCCGCGTTTCGTCGCGTGCGGACGCCGAGTCGTGGTGGTGGTGGTGGTCTCGGCACCACGGAAGTGGACATGGCAGAGCTGGCTCGGAGAATCCCTCCTCCTCGTTTACGGGGGGCATCCTCCTCCGTTTGCCCGATCACAAGCTCACCGACTCCCTCACCTCGCTCACACCCGTCACGACTCACCCATCCACCCACTCGCCCACCCACCTACCCACCCGCTCATTCACTAGCTCACTCGCCCACCGACCAACCAGCTACTCATCCATTCACTCACTCGCCCACCCCATCCACCCACTCGCCCACACCACCCACTCGCTCACTCATCCATTCACTCACTCACTCACTCGCCAACCCACCCACCCACACCCATCCATTTGCTCACTCACTTGCCCACCCACCGACCCGCTCACTCATCCATTCACTCACTCACTCGCCCACCTACCCGCTCACTCATCCATGCACTCACTCACTCGCCCACCTACCCGCTCACTCATCCATTCACTCACTCACTCGCCCACCCACCCGCTACTCATCCATTCACTCACTCGCCCACCCACCCAATCACTCACTCGCCCACCCACCCACCCGCTACTCATCCATTCACTCACTCGCCCCCCCACTCTCCCATTCATCCACCGCCACACCCACCCCCTCCACCCACCCACCCCTCCACCCTACCCACCCACCCACCCACCCCTCCACCCACCCACGCACCCCCTCCACACTAACCACCCACCCACCCCTCCACCCACCCACCCACCCACCCCTCCACCCACACCCTCCACCCACCCCTCCACCCACCGCCCACCCCTCCACCCACCCACCCACCACCCTAACCACCCACCCCTCCATCCACCCACCGCCAACCCACCACCCACCCTTCCACCCAGCCACCACCCCTCCACCCACCCACGCACCCCTCCACCCTAACCACCCACCCACCCCTCCACCCACCCACCCACCCCTCCACCCTAACCACCCACCCACCCACCACCCACCCACACCCCACCCACCCACCCCTCCACCCACCCACCCCTCCACCCACCCACCCCTCCACCCACCCACCACCCACCCCTCCACCCACCCACCCCTCCACCCACCCACCCACCCCTCCACCCTAACCACCCACTCACCCACCCCTCCACCCACCCACCACCCACCCACCCCCCACCCACCCCCCACCCACCCACCCCTCCACCCACCCACCACCCACCCCCCACCCACCGCCCACCTGCACACAGCCGGCGAGTAGCTCATAGAGGATGTGGGCCCTCTTCTTCATGAGGCGCACGTCGGCCAGCGTGGAGTCGGAGCACTGCCCGTTCTGGATGGGGTTGATGAAACGGTTCCGGAACTCCTTGGAGGAGCCCAGCAGATTCTCCTTGATGAAGTTCACCATGCAGTGGTCTGCGCGCACACCGCAACGGTGGTGAGATGTTAGCTGCCTCGCCTGGTACGCGGGAGGTCGTGGGTTCGATCCCAACCCTGACGACGCCTGTGGTGTATTTGGAGTTTGTGTGTCTCTCTCTCTCATCATCATCACGGTGGCTAGGAGATGTTAACTACCTCGCCTGGTATGCAGGAGGTTGTGGGTTCGATCCCGACCCCTGACGCCTGCTGCTGTATATTTGGAGTCTGTGTGTGTCTCTCTTTCATCATCATCACGGTGGCTAGGAGATGTTGACTACCTCGCCTGGTATGCAGGAGGTCGTTGGTTCGATCCCGACCCTGATGCCTGCTGCTGTATATTTGGAGTCTGTGTGTGTCTCTCTTTCATCATCATCACGGTGGCTAGGAGATGTTGACTACCTCGCCTGGTATGCAGGAGGTCGTTGGTTCGATCCCGACCCTGACGATGCCTGCTGCTGTATATTTGGATGTGAAGCTTTCGTGACTGCAAGGATTCATATTCTTAGGTTTTTTCGGTAAAGTCACGTAGGTAAAAAAATGTACATTAACAAAAGTAAAATAAAAAAAAAATAAAAAAAAATTCACGACGTTTCGGAAGCAACACAAGCCTCCGTCTAGATGTTAACTACCTCGCCTGGTGTGCAGGAGGTCGTGGGTTCAACGCCCGACCCTGGCTACGCATTGTGGTATATTTGGAGTTTGCTTGCTCTTTCTCTGGCGGCTATACATTTCCACGTGGCGATGACGATGATGAGCCACTTCGTTGGGCAATCATCCCTGCTGAGCTAATGAAAATAGTTTTAAGAGTTAAGCTTTAACAGTTTCAAAGGTGGCAGCCCCCCCCCCATCCCCGTTTAGCCCCTCAACCCTTTCCCAGTCTGATGATGTACGTTCACGTCCTCGGAGCTTTTTCCTTCCGATTCCATTTCGGAAGCAAAAATTAAAACGGGAGAAAACTTGATAATTGGTTTTTTACCCTTTTATCTGGCAACAAAACTGACACCTTTTTTTACAAGGAGTCATGTTTGCATAGACCACAATACCTGCAGTCATAATTTAAAAAAACACACAACTCTGATAATGTATGCACTGTCCTTGAAGTTGATTGGTCCACACCCGAGACAGCTTTCCTTAGAGCCCAGTCTCACATGGTGTTGTACCAGATGACGCCAAAAGGCGCACAACTCAAAGACAATGCACCATCAGAGTATGAGAGCTCGGGGCAAGCATTTACACCATTGGAACCTCATTTGCCAGTAAAAAAATATGATAATTGTTTTTTTTACCCTTCTATCTGGCAACAGATAGTAGTAACAGCACCAGCAGCAGCAGCAGCAGAAGTAGCAGCAGTAGTAGTAGCAGCAGTAGCAGCAGCAGTAGCAGCAGTAGCAGCAGCAGTAGTAGTAGCAGCAGTAGTAGTAACAGCAGCAGCAGCAGTAGTAGCAGCTCCTACTGCTGCTACTATGGCTGCTGCTGTTACTACTGCTGCTGCTGTTACTACTACTACTACTGCTGCTACTGCAACTGCTGCTGCAACTGCACCTCTCTGACTAAAATGAACGCTGTGAATCGCTTCGCGCGTTCCGAGATCCGGCGGTGAACGGGGGGGGGGGGGGGGGGGGGGGGGGGGGTGACAACCCACCCGCTCGCTGCGGCTCGCAAACGGGAAAGGGGGTTCACGGCCATGTCGGGGCAAGGGCTGCGAGAGCCAGCGGCCCCTGCTAGCACGGTGGGGCACGGCTGGCACCCCCGTCCCGCCCGCCCCACCCACCCGCATCTCCCTCACCGTCATTCTAACAGCGGGTACATTTTTGAATTTTTTTTTATTTTTAAGGCTGAGTCGACCTAGGTGATTGCCCAGGCCCGGTCCAGAT
>NC_136334.1:6751109-6881109 GCF_964198595.1 Lampetra fluviatilis | reverse complement strand
CTTAACCGACTGTTGGGGCAAGTGGCCGCTGTACGCATGTACGCTGAACTTTCTTTGCACCGTACATGATCCAACCGTGCCAATCGGAGGTGTTTGGTCGTGTGTAGCAGCGCCTGTGAATTCCGGCGTGGCCCAAGGAGCGAGTGAGTGGCCACCATCGCCACCACCCACAGCATCAGCATCACAACAACCAGCACTAGAGTCACCGCCACCACCATCACTCCTCCACGCTCGGTGATGGCGATGAATCTGACGGTGACGTTGATAGCGGTGGGTGGCGGTGAAATCGATTAATAACGACGACGATCATCGGCCCAAATCCACCCGCCCCCCCCCCGCCCCCCCCCCTTCGACCCGGGATTCAAACTCGGGCGGCTCAAACTCCGCGGAACCGCGGAGCGAGCGAGACGGAGCGAGACGGAGCGGATGATGGATCGGAGCGGATGATGGATCGATCGATTCCGTGCATCCACCGCCATCGCCACCACCACCGTCACCGCCGTCACCGCCCCGGCTGCCTCAGCCAACTGACCGCGCTAAACGGGCCTTAGCGGTGGCGTGCCGACACTTTATGGTACCAGCATGAGGGCTCGCGCGTGTGTGTGCGTGTGTGTGTGTGCGTGTGTGTGCGTGTGTGTGCGTGTGTGTGCGTGTGCGTGCAAGTGCGTGTGTGCGTATGTGTGTGTGCGTGTGTGCCTGCGCATGTGTGCGTGTGTGTGTGTATGCGTGTGTGTGTGGGGAGCGATCGTGTTAGCGGTTAGCGCTACGCTGCGCTACGAAACCGGCAGAGGCCCCAACAGTATGTCAAGGCTATACGGGGGATCTTTGTCTGTGTCACTGTCTTTGTGTCTGTCTGTGTCATTGACACAGACTGACACACACACAGACTGATGCAAACAGACTGACACACACACACAGACACTACCCGAACACTGCAGGAATGTGTGTGTCTATGGGTTGGTGAAATCGCGTGTCTGTGTGTGTCTCTGTGTGCGTGTGTGTTGTGTATATTGTGTGTGTTGTGTGTATTGTATGTGTTGTGTGTATTGTGTGTGTGTGTGTACTGTGTATGTGTGTTGTGTGTATTGTGTGTGTGTGTACTGTGTGTGTGTGTTGTGTATATTGTGTGTGTTGTGTAAATTGTGTGTGCGTTGTGTGCATTGTGTGTGTGTACTGTGTGCGTGTGTGTTGTGTATATTGTGTGTGTTGTGTACACTGTGTGTTGTGTACACTGTGTGTGTGTTGTGTACACTGTGTGTTGTGTTGTGTACACTGTGTGTGTGTTGTGTATACTGTGTGTGTTGTGTACACTGTGTGTGTGTTGTGCACGTGTTGTGTGTGTGTGTACACTGTGTGTGTGTTGTGTACACTGTGTGTGTGTTGTGCACGTGTTGTGTGTGTGTACACTGTGTGTGTATGTTGTGTATACTGTGTGTGTGTCTACACTGTGTGTGTGTGTGCGTTATGCACGTGTTGTGTGTGTGTACACTGTGTGTGTGTTGTGTACACTGTGTGTGTGTCTACACTGTGTGTGTTGTGCGTGTGTTGTGCGTGTGTTGTGTGTGTGTATACTTTGTACATTGTGTGTGTGTGTTGTGTGTGTGTGTGTGTCTACACTGTGTGTGTGTTGTCTACACTGTGTGTGTGTGTGTATTGTGTACATTGTCTACACTGTGTGTGTGTTGTCTACACTGTGTGTGTGTATTGTGTGTGTGTTGTCTACACTGTGTGTGTGTGTGTATTGTGTACATTGTCTACACTGTGTGTGTGTTGTCTACACTGTGTGTGCGTGTGTTGTGTGTGTGTGTCTACACTGTGTGTGCGTGTGTTGTGTGCACGCTGCGTGTCTCACACTCCATGAGGTTGTTCTGCAGCGGGGGTGCCGGTGAGCACGACGCGTCTGCGCGTCCCGATGGCGTTCATGGCCTTGGAGATGGCCGAGTTCTCGTTCTTCAGGATGTGTCCCTCGTCACAGATCACAAAGTCCGGCCCTGCACGCGGGGGGGGGGGGGGGGGGGGGGGGGGGGGCACGCGGGGGGAGGGGGGGTGGGGGCCAGGGGGGAGACACGGATGTTGACAACATGCGGGGAGACACGGGGGGGTGGGGAGGGGGGGGGAGACACGGGGGGGGTGGGGAGGGGGGGGGGGGACGTGAGGAGGAGACACGGGGGGGACACGGAGGTTGACAACATTTGGGTTGACAACATGCAGGGAGACACGGGGGGGTGGGGAGGGGGGGGGAGACACGGGGGGGGTGCGGTGGGGAGGGGGGAGACACGGGGAGACGTGGGGGAGCCACGGGGGCACATGGGGGGGGGGACACAGGGAAAGAGAACGGGGGGGAGAGGGATACGGGGAGAATGAGGGAGATAATCACCTGGTGAGTGAGACAGACAGAAAGATGGAGAGACAAAGAGAGAGACACACGGAGAGAGAGAGAAAGAGACAAGGAGACAGAGAGACACAGAGAGACACGGAGAGAGAGACACAGACAGAGAGACACGGAGAGAGAGACACACAGAGAGAGACACAGAGAGAGAGACACGGAGAGGGACACACAGAGACACACACAGACAGACACACACAGACAGAGACACACACAGACAGAGACACACACAGACAGAGACAGACACACACAGACACACACACAGAGACACACACACACAGAGACACACACACACACAGACACACACAGACACACACAGACTTCTCCTCACCGGGGTTGACGAGCATGCGCTCAGCACACACAGACACACACACAGACACAGAGACACACACACACAGAGAGACACAGAGACACACACAGAGACACACACACACACAGACATCTTCTCACCGGGGTTGACGAGCGTGCGCTCGAAGACCTCGCGCTGCTTCTTGCTCTTGACGTGGCGCCCCTGCGTCAGGTTGCGGTACATCTCGTAGCCCATGATCATGATGCCGCCCGACTCGTGCCACTCCTGCAGCAGGCGCACGCGGTCCTGCACCCGCTTCACCGTCGTCAGCTCCCACACCTGCACAAGCAGCACAAGCAGCACACACCACGTCATACCACGTTACACCAAGTCACACCACCCACGTCACACCACGCCACCCACGTCACGTCACCCACGTCACGTCACCCACGTCACGTCACCCACGTCACGTCACCCACGTCACGTCACCCACACCACGCCACCCACAGCACGCCACCCACCCACCCACACCACCCACGTCACACCACCCACGTCACACCACCAACGTCACACCACCCACGTCACACCACCCACGTCACACCACCCACGCCACCCACACCATGTCACCCACACCACGCCACCCACGTCACACCACCCACACCACGCCACCCACAGCACGCCACCCACCCACCCACACCACCCACGTCACACCACCCACGCCACCCACACCACGCCACCCACAGCACGCCACCCACAGCACGCCACCCACACCATGTCATCCACACCACGCCACCCACGTCACACCACCCACGTCACGCCACCCACACCACGCCACCCACAGCACGCCACCCACCCACCCACACCACATCACACCACCCACGTCACACCACCCACGTCACTCTCTCTCGATCTCTTCCAGACGGCAGACCCACCGCCCCCCTTACCGTTGCACCCCCACGCCCCCCCCCCACGCCCCCCCCCCACCGGACCTCACCTCCAGCTCATCCTCTTCCAGGTTCCCTAACCAGAGGTTGAACTCGTTCTGCCAGTTGAGGACGGTGTTGAGGGGACACACCACCAGCGCCGTGTCGAAGTCCAGCTTCTTGTTGGTGAGCACCGTGTGTAGCAGCGTCACCACCTTCACACACACACAAAGACGGAGACCAAGATCCCCCGCCCCCATCTAGCGTTAACAGACTGTTGGGGCAAGCGCCGTGGGCGAGCAGCAGAGGTCGCAACCGGGTACCCGATACCCGTACCCTACCCGATACCCGGCTACCCGTACCCGTACGGGTACGGGTAGGCCGTGAGTCACTGGTGAGTCACCGTTTGTCACTCATTTCCCAACGTCTTGTCTCTTCTCACGATTCAAGTTCCTAGAATCAACCCACCCGCGCCTGCAACATGGCTTCATCCCAGAGGTCGCAATCGGGTACCCGATACCCGTACCCTACCCGATACCCGGCCGGGTACGAGTACGGCCGGGTACGGGTACCCGTTTGCGACCCTGGTGCGGCTGGGTACGGGTACGGGGGGTAAGGAATCAAAACCCGTTTGCGACCTCTGGCGAGTAGCACCCTACGAAGGCCGGAACGGTGGCACACAAAGGCGTGGGTGGACAGCACCACGCCCGGCCATCTTTGTCACCCTAGTGGCTATCATTCCACATAGCACAAGGTACTCATTTGACCATTATCTCATTTGACCATTATCTGAACCGGTCCCGGGCCTCCCCTAGGTCGACTCAGTCTCAAATGAGTACCCGGTGCAGTGTGTAAACATCGCCACTGGGGAGACAAAGGCGGCCGGGCGTGGTGCTGGCCACCCACCCCCTCGTGCGCCGTGCCGGCCTTCACAGGTGCTCGCTAACAGCACTTGCCCCTACAGTCTGTTAAGGCTACACGGGGGATCTTTGTCTCTGTTGTGGGGAGTGGTGGCACAGAGGTTAGCAAACTGCGCTACGAATCCGGTGCTCTGAATTCAACTCCCACTCACGGCCAACACCACCGGTGACGATTATCTGAACCGGTCCCGGGCCTCCCCTAGGTCGACTCAGCCTCAAATGAGCGCCTCGTGCTATGTGTAAACATCGTCACTAGGGACAAAGGCGCCTCCAACCCCCCCACCCGTCACCTCGCGGAGTTAACAATGCTCCCCAGCCGTTCCCCTCCGTTTGAAGTTCCCCGCCGTTTGTGTTTGTTTACCTTACCCTGTGCACTGGGGAAAACACACAGCAGCATTCCTCTCACTCACGCTCTCCTCCCTCAGGCTCTGTGCGAGTCTGTGGGTCTCTGTGCGAGTCTGTGGGTCTCTGTGTGAGTCTATGGGTGTCTGTGAGTCTATGGGTCTCTGTGTGAGTCTATGGGTCTCTGTGTGAGTCTATGGGTGTCTGTGCGAGTCTGTGGGTGTCTGTGTGAGTCTGTGGGTCTCTGTGTGAGTCTGTGGGCCTCTGTGCGAGTCTATGGGTCTCTGTGCGAGTCTGCGGGTCTCTGTGCGAGTCTGTGAGTCCCTGTGCGGGTCGGTGGGTCTCTGTGCGAGTCGGTGGGTCTCTGTGTGAGTCGGTGGGTCTCTGTGCGAGTCTGTGGGTCTCTGTGCGAGTCTGTGGGTCTCTGTGTGAGTTTAAGGGTCTCTGTGTGAGTCTGTGGGTCTCTGTGTGAGTCTGTGGGTCACTGTGTGAGTCTGTGGGTCTCTGTGTGAGTCTGTGGGTCTCTGTGTGAGTCTGTGGGCCCGTCTACGGCGATTCCCCCCCACCGCCCCCCCCCCCCTGAACTTGTACATCGGTGAGCAATACGCCGAAGTCTGGTTGTTGTTCATCGTCGGCGGGGAGGGACACGACGGTTGGTGCCGGGGTGGAAGGGGCGGTGGAGGGGCGGTCACGCCGGAGATGCGGCGAGGCAGCCGGTGACACCGAGCGCCGCCGGTGGCACCGAGGCGCCGCCGGCGTGACCGGCGGTTCGCTCGGGGTCAGTCGGACTCGCGGCGGGGGAGCGGAGGTGCAGCGGTTGGGGGCGGCCGCGCCGCGCCACAAAACCGCCGAGTTCCATTCCCGCTCACCGCCAACGCCGATAACCGGTGACGGCGATCGTCTCCACCGGTCCTGGGCCTCAAACGAGTAGCTGGTGCGCTGCGTAGTAAACATCGCCACCGGGGAGACAAAGGCGGCCGGGCGTGGTGCTGGCCACCCACCCCCTCGTGTGCCGTGCCGGCCTTCGTAGGTGCTGCTACTCGCAGATAATCGTCACCGATGTTGGCCGTGAGCGGGAATCGAACTCGGGTGGGCTGGGTTCGTGGCGCAGCGCGGCGCTGACCGCTACAATGAGCACACCACACTTAGCTACCCACATGCCCGCCAGCCCGCCCGCCCGCGTGTTCACTCACTCACTTCATTTGACCCCAATATGCGGGAGAGAGAGACAGGGTGAGAGAGGGAGAGACAGGGTGAGAGAGACAGGGTGAGAGAGAGCGAGAGAGAGACAGCGAGAGACACAGAAAGAGGGTAAAGAGAGAGACAGACGCACAGAGAGACAGGGAGAGACAGAAGGAACCATGAGCGACAAACAGAGAGACAGAGAGACAGAGAGAGAGACACACAGAGAGAGACACAGAGAGAGACAGAGAGAGAGAGACAGAGAGAGACACAGAGAAAGACACAGAGAGACAGACAGAGAGAGACAGAGAAACAGACAGAGAGACAGAGACGGAGTGAGAGACAGAGAGACAGACAGAGACAGAGCGAGAGACAGAGAGACAGACAGACAGAGCGAGAGAGCGAGAGACAGAGAGAGAGAGAGACAGAGAAACAGACAGAGAGACAGAGTGAGAGACAGAGACAGAGACGGAGCGAGAGACAGAGAGACAGACAGAGACAGAGACGGAGCGAGAGACAGAGAGACAGAGCGAGAGAGACAGAGAAACAGACAGAGAGACAGAGTGAGAGACAGACAGAGACAGAGACAGAGCGAGAGACAGAGAGACAGACAGAGACAGAGCGAGAGACAGAGAGACAGACAGACAGAGCGAGAGAGCGAGAGACAGAGCGAGAGACAGAGAGAGAGAGACAGAGAAACAGACAGAGAGACAGAGACAGAGACGGAGCGAGAGACAGAGAGACAGACAGACAGACAGAGCGAGAGAGTTGTGTGCTCTCTCCGTGCCACCGCCATGTGAGCGAGCGTGCTAGCGAGGTAGCGAGCTAGCGAGCTAGCGACGCTGCGTGGGGAATGCGAGAGCCGTCGCGGACAGCGCTCGCGATGATGTGGACGACGATGAGGGCGGCATTGAGGAATGGCGCTAAGAGCCACTCTCTCTCTCTTAGTTACACACCAAAAAAAAAAATCGAAAAATTTGGTTTTTTTTTCTCTCTCCGTCTCTTAAAATATTTCCCAGTGACTTTTTTGAGAGGCGAAGGTGGGGGTGCGTGCCGGTACATAATGCACGTGCGCTGTGATGGAGCCCTGGGTGTGTGTCTCCCCGTGTCTGGGGGTACATAATGGCGGTGTTAGAGACACTGAGATCCTGGGTTCGAACCCTGGGTCCGTGTGTCTCTCTCTCTCTCACTCCCTTACCTCTCTCCTCCCTCTCTCCCTCTCTCCTCCCTCCACCCACCACACTCTCTCTCTCTCCCTGTCTCGCCCACCTCTCTCTCTCTACTCCCCATATGGTGTCAAAAACTTCCCCCGAAAGTTGTCACAACAAACACGGAGGGGGAAGTGGTTGTGGGGGGGAGGGGGGGGGGTGGCCTGGGGGGTGGGGGGTGGGGGGTGGGGGGTGGGGGGTGGGGGCACCCGCGATTCTCCGTGTCGGGTGTCAGGCTGATGGAGCACAGTTGGCCGTGGTTACAGGATGGGCGGTGGTGGTGGCGGTGGTGGTGATGCTGGTTACGGTGGTGTGGTGATGGAGGTGGTGGCGGTGGTGATGCTGGTTATGGTGGTGTGGTGATGGAGGTGGTTGCAGGATGGGCGGTGGTGGTGGCGGTGGTGGTGATGCTGGTTACGGTGGTGTGGTGATGGAGGTGGTGGCGGTGGTGATGCTGGTTACGGTGGTGTGGTGATGGAGGTGGTTGCAGGATGGGCGGTGGTGGTGGCGGTGGTGTGGTGATGCTGGTTACGGTGGTGTGGTGATGGCGGTGGTGGCGGTGGTGATGCTGGTTACCGTGGTGTGGTGATGGCGGTGGTTGACGGTGGTGGGTGTTGGCTGTGGTGACGCCACCGCCACTTAGTGGTGAATGGTTGCGGGTCGTGGTAGCGACAGTGGTCTTGATGATGATGGTGGTAGTGGTGGTGACAGAGATGATTTGTTCTGTTTAGGGTGGGTGGTGCTGGTGGCCGTGATGATGGTGATGGTGGTTGTGATGATGGTGGTGCTGGTGGCCGTGATGATGATGATGGTGATGATGGTGATGGTGGTGATGGTGGTTGTTGTGTTCATGGTGTGGGGAGCGGTTAGCGCTACGCTGCACTAAGAACCTGGCGACCCAGGTTCGATTCCCGCTCACGGCCAACACCAGTGACGATTATCTGAACCGGTCCTGGGCCTCCCCTAGGTCGACTCGGCCTCAAATGAGTACCTGGTGCAGTGTGTAAACATCGCCACTAGGAGAGACAAAGGCGGCCGGGCGTGGTGCTGGCCACCCACCCCCTCGTGTACCGTGCCGGCCTTTATAGGTGCTCGCTAACAGCACTTGCCCCTACAGTCTGTTAAGGCTATACAGGTGATCTTTGTGTTTATGGTGGGTGGTGGTGGCCATGATGATGATGGCAGAGATGGTGATAATGGTGGTGATGGTGGTTGTTGTGCTTAGGGTCGGTGGTGATGGCCGTGGTGATGATGGTGGTGATGGCGGAGATGGTGATAACGATAGTGGTGGTGATGGTGGTTGTTGTGTTGAGTGTGGATCGTGATAGTGGTCGTGATGGTGGTGGTGGTGATGGAGATGGTGATAACGATAGTGGTGGTGATGGTGGTGGTTGTGTTGAGTGTGGATCGTGATAGTGGTCGTGATGGTGGTGGTGGTGATGGAGATGGTGATAACGATAGTGGTGGTGATGGTGGTTGTTGTGTTGAGTGTGGATCGTGATAGTGGTCGTGATGGTGGTGGTGGTGATGGAGATGGTGATAACGATAGTGGTGGTGATGGTGGTGGTTGTGTTGAGTGTGGATCGTGATAGTGGTCGTGATGGTGGTGGTGGTGGTGGAGATGGTGATAATGGTGGTGATGGTGGTTGTTGTGCTTAGGGTCGGTGGTGATGGCCGTGGTGATGATGGTGGTGATGGCGGAGATGGTGATAACGATAGTGGTGGTGATGGTGGTTGTTGTGTTGAGTGTGGATCGTGATAGTGGTCGTGATGGTGGTGGTGATGGAGATGGTGATAACGATAGTGGTGGTGATGGTGGTTGTTGTGTTGAGTGTGGATCGTGATAGTGGTCGTGATGGTGGTGGTGATGGAGATGGTGATGATGGTAGTGGTGGTGAGCGTGTGGGCGAGTGAGTAGATGGGCGAGTGAGTAGATGGGCGAGTGAGTAGATGGGCGAGTGAGTAGATGGGTGAGAGTAGATGGGCGAGAGTAGATGGGCGAGTGAGTAGATGGGCGAGTGAGTAGATGGGCGAGTGAGTATATGGGTGAGAGTAGATGGGCGAGTGAGTAGATGGGCGAGTGAGTAGATGGGCGAGTGAGTATATGGGTGAGAGTAGATGGGCGAGTGAGTAGATGGGCGAGAGTAGATGGGCGAGTGAGTAGATGGGCGAGTGAGTAGATGGGCGAGTGAGTAGATGGGTGAGAGTAGATGGGCGAGTGAGTAGATGGGCGAGAGTAGATGGGCGAGTGAGTAGATGGGCGAGTGAGTAGATGGGCGAGAGTAGATGGGCGAGTGAGTAGATGGGCGAGTGAGTAGATGGGTGAGAATAGATGGGCGAGTGAGTAGATGGGCGAGTGAGTAGATGGGTGAGAATAGATGGGCGAGTGAGTAGATGGGCGAGTGAGTATATGGGCGAGTGAGTAGATGGGCGAGTGAGTAGATGGGTGAGAGTAGATGGGCGAGTGAGTAGATGGGTGAGAGTAGATGGGCGAGTGAGTATATGGGCGAGTGAGTAGATGGGCGAGTGAGTAGATGGGTGAGAGTAGATGGGCGAGTGAGTATATGGGCGAGTGAGTAGATGGGCGAGTGAGTAGATGGGTGAGAATAGATGGGCGAGTGAGTAGATGGGCGAGTGAGTAGATGGGTGAGAATAGATGGGCGAGTGAGTAGATGGGCGAGTGAGTATATGGGCGAGTGAGTAGATGGGTGAGAATAGATGGGCGAGTGAGTAGATGGGCGAGTGAGTAGATGGGTGAGAATAGATGGGCGAGTGAGTAGATGGGCGAGTGAGTAGATGGGTGAGAATAGATGGGCGAGTGAGTAGATGGGCGAGTGAGTATATGGGCGAGTGAGTAGATGGGCGAGTGAGTAGATGGGTGAGAGTAGATGGGCGAGTGAGTAGATGGGCGAGTGAGTAGATGGGCGAGTGAGTAGATGGGCGAGTGAGTAGATGGGCGAGTGAGTAGATGGGCGAGTGAGTAGATGGGCGAGTGAGTATATGGGCGAGTGAGTATATGGGCGAGTGAGTAGATGGGCGAGTGAGTAGATGGGCGAGTGAGTATATGGGCGAGTGAGTAGATGGGCGAGTGAGTAGATGGGTGAGAGTAGATGGGCGAGTGAGTAGATGGGCGAGTGAGTAGATGGGCGAGTGAGTAGATGGGTGAGAGTAGATGGGTGAGTGAGTAGATGGGCGAGTGAGTAGATGGGCGAGTGAGTAGATGGGCGAGTGAGTAGATGGGCGAGTGAGTAGATGGGTGAGAGTAGATGGGCGAGTGAGTAGATGGGCGAGTGAGTAGGCGAGTGCACGTGAGCGGATGACTGGAGGGGTGGGTGAGCAAGTAGGCGGGCGAGTAGCGACCGAGTGAGTGTGTGGGTGGGTGAACGAGCGTGTGGGCGAGCGAGCGTGTGGGTGAACGAGCGTGTGGGCGAGCGAGCGTGTGGGCGAGCGAGCGTGTGGGCGAGCGAGCGTGTGGGCGAGCGAGCGTGTGGGTGAGCGAGCGTGTGGGTGAGCGAGTGTGCGGGTGAGCGAGTGGGCGAATAACGAGGCGAGCGAGCGTGTGGGTGAGCGTGCGGGTGACCGAGCGAGCGTGTGGGTGAGCGTGCGGGTGAGCGTGCGAGCGAGCGAGTCAGCCAGCGACGAGCCTCTTACCTGCAGAGTCTTTCCGAGTCCCATGCAGTGAGCGAGGATGCACCCAGACCCAGGCTCCTTCTTGGCCTTCTTCACCGTCTCAATGCAGCAGTCCCACATGAACTGCACCCCTACGCTCGACAAACACACAAAGACAAAGGTCCCCCGCGCCACCCGTGTGGCCTTAACAGACTGTTGGGGCAAGTGCTGTTAGTGAGCAGCACCTATGAAGGCCGGCACGGCACACGAGTGGGGGGTGAGTGTCCAGCACCACGCCCGGCCGCCTTTGTCTCCCCCAGTGGCAATGTTTATTGCACACGGTACAGGGTACTTATTTCAGGCCGAGTCGACTTAGGGGAGGCCCAAGGCACACGCGAATGTTCGCCATCGACGTTCTCCATCATCACATCATGAGGCAGGGCAGTAGGTAGGCTGGTAGGCGCAGGTGGGTATGCAGGTGGGTAGGCAGGCCCGCACGTATAAATCAGAGGTCGCAAACGGGTTTTGATTCCTTACCCGTACCCGGCCGCACCAGGGTCGCAAACGGCTACCCGTACCCGGCCGGGTACGGGTAGCCGGGTATCGGGTAGGGTACGGGTATCGGGTACCCGGTTGCGACCTCTGGGATGAAGCCATGTTGCAGGCGCGGGTGGGTTGATTCTAGGAACTTGAATTGTGAGAAGAGACAAGACGTTGGGAAATGAGTGACAAACGGTGACTCACCAGTGACTCACGGCCGACCCGTACCCGGCCGGGTACGGGTAGCCGGGTATCGGGTAGGGTACGGGTATTGGGTACCCGGTTGCGACCTCTGGTATAAAGGCATGAATGTGGGTAGGTAGATTGGTAGGCAGGTCAACGGCAAGCGTGGTACACGGGTGTATGTATGTGTGTATGTCTGATTGTGGATAGGCAGGTAAGCACAGTAGAACCTCGGAGATTGAACGCATCAGAACTCTAACAAATCTGCGTTCGAACGATATTTCCGAACATTTTTTTGCCCCGGGATACCGAACGAAATTCGTACCGAACGAAATTCGGAGGTCGAACGGGCAATCGCGACTTTGAAGAACCCGTACGGTTGAGAGCCGCGCATGGCCCAGCGTGGATGACGCTTGCCCAGACAAAGGTTTTGCCGTGTGAGAGGCTCAGTTAACACGTAGCGCTCACCCAGTGCGGTTACCCGCAAAACATCGTTCCATAACTTTGATACCACCACCACCTCCTCACCACCTTCTACTAAAGCCATCAAACCTCTCCTTACTACAGGTAAAGTGAAGTTTAATGATTCATTCATTTATTCCATTTATTTATTGCGTTCCTTTTTTTTTTTTGTACGATGTTATGCACGTAATTACTGTAAGCCTCGTGTAACAATGCTTTATAATGAGATATTTATTGTGTCTGGAACCAACTGACGTCATTTACATTGATTCTTATGGGGAAAATCTATTCGGTGTTCGAACAAATCGCTGTTCGAATGGCCTTCTGGAACGAATTCAGTTCCATCTCCGTGCTACCACTGTATACAGATGGGCGGGCAGGTAGGCAAGTGTCCAGGTATGAAGGTATGAATGTGGGTAGGTCGATTGGTTTGGCAGGTAGATGGCTGGGTAAGTCGACAGGCATGCAGGCATGAATGTGGGTATGCAGGTGGGTAGGCAGGATGGGGAGGGAGGGGGGGGAGGGTGAGTGAGTGAGAATAATACAAACACACACACACAGGTAAAGAAATGAGACCCACATGGGGCGCATTAGATTACAGCCTTGGCCAAGCGGCGGAGGCATGTGTGCGTGTGTGTGTGCGTGCGTGTGTGCGTGTGTATGTGCGTGTGTACGTGTGTGTGCGTGTATGTGTGTGTGTACGTATGTGTGTGTGTACGTGTGTGTGCGTGTGCGTGTGCGTGCGCGTGCGCGTGCATATGTGCATGCGTGTGTGTGTGCATGTGTGCGTATGTACATGTTTGTGTGTGCATGCGTGTGTGTGCATGTGCGTGTGCATGTGCGTGTGCATGTGCATGTGTGTGCATGTGTGTGCATGAGTGTGTGCCCGAATGCGTGAGTGTCCCTGTGTGTGGGTTTGTGTGTGGGGAGCGGTGGTGCAGCGGTTAGCGCGCTGCGTTACGAACCCGGGGGCCCGAGTTTGATTCCCGCTCACGGCCAACACCGGTGATGCTTATCTGAACCGGTTATGGGCCTCCCCTAGGTCGACTCAGCCTCAAACGAGTACCCGGTGAGGTGCGTGAACATCGCCACTGGGGAGACAAAGGCGGCCGGGCGTGGTGCTGACCACCCACCCCCTCGTGTACCGGTCCGGCCATCGTAGGTTCTCGCTAAAGGCACTTGCCCCTACAGTCTGTTAAGGCTACACGGGGGATCTTTGTCTTTGTGTGCGAGTGAGTGTGTGTGTGAGAACACCCCTATAGCCTCCGCAAGCAGTTGGGGGCAAGTGCTGTGAAGCGAGCGGCATTGATGAAGGCCGGCACGGCGCACGATGGGGCGAGTGGCCCAGTGGCGTTGTTTAAACACCCGCACCGGGTACTCATTTGAGGCTGAGCCGACCTAGGGGAGCCCCGGGACCGTTTTAGATATTCAGTCACCGGTGTTGGCCGTGAGCGTGAACTGCCGGGTTCGTAGCGCAGCGTAGCGCTGACCGCTACACCGCCACCGCTCCCCACACGCTCGCACCCACACACACACGCACACACAGACAGACATATTAACAAAATAATGAAATGACAAAAACCTTGAGAAAAATGTAAAAGAACGACGATTCAAACGGCACGGCAGGATGGACGAGGAAGAGGGTGGATGGATGAGGATGGATGAGGATGGATGAGGATGGATGAGGATGGAGGAGGATGGATGAGGATGGATGAGGATGGATGGATGAGGATGGATGAGGAGGAGGATGCAGGAGGGGTGGTGATTTGGCAAGGTGGCGGTAACGGAATTACCGCTTCATTTTTTTCCCTTCTTCAAGGGCCGCAGCTTTGTTCCAAAATATGTCCCCCCCCGCCCCCCCGACCCTCCCCCAACTTAGCGGCGTGTTTTTCTGAAATCCAAGACTCTCGCCATCCCTCGCACTCGCTCACCCTCTCCCCCCTCTCACTCGCTCACTCACTCTCACTCTCTCACGATCACTCACTCTCTCGCTCACTCACTCACACTCTCTCACGATCACTCACTCTCTCGCTCACTCACTCACACTCTCTCACGATCACTCACTCTCTCGCTCACTCACTCACACTCTCTCGCGATCACTCACTCTCTCGCTCACTCACTCACACTCTCTCGCGATCACTCTCTCTCGCTCTCTCACGATCACTCTCTCACTCTTTCGCTCTCTCTCTCACTCACCCTCTCCCCCCTCTCCCTCGCTCTCTCTCTCACTCTCTCGCTCACTCTCTCGCTCACTCTCACTCTCACTCTCTCACTCTCTCTCTCCATGATCCGTCTCTTCTCTTCTCTCTCTCTCTCCCATGGCGGTTGTAGATTTTTAAATGTTATTTTCAATCGCGAGCGCCACGCTCCTACCCGCACATGAGCGAGCCTCACCCTTCACCTGCCGAGCCTTGAGCTTACACACGCGGGGGGGACGTGGGTGAGCGTGGGTGAGCGTGGGTGAGCGTGGCTTAGTGGTGAGCATCGGTGAGTGAGCCTCACCGTCTACCTGGCGAGGCTTGAGCTTGGACACGCCGCAGTGAGCAACAGAGCGCGAGCGAGTGAGCGTGGGTGTATGGGCGAGCGAGCGGTGAGCGGGTGGTGAGCGGGTGGTGAGCGGGTGGCGGGCGGGTGGTGAGTGAGTGGTGAGCGGGTGGTGAGCGACTCTCACCGTCCACCTGGTGAGGCTTCAGCTTGCACACGAGCGAGCGCAGCACCTCCACGACGGGCTCGTGGGTCTCGGGGTCCTCCTCCAGCACGAGCTTCGTGGTGATAGGGCACGGCGCAATCGCCTCGTCCTCAATCACTATCACCTGCACCGGCACGCAACGTCACGCAGAGTCACTCATGCAGAGTCACACAGAGTCACACGCAGTCACACAGAGTCACACACGCAGAGTCACCCAGAGTCACACACAGTCACGCAGAGTCACGCAGAGTCACACACGCAGAGTCACACACAGTCACGCAGAGTCACACAGAGTCACACAGAGTCACACAGAGTCACCCAGAGTCACACACAGTCACGCAGAGTCACACACGCAGAGTCACACACAGTCACACACGCAGAGTCACACAGAGTCACCCAGAGTCATGCAGAGTCACACAGAGTCACTCACGCAGAGTCACTCACGCACCGTCACGCAGAGTCACGCACCGTCACACAGAGTCACGCAGAGTCACTCACGCAGAGTCACGCAGAGTCACTCACGCAGAGTCACTCACGCAGAGTCACTCACGCAGAGTCACTCACGCAGAGTCACTCACGCAGAGTCACTCACGCAGAGTCACACACGCAGAGTCACACACGCAGAGTCACACACGCAGAGTCACACACGCAGAGTCACTCACGCAGAGTCACGCACGCAGAGTCACACAGAGTCACACAGAGTCACACAGAGTCACACAGAGTCACTCACGCAGAGTCACTCACGCAGAGTCACACAGAGTCACTCACGCAGAGTCACTCACGCAGAGTCACACAGAGTCACTCACGCAGAGTCACTCACGCAGAGTCACTCACGCAGAGTCACACAGAGTCACTCACGCAGAGTCACAGAGTCACCCAGAGTCATGCAGAGTCACACAGAGTCACTCACGCAGAGTCACTCACGCACCGTCACGCAGAGTCACGCACCGTCACACAGAGTCACGCAGAGTCACTCACGCAGAGTCACACAGAGTCACTCACGCAGAGTCACTCACGCAGAGTCACTCACGCAGAGTCACTCACGCAGAGTCACTCACGCAGAGTCACTCACGCAGAGTCACTCACGCAGAGTCACACACGCAGAGTCACACACGCAGAGTCACACACGCAGAGTCACACACGCAGAGTCACTCACGCAGAGTCACGCACGCAGAGTCACACAGAGTCACACAGAGTCACACAGAGTCACACAGAGTCACACAGAGTCACTCACGCAGAGTCACTCACGCAGAGTCACACAGAGTCACTCACGCAGAGTCACACAGAGTCACTCACGCAGAGTCACTCACGCAGAGTCACTCACGCAGAGTCACACAGAGTCACTCACGCAGAGTCACACAGAGTCACTCACGCAGAGTCACACAGAGTCACTCACGCAGAGTCACTCACGCAGAGTCACGCACGCAGAGTCACTCACGCAGAGTCACTCACGCAGAGTCACACACGCAGAGTCACTCACGCAGAGTCACACACGCAGAGTCACTCACGCAGAGTCACACACGCAGAGTCACGCACGCAGAGTCACGCACGCAGAGTCACGCAGAGTCACACAGAGTCACTCACGCAGAGTCACTCACGCAGAGTCACACAGAGTCACTCACGCAGAGTCACACAGAGTCACGCACGCAGAGTCACTCACGCAGAATCACTCAAGCAGAGTCACACAGAGTCACTCACGCAGAGTCACGCAGAGTCACTCACGCAGAGTCACGCAGAGTCACTCACGCAGAGTCACGCACGCAGAGTCACTCACGCAGAGTCACTCATGCAGAGTCACACAGAGTCACTCATGCAGAGTCACACAGAGTCACTCATGCAGAGCCACACAGAGTCACTCATGCAGAGTCACACAGAGTCACTCATGCAGAGTCACACAGAGTCACTCATGCAGAGTCACACAGAGTCACTCACGCAGAGTCACACAGAGTCACTCACGCAGAGTCACACAGAGTCACTCACGCAGAGTCACACAGAGTCACTCATGCAGAGTCACACAGAGTCACTCATGCAGAGTCACACAGAGTCACACAGAGTCACACAGAGTCACTCACGCAGAGTCACTCACGCAGAGTCACACAGAGTCACTCACGCAGAGTCACACAGAGTCACGCACGCAGAGTCACTCATGCAGAATCACTCAAGCAGTCACACAGAGTCACTCACGCAGAGTCACGCAGAGTCACTCACGCAGAGTCACGCAGAGTCACTCACGCAGAGTCACGCACGCAGAGTCACTCACGCAGAGTCACTCATGCAGTCACACAGAGTCACTCATGCAGAGTCACACAGAGTCACTCATGCAGAGCCACACAGAGTCACTCATGCAGAGTCACACAGAGTCACTCATGCAGAGTCACACAGAGTCACTCATGCAGAGTCACACAGAGTCACACAGAGTCACTCACGCAGAGTCACTCACGCAGAGTCACGCACGCAGAGTCACGCACGCAGAGTCACGCAGAGTCTACTCTCTGTGACCCTCTGACCATCACGCGAAGCACCATCATGCCCACTAACTAGTTCACCAGCTAGCGACTTGCCTCACGCAGCTGATGGCGCTTGGCGACCTGCCGCTCCTCCTCCACCTCCAGCGCCCGCCGCGTCTCCTGTGACCCTCTGACCATCACACTAACTAGTTCACTAGTTCACTAGCTAGCTAACTAGCTAGCTAACTAGTTAACTAGCGAACTAACGAGCTAGTGACTCGCCTCGTGCAGCTCATCGTGCTCGGTAACACACCGCTCCTCCTCCATCGCCCGCTGCGTCTACTCTGTGACCCTCTGACCATCACACTAACTAGCTAACTAACTAGCTAGCTAGCTAACTAGCTAGCTAGCTAGTTAGTTAACTAGCTAGCTAGCTAACTAGTTAACTCGCTAGAGACTCGCCTCGCGCAGCTTGTCGCGCTCCTTCTCGCGCTCGGCGACGCGCCGACGCCGCTCCTCCTCTTCCTTGAGCGCCTGCTGCGTCTCGTCGCGAAGCTTCGTGTCCTTGATGATCTTGCGGATCTTCTTTCGCCCCTTGCCGGGCGACTTGGAGTCGTCGTCGTCCGAGTCGTCCTCCTCGTCCGTGCTGCCCTCGTCCTCGGAGCCCTTCCTCTTCTTCTTCCTCCTCCTCTTGCGCTTGCGCTCGCTCTCGTCAGAGTTCTGGCGGCGATGGTGGAGGAGGGAGGGGTGGAGGGAGGGAGGGGTGGAGGAGGAGGAGAGGTTAGGGGTCAAATCGCCGGACGCCGTCATCAGTGACATCGTCGTCAGCGTCGTCAAACATGGTCATCATAAAATAATAAAATAAAACATAATAAAATAATTCTCACGACGTTTCGGCCACAACGCAAGTAGCCGTCCTCAGGTGGAGAACAGGTCTGTCGAGGAGACAGAGTCTGAATGTCTGAATTTCAGACGATGTGGCCGAAACGTTGTGGCCAAAACGTCGTGAGAATTGTATTTTATTATGTTTTATTTTTATTATTTTATTATTTCCCTTCTACGTGACTTTACCGAAAGAACCAAGAAGATGAATCCCTGCAGTCACGAAAACTTTAAATCGAAATGGTCATCATAAACATCATTGTCGTCATCGTTGTCAACTATGGGTCTCTGTGTGAGTCTCTGTGTGAGTCTATGAGTCTGTGTGAGTCTACGGGTCTCTGTGTGAGTCTATGGGTCTCTGTGTGAGTCTATGGGTCTCTGTGTGAGTCTATGGGTCTCTGTGTGAGTCTACGGGTCTCTGTGTGAGTCTACGGGTCTCTGTGTGAGTCTATGGGTCTCTGTGTGAGTCTATGGGTCTCTGTGTGAGTCTATGGGTCTCTGTGTGAGTCTATGGGTCTCTGTGTGAGTCTACGGGTCTCTGTGTGAGTCTATGGGTCTCTGTGTGAGTCTACGGGTCTCTGTGTAAGTCTATGGGTCGGGGACGCTACCTCATCAGACGAAGACTCCTGGACTTTGATGCGTCGCCGCTTTTTCTTCTGCTTGTAGCTCCGCTGCGTCTCCTCCTCCCCCACCTTCTTTGACGACCTTCGACCCCCCGAAACACAAACGCCGCTCGCTCACCAACTCAAAGGACCGGGGTGTTGGGGGAAGGGGGCGATCTGTAAGGTCGGAAGTCGTCGATCGCACGGCCGATGATTTGGGTCTGATAACCGGTAATGAATAAATAAATAAGCGCGCAGAAAGAAAGAAAAAAGGTCAAGGCGCAGCCCTGCAAGTGCCTGCCAGGGGACGGGGCCTCTGCTCTAGAGGGAGCCTCCAGTGACGCGCCGTCTCCCCGCTACGAATCCTCGTAGTTTTGTGCTGCTATTAAGGACGGCAGGAGGGGGGTGGGGGAATTATTTTACGGCCGAGTGGACCTAGGGGAGGGCGAGGGCTGCACCTGGTCTTGTAGGACTTCTTCTTCTTGCTGTCCGACTGCGAGTCGGAGGTCGTCCCGTCCAGCTCGGACTTGCGCAGCGACCCGGAGCTCTCCTCCCCCTCGTCGTCGTCGTCAGAGTCGTCGTCGCTGTCTGGGAGGTCGCAGTGCAGCAAGAGGGGGGACGGGGTGGGTGGGTGGGGAGAGCGTCAGCAACATCAATCATCATCATCAGCAGCAAGCATCATCATCAGCAGTCAGCATCATCAGCAGCAGCAGCATGATTATCAGCAGCAGCGTCAGCAACGTCAGCAGAGTGATTATCACCACAAGAGGACAAAGATTTAAGAGATGGAGACACACAAGGGAGACACGGGGGAGATGTGGGGAGACACGGGGGAGACGCGGGGAGACAGGGAGAGACACGGTGGAGACATGGGGGAGACAAGGGGAGACAAGGGGAGACGCGGGGAGACACGGGGGAGACAGGGGGGAGACAGGGGGGAGACAGGGGGGAGACAGGGGGGAGACGCGGGGAGACGCGGGGAGACACGGGGGAGACAGGGAAAGACACGGGGAGACACGGGGGAAACCTGAAGAGACGCAAGAGACATGGGGGAGACGCGGGGAGACACGGGGGAGACAGGGAAATAGGCGGGGAGACACGGGGAAACTTGGGGAGACATGGGGGAGACACGGGGAGACGGGGGGAGATGTGGGGAGACACATGGTGGGGATGCGGTAAGAGGTGGGGAGACACGGGGAAGACACACACGGGAGACACGGGGAGACACGGGGGAGACACGGGGGAGACACGGGGAGACACGGGGGAGACGCGGGGAGACACGGGGGAGACGCGGGGAGACACGGGGGAGATGCGGGGAGACAGGGGGAGACACGGGGGAGACGCGGGGAGACACACACGGGAGACATGGGGGAGATGCGGGGAGACACACACGGGGAAACATGGGGGAGATGCGGGGAGACAGGGGGAGACAGGGGGAGACAGGGGGAGACATGGGAGAGATGCGGGGAGACACACACGGGGAGACATGGGGGAGAGACACGAGAGACATGGGGGAGACACGGGGAGACACACGGGAAACATGGGGGAGACGCGGGGAGACACACACGGGGAGACGCGGGGGAGACACGAGAGACATGGGGGAGACACGGGGAGACACACGGGAGACGCGGGAAGACCTGGGGAGACACACACGGGGAGACACGGGGAGACGCGGGGGAGACACGAGAGACATGGGGGAGACACACGGGAGACACACGAGAGACATGGTGGAGACAGGGAGAGACGCGGGGAGACACACACGGCGTGGGGGGACCCCCACCGGCCGTGTTGATGCCCCGGTTGGGTTTGCGTCGAGGCTTCTTGGGCGTCCGCTCCTCGTCGTCGTCGTCATCCTCCTCGTCGCCCTCCTCCTTCCCCTTCTGCTCGCAGACACAGCAGCAGCAGCAGACACAGCAGCAGCAGCAGCAGACACAGCAGCAGCAGCAGGCACAGCAGCAGCAGCAGACACAGCAGCAGCAGCAGCAGCAGACACATCAGCAGCAGACACAGCAGCAGCAGACACAGCAGCAGCAGCAGACACAGCAGCAGCAGCAGACACAGCAGCAGACACAGCAGCAGCAGCAGACACAACAGCAGCAGCAGACACAGCAGCAGCAGCAGACACAGCAGCAGCAGCAGACACAGCAGCAGCAGCAGACACAGCAGCAGCAGCAGACACAGCAGCAGCAGCAGACACAGCAGCAGCAGCAGACACAGCAGCAGCAGCAGACAGCAGCAGCAGCAGCAGCAGACACAGCAGCAGACACAGCAGCAGCAGCAGACACAGCAGCAGCAGCAGACACAGCAGCAGCAGACACAGCAGCAGCAGCAGACACAGCAGCAGCAGCAGACACAGCAGCAGCAGACACAACAGCAGCAGCAGCAGCAGACACATCAGCAGCAGCAGACACAGCAGCAGCAGACACAGCAGCAGCAGCAGCAGCAGACACAGCGGCAGACACAACAGCAGCAGCAGCAGCAGACACAGCAGCAGTAGACACAGCAGCAGCAGCAGCAGCCCGGAGTCACCCACGGCCCACGCAGGGTGCCCCCCCCCACCCCGACGGCACCAACGGCAAGCGGCCAGCGACAGACGGCACCGTTCAACGGGCGACACGCGCCTCTTGTTAACGAGTTGTTCACGCGGGTGTGAAATCCAGCGACGTTGTCGTTGCAGCAAGAGTTTGGGGGGTGAAGAGACGGTGGTGAGCGAGTGGGCGAGTGAGCGGATGAACGAGTGGGTGAATGAGCGAGTGAAGGAGTGAATGGGCGAGTGAGCGAGTGAGTGGGCGAGTGGGCAAGTGAGCGAGTGGGTGAATGAGCGAGTAAAGGAGTGAACGGGCGAGTGGGCAAGTGAGCGAGTGGGTGAATGAGCGAGTGGGCGAGTGAGCGAATGAGTGGGCGAGTGAGTGAGTGGGCGAGTGAGCGAGTGGGTGAATGAGCGAGTGAAGGAGTGAACGGGCGAGTGAGCGAGTGGGCAAGTGAGAGAGTAGGTGATGAGCGAGTGGGCGAGTAAGCGAGTGAACGAATGAGCGGGCGAGTGAGTGAGTGGGCAAGTGAGCGAGTGGGTGAATGAGCGAGTGAAGGAGTGAACGGGCGAGTGAGCGGGTGGGCGAGCGAGCCGGCGGTTGAGCGAGCAGCGGACGAGCGAGCGGGCGAGTGAGCGAACGAACAAGTGAGCGGGCGAGTGAGCAATTGAACGAGCGAGCGGGCGATTTGAGGAGCGAGCGAGTGCGTGGCGAGCGAGCGAGCGACCTTGGCCCCCTTGCGTGCGCGTGCCGAGTCGGAGTCGCTCTCCACAAGCTTGTGGCGCAGGAGGTGGTGGCGGAAACGCGACTTGCTGGGGATCTCAAAGTCCGAGTCGGAGCCTCCTCCTCCGTCATCGCCGTCGTCTCCATCCCCCTCCTCCTCCTCCGCACCGTCACCGCTGCCTGGGAGGCCGAGACAGAATCCGTGTCAATTCTAGATTTGAAGCTTTCGTGACCGCAAGGATTCCCACTCGTAGTTTTTTCGGTAAAGTCACGGAGGTGAAAATGTTTTTTATTAAAATTAGTAAAAATTTAATAATAAAAAAATCACGACGTTTCAGAGGCAACACAAGTCTCCGTCATCAGGTGGGACCGTCACAGCCAGATTTACTGTATCAAGTGAGGCAGGGATTCAAAGATGCAAGTTCTTAAATACAAGTTAAGTTGATACAGCAAATCTGGCTGTGACGGTCCCACCTGATGACGGACCCTTGTGTAGACTCCGAAACATCGTGATTTTATTATTATTTTTCTTAATTTTTATTTAATTTTTTTTACCTACGTGACTTTACCGAAACACTAAGAGTATAGAATCCGTGTGTCGAGTGGCAGCAGCAGCAGCAGCAGGATGAGGAATCCGATGAGCTACAAAGTCACGGATGTCCAGTCGGGGGGCACGGGGTCAGTGAGTTGCAACGGCAAATGACACAAACAACACAAATCACCCAGTGTCACCCGCTCAGGGAGTCACCCACGTCATCCACCCACATCCCACATCAAGTCACCCACCTCACCCACCACCTCACTCACCACCTCACTCACCACCTCACTCACCACCTCACTCACCACCTCACTCACCACCTCACTCACCACCTCACTCACCACCTCACCCACCCACATCACCCACCCACCACCTCACCCCACCACCTCACCCACCACATCACCCACCCACCCACATCACCCACCCACCACCTCACCCACCTCACCCCACCACCTCACCCACCACCTCACCCACCCACCACCTCACCCCATCACCTCACCCACCACATCACCCACCAACCCACATCACCCACCCACCACCTCACCCACCTCACCCCACCACCTCACCCACCCACCACCTCACTCCACCACCTCACCCACCTCACCCACCCACCCACCTCACCACCCACCCCCTGGGTGTGTCCCTTTCTCTCTCACCACCCGTCTCTCTGTGGGTTCACCAGAGTGGTCGTGTCAAAGACCGAGACCTAGGGGGTCTGGGTCGTTCCCCTGCTGGATCAACATTAATGCGACCATGTCTCTACCTTGCGTGCGTTCTCTAATACACGTGTTCCTCCCATTGCAACAATCATCACCACCATGATCTACTGGATGAAGCTCAAATGTGATGAAGATGACTCTAATCTGCATTCTCCTCTCTCTGTCTTACACTGTATGACTGACAGCACCGACACCTTAAACACAATCCACCTTTATTACATTTTAATTCTCAAGTTCAAGTGCCATGAGGGAAGGGTCATTACGATAATTGTTTTTTTTACCCTTTTATCTGGCAACAAAACTGACACCTTTTTTTTACAAGGAGTCATGTTTGCATAGACCACAATACCTGCAGTCGTAATGCAAACAAAAAACACACAACTCTGATAATGTATGCACTGTCCTTGAAGTTGATTGGTCCACACCTGAAACAGCTTTCCTTAGAGCCTAGTCTCACATGGTGTTAGACCAGATGACGCCAAAAGGTGTCAGTTTTGTTGCCAGATAAAAGGGTAAAAAAAACAATCATCATATTTTTTCTTCTGGCAAATGAGGTTCCAATGTTAAATTTCCATTTAAAGCTTCTTTCGTGACTGCAGGGATTCATCTTCTTGGTTCTTTCGGTAAAGTCACCACGTAGAAGGGAAGTAATAAAATAATAAAAATAAAACATTCTAAATAATTCTCACAACGTTTCGGCCACAACGCAAGCAGTCGTCCGTACATGACTTTACCGAAAGAACCAAGAAGAAGGTTCCAATGGTGTAAAGGGCCATTACGTCAAATGTCACACACACGGCTCTCCCGTACAACCTTAACAGACTGTCGGGGCAAGGGCTGTCAGCGTGCAGCAGTGCCTATGAAGGCCGGCATGCCCGACCGCCTTTGTCACCAGGTACTCATTTAAGGCCGAGTCGACCTAGGGGAGCGTAGCGCGGCGCCGACCGCTCCACCGCCGCTCCCACCCCCAAGGAAATGGTAAACATTTAACAAAGTAACATTCCAACGGATATTTTTCTCGTGTTATTATTATAAAAAAGAAAGATGATGACGGTGATAAGAATAATAAATGCTCGGCGTGTCTTTCCGCTGCTTGCGAGATGGCCCTGACGATGACAGACACATCCACCACTGCCGCCGCCATCACCACCACCGCCGCCGTCACCACCACCATCGCCACCACCATCATCACCACCGCCAACACCACCACCATCATCATCATCACCACCACCACCACCACCACCATCACCACCACCACCACCATCATCATCATCATCACCACCATCACCACCACCACCATCATCACCACCATCACCGCCACAACCATCATCGCCACACCACCGCCACCACCACCACCGCCGCAGCCACAACTGTCACTACCACCACGATAGAGGCACTGTTCCTGTGACGATGGTGATGATGATGATGGTGATGATGATGGTGATGATGGTGATGATGATGGTTAAGGCGGCGCCGTGACCACGACCGTCGCCATCGTCGCCACCTCACCTCCTCCCTTGCTCCTCTTCTTCCCGGCCGCCTGCTCATCCTCCTTATCATCATCCTCCTCCGATGAGCTGTCCTCTCCCGACAGCTTCCCCACCATGATCTCTTGCAGCAGCATAGACTTGGCGATCCTTAGCACACAAAGACAAAGGTACCCCCCCCCCGTTGTAGCCTTCAACAGACTGCTGGGGCAAGTGCCATCTCCCTGGCAATGTATTCGTTTGAGGCCGAGTCGACCTAGGGAAGGGGCCCAGGACCGGTTCACTTAATCGTCACCGGCGTTGGCCGTGAGCGGGAATCGAACTCGGGCCGCCGGGTTTGTAGCGCGGCGTGCTAACCGCTACACGTGCACGCACACACACACGTGCACACACACACACGTACACACACACACACGTGTACACACACACGTACACACACACACACGTACACACACGCACACACGTACACACACGTACACACACACACACGCGTACACACACACACACGTGTACACACACGCACACACACATGTACACACACGCACACTTGTACACACACGCACACTTGTACACACACTCGCACATATACACACACGCACACACGACACTTGTACACACAAACACAAAGATTCCTTGTATAGCCTGACCAGACTGTTGGGGCAAGTGCTGTTAGCGAGGTCTCACAGAGACCCATAGGTGTTTGCAGAGACTCGAAGAATCATCACACACTCGCATATCGACCGGCTGCGTGTGGTGGCGTTGGGGTCAAGTGTGGCGATACTCTCCACCACTCGTCCAAGACGTGCGAGACTGCTTGGAAGAGTAGGCCAAGCAACCTGAGTGTCTGTCTCTCCCTCTCTCTCTCTGTAAGCGCTTCTTGTTAGTGGAGGGTCCCCTTCCTCCAGCTGCAATCGAGCGAGCGATCGATTGATCGATAAGCGGACGATCGAGCGAGCGATCGATCAAGCGAGCGAGCGATTGATCGATCAAGCGATAGAGCAAGTGAGAGAGCGTTTGAGCGAGCTGCCGATTGATCGATCAAGCAATCGATCAGGCAAGTGATCCAGCGATCGAGCGAACCGATCGATCGAGCGACTGAGGAAGCGAGCACGCTTGCGGGGCTGAGCCTCTAACCGAGTTCTCCGCCGTACGGAGGAGGAGGAGGAGGAGGGGGTGGGGGACGCAACGAGCTCAGGATTTATTTGGGCCGTGCCGTGCCCGGCCCGCCCGTTACGCGGGCTAACGAGCACAAGGGACGTGAAGGACGCGTGGTCTCCGCTGAAACCGGAGCCGGGCGATGGGGCCTTGGAGGTCGGGAGGGGGGTGGTGGTAGAGGAGGAGGAGACAAGGGCAGCCCGCGTCTGTCGCCAGGAATTTGCCGGCAAAGACTCAATCGCTTCATTGTGGAGCCACGTCTCCAGCAGTCTCGGCTACACCCCCCCCACTCTCTCTCTCTGCCTTCCCATCGCCCCCCTCTCTCCAGCCTCTCTCTCTGACTCCTCACTGCCCCCCCCCCCTCTTCCTCATCTCTCTCTCCCCCCTCTCTCACCCACCTTGACCCCCCCCCCAAAGCCTTCTCTCTCTCACCTCCTCTCCACCACTCCCCCATTCTCTCTCCCTCCTCTACACCTCTACACCACTCCCCTCTACTCTCTACACGTCTACACCACTCCCCCATTCTCTCTCCCTTCTCTCCACCGCTCCCCCATTCTCTCCCTTCTCTCCACCGCTCCCCCATTCTCTCCCTTCTCTCTCTCTTTCTCACCATCTGTTCCGCTCCCCACCCCCCACCCCACCACCTCTGTCTAGCTTTGCACCAAAAGTACTTCCTCCAAGAAGAAGAAGACGTAGAAAGAAAATCTACCAATCAGAAAATAAACTACGAGCGACAGGCGGAATGACGAAACCACAACGCGGGACACGGGGGGGGGGGGGGGGGGTTGGGGGGGGAGCAGAAAGACACGGGGGGGGGGGGAGCAGAAAGACACGGGGGGTGTGGGGGGACACTGGGGGGGGGGGGGGCAGTGGGACCCGTCTTGGTGGAGCGGTGCAAGGTCCCTACACTTCACCCCACCGCCACGGGCGGTCGCCAGCTGCGGGTGTCCCGTCCGCGTGGTGGGTGGGGGTGGTGGTGGTGCTGGTGGTGCTGGTGGTGGTGGTGGTGGTGCTGGTGGTGCTGATGGTGGTGCTGGTGGTGGTGCTGGTGGTGGTGGTGGTGGTGCTGGTGGTGCTGATGGTGGTGCTGGTGCTGGTGGTGGTGGTGGTGCTGGTGGTGGTGCTGATGGTGGTGGTGGTGCTGGGAGATCCGTCCCCATCATCCAGCAGCGGATCCACCGCGGCTCCTCACGGGACACCACGTGACACCACGTGACGCTACCTGTTCTCTGGGCTGTCGTCGCTCTCCTCGGACGCGGCGTCCGGCCCCTCCTTCACCTCCTCGCCGCCATCGTCCTCGTCGTCTGCCGGAGGGGAGGGGTGGTGGGGGGGATGGGACAAACCCACGGCACCTCGTCACGACTGACCTGCACGAACGTGCGTCTGTGTGCGCGTCTGTTATGTGCGTGTGTGCGTGTACACGTGTACGTGCGTAAGTGCGTCTGTGTGCGCGTCTGTTATGTGCGTGTGTGCGCACGTGTACGTGTGTAAGTGCGTCTGTGTGCGCGTCTGTTAGGTACGTGCGTGTGTGTACATGTGTACGTGCGCACGTGTAAGTGCACGTGCGCAGGTACGTGCACGTGTGCGCGTGGCAAGTGCATGTCTGCATGTGTGTCTGTTATGCCGTGTGTCTGTTATGCTGCGTGTCTGCGTGTGTGTCTTTGTGGCCACGTGTCTGTGTGTGCGTTGTCTGTGTGGCCCCATGTGTGTGTGTGTGGGGAGCGGTGGTGCAGCGGTTAGCGCTGCGCTACAAACCCGGCGGCCCGAGTTCGATTCCCGCTCACGGCCACCAACAGCGGTGACGATCGTCTGAAACGGTCCTGGGCCTCCCCTAGGTCGACTCAGCCTCAAATGAGCACCTGGTGCGATGCATAAACATCGCCACCGGGGAGACAAAGGCGGCCGGGCGTGGCGCTGTCCACCCACCCCCTCGTTTGCCGTGCCGGCCTTCATTAGGCGCTCGCCAACAGCACTTGCCCCAACAGTCTGTTAAGGCTACACGGGGGATCTTTGTCTTTGTGCGCGTGAGTGTGGGCTACACGGGGGCTGACTTGTCTGTGTGCGTGTGGCGCCCTCTGGTGGCTGTTTGGTGAAACGTGTTGTGTGTGCGCACCCGCGTGTCCGTGCGTACGTACGTGTGTACACGCGTGTGTGCGTGTGTATACGTGTGTGTGCGTGTATACGTGTGTGTATACGTGTGTGTATACGTGCATAGGCGTGTGTACGTGTGTGTGTGTGTGTGCGTGCGTGTGTGTGCGTGTGTGCGTGTGTGCGTGTGTGCGTGTGTACGTGTGTGTACGTGTGTACGTGTGTACACGCATGTGTACGTGTGTGTACGTGCGTGCGTGTGCGTGCGTGTGTGCGTGTGTGCGAGCGTGTGCGTAGGCGTGTGTGCGCGGCCAGTCACCAGAGAAGTGCTGCCCTCCGGCCTTGGCGTCCGTCACGCTGTCCACGATCGTCTTGATCCTCTGTGCCGACGCGTCCGATTCATCCTCCTCGCCCTCCTCCCCCTCATCCCCCTCCTCCTCCTCCTCCTCGTCCGCCGACGTCACCGACAGCTTGTCCACCTTTTCCTTCTTCACCCGCTCCTTGCGGGCCTTCCGTCGTAGGCGAGACTTCTTCCCCTCTTCGCCCTCCACCTCCTCCTCCTCATCCCCCTCGTCCTCCTCGTCACCCGGCTCCTTCTTCACCTCCTTGCTCTTCAGCGCCGCGCTCTTCTGACTCTTCCTTCTTGCCGCGGCCGCCGCCGCCGCCTCTTCATCGTCGTCGTCATCATCATCGTCGTCATCGCCGCCCTTGGCCTTCTTGGCGCGCTTGGCTGGCCGCAGCTTGCCGAGACGCCCGATCTCCCGCTCCAGCTCCGGGTCGTAGTTGGACGAGTCGGACCGATGGCGCCGTCGCTTGGCGCTGGCCGACCTCGTGGTGGCGCGCGACGGTGACTCCGTCGCCTCCGCCGACGCCGCCGCAGCCTTACCGCGCTTCTTGCCCGGCCGGCTTCTCGTCTTCTTACCCTCCGCCGTGTCGTCGTCGTCGTCATCGTCAGCTGCTGCTTTGCCGCCCGCCGCTCTGCGCTTGCTCCCAAGTCCCGCACGCTTCCCCTTCTTCGCGACGCCTTTCTCATCCTTGCCGACGTCGCCGCCACTGCCGTCCTTACCCTCCTCCTCCTCCTCGTCGGACGACGCCGCCCGCCCGGCCGCGCCGGCGTCCCTCGCAGACATCCTCAGGATGAGCGGCACCTCGTCCGAATCCGAGGCCTCGTCCGGCTCATCCTCGGCCTTCGTCCGAGTCCCCGCCCCTCCCGGCGGTCCGTCAGAGTCGTCGTCATCGTGGTCGGCGTCGGCCCGCGACGATTTGCTCCCCGGCTTGGAGAGACGTCGCGGCGGCGACGACGCCTCCTCCTCCTCCTCGCCCGCTCCACCCTCGCCGCCCTCGTCGCTGCTGCTGCTGCTGTTGTTGCCGTGGCGACGGGCGCCTTTCTCCTCGGCCGCCCCCCCCAGGAGGCGCTTGGCGGCGCCCAGCGAGGGGCGGCGCCGCGGCGTCGTCTTCTGCCGCGGCGACCGCTTGCTGCCGTCCGCCGCGTCCGCCTGGTCGCCGCCCCGCCGGCGGGGAGACTTCCTTAGTTTCGACTTGGGCCTAGCGCCCTCCTCCTCCTCATCCTCCTTCCCCTCCTCCTCCTCCTCCTTCCCCTCCTCCTCCTCCTTCCCCTCCTCCTTCTCCTTCCCCTCCTCCTCCTCCTCCTTCCCCTCCTCCTCCTTCCCCTCCTCCTTCCCCTCCTCCTCCTCCTCCTCCTTCCCCTCCTCCTCCTCCTTCCCCTCATCATCTCCCTCCTCCTCCTTCACTGACTCCACCTCCCCCTGATCTCCGTTCTCTCTCTGCCCGGGCAGCCGCCGCCGCCGCAGATGGTGGCGGCCCGACTCCGCTTTGTCCGCCGAAGCCTCTCCGACGCCAGCGTCCTCCTCCTCCTCCTCCCCCCCCCTCGCTCGTCTTCTCTCCCCCCTTCTTCAGCTTCCCCTTCTTCCCCTTCTCCTCGTTCTCCTCCTCCTCGTCCTTCCGTTTCTTCTCCAGCGTCTTCTTGCTCATCCTCGTCTTCTTGCCACCGTCGTCACCGCCGTTGTCGTCACCGTCGCCGCGTTCCTTCTTGCGTCGCTCGGTCGTGGCGCGAGTACGTCTACCCTTCCCCTCCTCCTCCTCCCCCTCCTTCTCCTCCTCCTCCTCCCCCTCCTCCTCCTCCTTCTCTCCGTTCTCAAAATCGTCGTCGGTGGCCACCGCCGCCGTCCCCCGCCTTGACAGGCCTCAGCCGGACCACGGGGCCCGTCTTGACGCTGGGCTTGCGGGCAGCCCTCTCTTTCGCGGGGGTCACAGCCTCCTCATCGGCCTCCTCCTCCTCCTTCCCGTGGCTCTTAGCGTCGCCACCCTTGGCCTTACGCGACGGAGGCAGCGGCCGTTTCTTCCCGTTGGCCTTCTTCCTCTTCTTGGTCGTCGCTCTTTCCTTGCTCTTTGTACCGCCATCATCCTCATCCCCCTCCTCCTCCTCCACATCATCACCCTCCACATCATCACCCTCCACATCCTCCTCTTCCACCTCCTCCTCCCCCCGCGCGCCGTCGTTTTGCCGATCGTCGACGCCGGCTTTGGCCGCGCCTCCAGCGTCGGCGGCGGCTTTGCCGTCAGCTCCGGCACCGGCTGCGGCTCCGGCGGGCTGCACGCACGACGAGATGTCGCTCAGCTCGGCGAGCAACCACGAGTCGTCCGCCACGGCGTGCTCCGCCATGTCGAAGTCGAAGTCCGCCGTGAAGGCCGCGATCGGCTCATCGCCGCCCTCCGCTTTGCTCGCCGCGGCGACGCTCGACGACGACGGTTCTTCCGCCGAGGCCTTCGCCTTTCTGACGGCCCCATCGCCACCATCGCCACCATCGTCGCTGCCGCCCTCTTCGCCGCCCTCTTCGTCGTCGTCCCCTCCTCCTTCGTCCGACGACGACGCCGCGGCCACCGCAGCAGCGTCCCCCCCCCTCTCCGGGCTCCTCCGGCGAGCGGGCGGCGCGCGGAGACTTGCGCCGGTGGTGCCGCGGCTCCGCCGGCGAGGGGACGCCCGACGAGGCCCGGCGCCGCTCCGACGCCGGGACCCTCGCCGGCTTCTCCTTCCCGGCGGGTCGCTCGGCCGGCTCGCCCTGGGACAACCTCTCCGCGTCTTCCTCCACCTCCGCGTCGTCCACCACCTCGTCCTCCACCTCGTCCACCTCCTTGTCGTCGGCCTTCTCCCTCGCCGCTCGCCGCCTGTCCTTGACTTTGTCCTTGGACGGGCGGCTCTCTGCCTGGGCCTTCCGCCCCCCACT
This sequence comes from Lampetra fluviatilis, assembly GCF_964198595.1. Classification (NCBI taxonomy): domain Eukaryota; kingdom Metazoa; phylum Chordata; class Hyperoartia; order Petromyzontiformes; family Petromyzontidae; genus Lampetra; species Lampetra fluviatilis. The sequence goes on along the minus strand of NC_136334.1, from coordinate 6,849,962 downwards.
ATTTCCTTCCTTAGCGCCCTTCCCTCCACCTCTTCCTCCTCCGCCCTCCTTCCCCTCCTCCTCCTCCTCCTCCTCCATCTCCTCCTCGTCCTTCCCCTCCTCCTCCTCCTCCTCCTCCTTCACCTCCGCTGCGGCCTTCGCGGCCTTCGCGACCTTCGCCCGCCCCCCCTTGGCCTCCAGCTCCCTGAGCGAGGCCGCCTGCGTGGCCACCTCCTCCTCCATGCTCCGGTGGAGGGCCACGTGGGCCTTCCTGAGCTCCGACAGCACCGAGCGGAAGGCCCGGGCCTTCCTCAGTCGCACCGCCAGCCTCTCCGGCGACGAGCCCCGGTGGTCGGCGTCACCGTCGGCGTTGCCGTCGGCGTTGCCGTCGGCGCGCGACGCCGAGCCCAGGAACTTGATGTACTTCAGGCTCAGGTTGACCGTCGCCTCGATCAGCTTCTGGGACTTGCGGAACACCTCCTTGGGGATCATCAGCTGCCTCCGGACGTCCTGACCGCCGCCGACCGGCGGGCGCGGTACGGTGATCGCGGCGCCCGTTTCGGCGCACCTCACCGTCACCTCGCCGCCACCGCCGCCGCCACCGCCGCCATCACGAGAGTCTCGCTCGCCGCGCTTGCCCGGCTTCTCGTGACGTTTGCGCCGGTTGCGGTCATTCCGCTGCTGCTGCTGCGGCTGCCGGTGCTGCTGGTGCCGGCGTTTGCCGCGGAGCTCGAGGGACTCGAAGACGGCGTTGCAAGCGGCGACGACGTTGACGAGGGGCGCCGGGTCGCACACGAAGCAGGCCCACTTGACGTCGCTGCTGGAGACCACGTCGCGAAGGACACGGCGGCCCAGGTTGCGCAACACGCAGCTCTTGCAGAACGCGTTGTGGCAGAAGTCGCAGCACAGCAAGTTGCCACCCTCGGCACACCACCTGGGGGTACGCGGGTACGGGGGGATTTTGGGATCAGGATAGAGGTCGCAACCGGGTACCCGATACCCGTACCCTACCCGATACCCGTACCCTACCCTACACCCGTACCCTACACCCGTTACCCTACCCAATACCCGTACCCTACCCTATACCCGTTACCCTACCCAATACCCGTACCCTACCCGATACCCGTACCCTACCGGATACCCGTACCCTACCCGATACCCGTACCCTACCCGATACCCACACCCTACCCTATACCCGTTACCCTACCCGATACCCATACCCTACCCGATACCCGTACCCTACCCGATACCCGTACCCTATACCCTACCCTATACCCGTACCCTACCCTATACCCGTACCCTATACCCGTACCCTACCCTATACCCGTACCCTATCCGATATCCGGCTACCCGTACCCAGCCGTACGGGTAGCCGTTTGCGACCCTGGTGCGGCCGGGTACGGGTAAGCCGTGAGTCACTGGGTTAGTCACCGTTTGTCACTCATTTCCCAACGTCTTGTCTCTTCTCACAATTCAAGTTCCTAGAATCAACCCACCCGCGCCTGCAACATGGCTTCATCCCTGAGGTCGCAATCGGGTACCCGATACCCGTACCCTACACGCTCTCCAACACACGGCGCGTCCTGCTGAACTCGTAACTCAACTGGCACGTTTCGTTTACGTGACAAACCCTTCACTAATTGTCTGTGGTGTGTCGTGGTGCTGGTGGTGGCGGCGGGTTTGAAGACACACATTGATATTTACGCGATCTAATGTTGTTGCTTTTCTTTCAACAGCTCTATGGAGGTGGTGGACGGAGGTGGTGTCAGAAGGTGGTCGATGGAGATGATCGATGGAGGAGGTGGACGGAGGTGGTGGACGGAGGTAGTGGGTGGTGGACGGAGGTGGTGGGGGTGGACGGTGGAGGTGGTGGGAGGATGGAGACTGACCTGCACTGCTCATCCATTCCCTCTTCATCTTGGTTGATGTCGTCGCTTGTGTAGTACTTGTAGCAGCTCTGCAACGAAACCGCAACGCCACATCTCACCGAAGGCGTCACCATCTCACAGGACGCGTCACCATCTCACCGGACGCGTCACCATCTCACCGTCACAACCGCCACGTTATGAGATCTCCTTTACCAGTGGCAAAATATAGTGATAGGTTTTTACCCTTTCAACTGGTACAAAATCTGACACCTTTATACAAGGCATCATGTTTGCAATAACCACAACACAGGCAGTCAAAATGCAAACAAAAAGAAACAACTCTGATGATGATAATGATATGCACTGTCCTTGAAGTTGATTGGTCCACACCCGAGACAGCTTTCCTTAGAGCCTAGTCTCCATTGGTGTTGGACCAGATGACGCCAAAAGGCGTACAACTCAAAGACAGCGCACTATCAGAGTATTGAGAGCTCGGGGTGAAGCATTTACACTACGAGACATCTCCTTTACCAGTGGCAAAATATAGTAATAGGTTTTTACCCTTGTACTAAACCGCCACATTGCAACAAGAGTGTAGTTTTTGCGCGTTTAATTTGCGGTCCTTCCCCCGCATCTCCGATTAGCACTGTCGGCTACGTACGGAGCGAAAGAAGTTCACACACATACACGACAAGACAGTACACTAAACTAATAAAATGCTACAAATCTATAATTAATAAAATGCTCTATACTACACTACTATACACGGCACTACTATTCACTACAATACTGTACACTACACTACTATACACGACATTATATACGAGACTAAACTACATTGAAGATGAATTTCTTTAGAACCTCTGATTAGCATGGTTGGCTATGTACACAATACACTACTATACACTACACTACTATCTGCAATAGACTACACTACTATACACTACACTACTATCTGCAATAGACTACACTACTATGCACTACACTACTATACACTACACTACTATCTGCAATAGACTACACTACTATGCACTACACTACTATCTGCAATAGACTACACTACTATGCACTACACTACTATCTGCAATAGACTACACTACTATACACTACACTACTATCTGCAATAGACTACACTACTATACACTACACTACTATCTGCAATAGACTACACTACTATACACTACACTACAATCTGCAATAGACTACACTACTATACACTACACTACTATCTGCAATAGACTACACTACTATGCACTACACTACTATCTGCAATAGACTACACTACTATGCACTACACTACTATCTGCAATAGACTACACTACTATGCACTACACTACTATCTGCAATAGACTACACTACTATGCACTACACTACTATCTGCAATAGACTACACTACTATACACTACACTACTATCTGCAATAGACTACACTACTATGCACTACACTACTATCTGCAATAGACTACACTACTATACACTATACTACTATCTGCAATAGACTACACTACTATGCACTACACTACTATCTGCAATAGACTACACTACTATACACTACACTACTATCTGCAATAGACTACACTACTATGCACTACACTACTATCTGCAATAGACTACACTACTATGCACTACACTACTGTCTGCAATAGACTACACTACTATACACTACACTACTATCTGCAATAGACTACACTACTATACACTACACTACTATCTGCAATATACTACACTACTATACACTACACTACTATCTGCAATAGACTACACTACTATGCACTACACTACTGTCTGCAATAGACTACACTACTATACACTACACTACTATCTGCAATAGACTACACTACTATGCACTACACTACTATCTGCAATAGACTACACTACTATACACTACACTACTATCTGCAATAGACTACACTACTATGCACTACACTACTATCTGCAATAGACTACACTACTATGCACTACACTACTGTCTGCAATAGACTACACTACTATACACTACACTACTATCTGCAAGACTACACTACTATGCACTACACTACTATCTGCAATATACTACACTACTATACACTACACTACTATCTGCAATAGACTACACTACTATGCACTACACTACTATACACTACACTACTATCTGCAATAGACTACACTACTATACACTACACTACTATCTGCAATATACTATACTACACTACTATACACTACACCATTAAAACGTGGTTAACACCAGGGTTGCTAGCGTGGTTAACACCAGGGTTGCTAGCGTGGTTAACACCAGGGTTGCTAGCGTGGTTAACACCAGGGTTGCTAGCGTGGCACACTGCTTAAAACCGGTAACCGCTTTTCAGAGCATCATTGGAACCTCCTTTGGCAGTAGCAAAATATGATAATTGTTTTTTTACCCTTTTATCTGGCAACAAAACCGACACCTTTTTTTGTATTTTGCTACTGGCAAAGGAGGTTCCAATGGTGTAAATGCTTCACCCAGAGCTCTCATACTCTGATGGTGCATTGTCTTTGAGTTGTGCGCCTTTTGGCGTCATCTGGTCCAACACCATGTGAGACTAGGCTCTAAGGAAAGCTGTCTCGGGTGTGGACCAATCAACTTCAAGGACAGTGCATACATTACCAGAGTTGTGTGTTTTGTTTGCATTCCGACCGCAGGTATTGTGGTCTATGCAAACATGACTCCTTGTAAAAAAGGTGTCAGTTTTGTTGCCAGAGAGAAGGGTAAAAAACCTATTATCGCTTTTCAGAAGTTGGCAAAGGACGTTTGGGTTAACAGGGGGACGCGGCCGTTACAGGGTTGGCCCCTTCCTGCCTTTGGCTGATTTATGGCAGCGGACGCTCTGAAATGGTGCGACGTCGATTCTAAACGTGGAGGGGGGAGGGTGGGGGGAAACCGGAGGACCCGGAGAAAAATCCACACGACCACAGGGAGAGCGAGAGAGAGACGCAAACTACAAACATACAGCAGGTGTCAGGGTCGGGATCGAACCCACGACCTCCTGTAGACCAGGCGAGGTAGTTAACATCTCACCACGGAGAGAGAGAGACACGCAAACTCCAAATATACAGCAGGCGACAGGGTCGAAATCGAACCCACGACCTCCTGTAGACCAGGCGAGGTAGTTAACATCTCACCACGAAGAGAGAGAAACACGCAAACTCCAAATATACAGCAGGCATCAGGGTCGGGATCGAACCCACGACCTCCTGTAGACCAGGCGAGGTGGTTAACATCTCATAGCCACCGTGGTCGTCACGATGAGAAGGACACTGCCACCGTTGCTATGGCTACTCCTGATGGGAAAGACGACAGCAATGATGATGGCGACGATGATAACAACATCACTGCTGCTGCTCTGGGTGCAAACATCAAAATCATTTCTCATCTTCCCCCCACCCCCTCCCCCCTCTCCCACCCCTCTCCCTACCCCTCTCCCTACCCCTCCCCTCCCCCTCCCCTCTCCCTCCCCTCCCTCCTATCGCACCACCACCACCCCCCCTCCCTCTCCTGTAGCGATGTAAATTGGCAAGGTCACGGATGGCGGCTGGGGGTCTCCGTTCCGACCGTCGCACATTAATCTCCGCACCCCCTCGGCAGAGACCCCCCCCCCCGACACATTAATAATTACACCGGCAAAACAGCGAGGACTCGAGCGATGACGAGGCAGTTGATGCTGCGGCCGTTTGTCGATGTTACTCGCAGAAGCGGACATCAAAGAGCTACTTCTGAGTTTCCGTTGTTCTGCAAGTGACGCTCTGGTCATAGCTGGAAGCAGACATGACAGAACTACTTCTGAGTTTCCGTTGTTCTGCAAGCGACGCTCTGGTCCAAGCTGGGAAGCAGACATGACAGAACTACTTCTGAGTTTCCGTTGTTCTGCAAGCGACACTCTGGTCATAGCTGGGAAGCAGACATTACAAAACTACTTCTGAGTTTCCGTTATTCTGCAAGCGACGCTCTGGTCATAGCTGGGAAGCAGACATTACAAAACTACTCCTGAGTTTCCGTTATTCTGCAAGCGACGCTCTGGTCATAGCTGGGATGCAGACATGACAGAACTACGTCTGAGTTTCCGTTGTTCTGCAAGCGAAGCTCTGGTCATAGCTGGGAAGCAGACATGACAGAACTACTTCTGAGTTTCCGTTGTACTGCAAGCGACGCTCTGGTCATAGCTGGGAAGCAGACATGACAGAACTACTTCTGAGTTTCCGTTGTTCTGCAAGTGAAGCTCTGGTCATAGCTGGGAAGCAGACATGACAGAACTACTTCTGAGTTTCCGTTGTTCTGCAAGCGACGCTCTGGTCATAGCTGGGAAGCAGACATGACAGAACTACTTCTGAGTTTCCGTTGTTCTGCAAGCGACGCTCTGGTCATAGCTGGGAAGCAGACATTACAGAACTACGTCTGAGTGTCCGTTATTGTGCAAGCGACGCTCTCGTCATAGCTGGGAAGCAGACATGACAGAACTACATCTGAGTTTCCGTTATTCTGCAAGCGACGATCTGGTCATAGCTGGGAAGCAGACATGACAGAACTACTTCTGAGTTTCCTTTGTTCTGCAAGCGACGCTCTGGTCATAGCAGGGAAGCAGACATGACAGAACTACTTCTGAGTTTCCGTTGTTCTGCAAGCGACGCTCTGGTCATAGCAGGGAAGCAGACATGACAGAACTGCTTATGAGTTTCCGTTATTCTGCAAGCGACGCTCTGGTCATAGCTGGGAAGCAGACATGACAGAACTATGTCTGAGTTTCCATCATTCTGCAAGCGACGCTCTGGTCCACACTCAGAAACGGCCAGTGGAGGCGGACTTCACAGAGCTACCTCAGAGACATCCCCTTCTTCGTCTGCAAGTGACGCTCACAGAGAGCCGTAGACTCGCACCACGCAGTAGGGGGCAGCACTCTCCCACGCTGCCCTGCCCTGCCAGAGTGTTGCTCTGTGCGAGCGAGCGAAACCTCGCTCGCATTAAACTCTCAGACACTTGTACTGGTAGGAACCACCAGGTTACACCGGCCCACAGGGGATTATTGTGTCCGTCCGTCGTGCAGGGAGGGGCTGGGTGGGGAGGGGAGGGTGGGGAGGGGCTGGGTGGGGAGGGGAGGGTGGGGAGGGGCTGGGTGTGGAGGGGCTGGGTGGGGAGGGTGGGGAGGGGCTGGGTGGGCAGGGGCTGGGTGGGGAGGGGCTGGGTGAGAAGGGTGGGGCTGGGTGGGGAGGGGCTGGTCACCCCGTGGTGCCCTTATAAAACTCAACGTTTAACCAACTCACGCCGGCTTGTGCCCGCCCTCACAGTCGGGCATATTTGCGGAATACACCACGCCGCCGTTGACCCTGCAGGCCATTGACCGTGCAACCCAACGTTCCTACCAGCTCCCTCCACAGGACAATGTGTTTATGCGGTTTAACCAAAATTACGACCAACTCGCTGCACTTGAGAACCCGATTGAATCACAATCCAGTCTCTAATCTTGATTTGAAGCTTTCTTCGTCACTGCAGGAATCCATACTCTTTGCTTCGACTTCAGCAGTTTGTTCTTGCCGTGGTTGTCCCACCGGATGACGACTGCTTGTGTTGCGATCGAAACGTCGTGATCCATTATTTTTCTACCTACGTGACTTTACCGAAAGAAACAAAGAGTATGGAATACAGTCTGTGCGAGTCTGTGTGTCTCTGTGCCAGTCTATGTGTCTCTGTGCGAGGCTATGGGTCTCTGTGTGAGTGTATGGGTCTCTGTGTGAGTGTATGGGTCTCTATGTGAGTCTACGGGTCTCTGTGTGAGTCTGTGTGTCTCTATGTGAGTCTATGGGTCTCTGTGTGAGTCTACGGGTCTCTATGCGAGTCTACGGGTCTCTGTGCGAGTCTATGGGTCTCTGTGCGAGTCTATGGGTCTCTATGTGAGTCTATGGGTCTCTGTGTGAGTGTGTGAGTCTGTGTGTCTCTGTGAGTCTATGGGTCTCTGTGTGGGTCTATGGGTCTCTGTGTGAGTCTATGGGTCTCTGTGTGAGTGTATGGGTCTCTGTGTGAGTGTATGGGTCTCTGTGTGAGTCTACGGGTCTCTGTGTGAGTCTATGGGTCTCTGTGTGAGTCTACGGGTCTCTATGTGAGTCTACTGGTCTCTGTGCGAGTCTATGGGTCTCTGTGCGAGTCTATGGGTCTCTATGTGAGTCTATGGGTCTCTGTGTGAGTGTGTGAGTCTGTGTGTCTCTGTGAGTCTATGGGTCTCTGTGTGGGTCTATGGGTCTCTGTGTGAGTGTATGGGTCTCTATGTGAGTCTATGGGTCTCTGTGTGAGTGTGTGAGTCTGTGTGTCTCTGTGAGTCTATGGGTCTCTGTGTGGGTCTATGGGTCGCTGTGTGAGTCTATGGGTCTCTGTGTGAGTCTATGGGTCTCTGTGTGAGTCTATGGGTCTCTGTGTGAGTCTATGTGTCTCTGTGTGAGTCTATGGGTCTCTGTGTGAGTCTATGGGTCTCTGTGTGAGTGTGTGAGTCTGTGTCTCTGTGAGTCTATGGGTCTCTGTGTGGGTCTATGGGTCTCTGTGTGAGTCTATGGGTCTCTGTGTGAGTGTATGGGTCTCTGTGTGAGTCTATGGGTCTCTGTGTGGGTCTATGGGTCTCTGTGTGGGTCTATGGGTCTCTGTGAGTCTATGGGTCTCTGTGTGAGTCTATGGGTCTCTGTGTGGGTCTATGGGTCTCTGTGTGAGTCTATGGGTCTCTGTGTGAGTCTATGGGTCTCTGTGTGAGTGTATGGGTCTCTGTGTGAGTCTATGGGTCTCTGTGTGAGTGTGTGAGTCTGTGTGTCTCTGTGAGTCTATGGGTCTCTGTGTGGGTCTATGGGTCTCTGTGAGTCTATGGGTCTCTGTGTGAGTCTATGGGTCTCTGTGTGGGTCTATGGGTCTCTGTGTGAGTCTATGGGTCTCTGTGTGAGTCTATGGGTCTCTGTGTGGGTCTATGGGTCTCTGTGTGAGTGTGTATGGGTCTCTGTGTGAGTCTATGGGTCTCTGTGTGAGTCTATGGGTCTCTGTGTGAGTCTATGGGTCTCTGTGTGAGTCTATGGGTCTCTGTGTGAGTCTATGGGTCTCTGTGTGGGTCTATGGGTCTCTGTGTGAGTCTATGGGTCTCTGTGTGGGTCTATGGGTCTCTGTGTGAGTCTATGGGTCTCTGTGTGAGTGTATGGGTCTCTGTGTGAGTCTATGGGTCTCTGTGTGAGTCTATGGGTCTCTGTGTGATGAGTCTATGGGTCTCTGTGTGAGACTATGGGTCTCTGTGTGAGTCTATGGGTCTCTGTGTGAGTCTATGGGTCTCTGTGTGAGTCTATGGGTCTCTGTGTGAGTCTATGGGTCTCTGTGAGTCTATGGGTCTCTGTGTGAGTCTATGGGTCTCTGTGTGAGTCTATGGGTCTCTGTGTGAGTCTATGGGTCTCTGAGTTGATGAGACTGCGAGTCCGTGGGTCTCTCCATATCACTTATGTATCTCTGTGAGTCTACGAGTCTGAGTCTCTCGATCTGTGTGTGTAATGAGTCTCTGTGCGAGTCTATGGGTCTCTGTGTGAGTCTACGGGTCTCTGTGCGAGTTTACGGGTCTCTGTGCGAGTTTACGGGTCTCTGTGTGAGTCTATGGGTCTCAGTGCAAGTCTACGGGTCTCTGTTTAAGTCTACGGGGATCTCTGTGCGAGTACATAAGTCAGTGTATGGAGTTGATGAGTCTGTGGTTCTGTGTGCGAGTCTACGGGTCTCTGCGTGAGTTATGGGTCTCCGTGCGAGTCACCATACACTGGACACACACTTGAGAACCCGGATTAATAGCGGAGCAGCAGCAGCGGCAACAGCAGCAGCAGCAGCAGCGTCGATTCAAGCCTCGCTTTGGAATTCCCAATTGACTCTCACCTGACCATGAATCTCAATAGGCGAGCTCGCACCCTCGCTCTCTCGCCCGCCCGGTTATAAATCTCGACGGGCAGTCGGTTATTCCACACGAGATTGACTACGATAATTCCGGCGAACGAGCGAGAGCGAGCGAGCGAGCGAGCGAGCGGTGTGGCCGTTGTGTTGAGTAAGAAGTGTGGCGAGTGAAGAGAGAGCGAGCGGGAGAGAGAGGGGGGAGAGAGAATGAGCAGGAGAGAGAGAGAGTCGGGGCGAGAGGGTGCGGCAGAGCCAGAGTGAGCGCGAGAAAGACAGAGAGCGAGAAAGACAGAGAGCGAGTGAGAGTGAGCGAGAGCAAGAGAGAGCGAGCGGGAGAGCAGGAGAGCGCGAGAGAGCGAGTGAGTGAGCGCGGGAGAGCGGGAGAGCGCGAGAGCGCGAGTGAGTGAGCGCGGGAGAGCGCGAGAGCGCGAGTGAGTGAGCGCGGGAGAGCGGGGAGAGCGCGAGAGAGCGAGTGAGTGAGCGCGGGAGAGCGGGAGAGCGCGAGAGAGCGAGTGAGTGAGCGCGGGAGAGCGCGAGAGAGCGAGAGAGCGAGTGAGTGAGCGCGGGAGAGCGGGAGAGCGCGAGAGAGCGAGTGAGTGAGCGCGGGAGAGCGAGAGAGCGAGTGAGTGAGCGCGGGAGAGCGGGAGAGCGCGAGAGAGCGAGTGAGTGAGCGCGGGAGAACGGGAGAGCGCGAGAGAGCGAGTGAGTGAGCGCGGGAGAGCGCGAGAGAGCGAGAGAGCGAGTGAGTGAGCGCGGGAGAGCGGGAGAGCGAGTGAGTGAGCGCGGGAGAGCGGGAGAGCGGGAGAGCGCGAGAGAGCGAGTGAGTGAGCGCGGGAGAGCGGGAGAGCGCGAGAGAGCGAGAGAGCGAGTGAGTGAGTGCGGGAGAGCGGGAGAGCGCGAGAGAGCGAGTGAGTGAGCGCGGGAGAGCGGGAGAGCGGGAGAGCGCTAGAGAGCGAGTGAGTGAGCGCGGGAGAGCGGGAGAGAGCGAGAGAGCGAGTGAGTGAGCGCGGGAGAGAGAGAGAGAGCGAGTGAGTGAGTGAGCGCGAGAGAGCGGGAGAAAGCAAGAGAGAGCGAACGAGTGAGCGGGAGAGTGAGAGCGCGAGAGAGCGGGAGAAAGCGAGAAAGAACATGAGAGAGCAAGCGAGTGAGTGGGAGCGAGGTTAAGAGAGAGAATGAGAGAGAGAAAGCTATAGGGAGCGAGCTGAAGGAGAGCGAGTGAGCGAGCGAGAGAGCGAGCGAGAGAGCGAGCGTGAGAGAGAGAATGAGAGACAGAAAGCTATATAAAGCGAGCTGAAGGAAAGAGAGCGAGCGAGTGAGAATGAGAGCGAGCGAGTGAGAATGAGAGCGAGTGAGAATGAGAGCGAGCGAGTGAGAATGAGAGCGAGCGAGTGAGAATGAGAGCGAGTGAGCGAGCGAGTGAGAATGAGAGCGAGCGGGGGAGAGAGATGCCGCCCCATTGTCAGCATTTTATTTCACGCGGCGCCAGAGAGAAGCGTTATTCATTATTTTTTATTATACTTTTTTTTTTAAAGACAAACGCAAAATGAGATTGCATTGTCAAGGGGACGGCTAAAAAAATAAAACCACGCATCAGGCATCGTCTCATGCGGAGCGGGGCGGCAGTCATCATACCTCTGGAGTGAGTTTCAATTACAACATCATTCCTCGCGCCAAATTAAAAACAAGACCCCCCCCCGCCTCCAATTTATTTAATTCTTTCCGAAATACGACTGACTCCCGACTATGTTTTATTTTACTCGGGAAGTACAGGACAACGCCACTACACCCCCTGCCCCCCCCCCCCCGCGAGCTGCGTGGCTGTTTTTGTCACAAATGATTGCAGCTCAACGAGGCGACGGTCCGGGCTTATCGTAGTGATCGCGGATATTAATAGCAGCAGCACAATAACTCGTAAACGGCAATGATGTCCTTTTCTAAAATGTGGTAGGGGGGATAAACCAGAGGACCCATAGAAAAAAAATCCACGCGTCGACGGAAACAGAGAGACACGCAAACTCAAGATATACAGCAGGCGTCGTCAGGGTCGGGATCAAACCCACGACCTCCTGTAGATCAGGCGAGGTAGTTAACATCTCACCACAGAGAGACACGCAAACTCAAGATATACAGCAGGCGTCGTCAGGGTCGGGATCAAACCCACGACCTCCTGTAGACCAGGCGAGGTAGTTAACATCTCACCACAGAGAGACACGCAAACTCAAGATATACAGCAGGCGTCGTCAGGGTCGGGATCAAACCCACGACCTCCTGTAGACCAGGCGAGGTAGTTAACATCTCACCACGGAGAGAGAGAGAGAGACACGCAAACCCCAACATCTACATAATGTCTCCCAGCCACCGTGGCACCCCTTACGGCAATCCGCGGTGGTGAGTGAGGTTCCTGGAAAAAGGCCAAGGTGGGCAAATCCAGCGGTTGGTTAATGTAGAAGGACCCTTTGGGATACAGGGGGGGGGTGGGATGGGATGAGAGGAACCACGGCTTGGCGAGCGACTGGAGTTGGGATAACCCCGACTGAGAAAACAATTCGGGTGAACGGCCGCAGACAGCCGCCATTCGCCGCTAGGTGGCGGTGCGGTGACGTCACCCGCACCGCCTGTGCGCCAGGCCATGTGCGCTTTGAGGCAGAGGTCGCAACCGGGTACCCGATACCCGTACCCTACCCGATACCCGGCTACCCGTACCCGGCCAGGTACGGGTACGGGTAGCCGTTTGTGACCCTGGTGCGGCCGGGTACGGGTACGGGTAGGCCGTGAGTCACTGGTGAGTAACCGTTTGTCACTCATTTCGGGTAGGGTAGGGTACGGGTAGGGAACGGGTACCCGTACCCAGCCAGGTACGGGTACCCATTTGCGACCCTGGTGCGGCTGGGTACGGGTACGGGTAAAAAATCAAAACCCGTTTGCGACCTCTGCTTTGAGGCCACGTGAAGTGTCGAAGGCTATCCGGCAGGAGGTCACGGGGCAGACCCAGGTGCCATGGGTTGACCAACTGAGATGACTGCTCCACGCGTGTTCCGCGTGCGTGTGTGTGTGTGTACACGTGCACACACACACGCGTGTTACCTTGCAGATGAGAGTCCCTGAGCACGGGGTGACGGAAGAGCGTGTCCTTCATGAAGTGGTTTACCTGCGACCCGCAAGCCGTGCACGACACAATGTCCTGCAGGGTCCCCTCTGCACACAGCACGGACAAAGGTTGACGCTCGTTACGCCACACAAAGCGCCTGGCCGCACACGAACCACGACACCTCGCTGCTGGGCTCAAGGAGCTGTAAACCACCACCACCACCACCATCATCATCATCGCCACGCGAACTCCGCTCGTCATTCTCATAGCACTTTCGGGTTGCGCTGCTTCTGCGGCCGTCTGGAACGCGCTCTTCCTTCCGATATTAGGAAGCCGCTGGGGAGCTGTGGCACCTTTTAAATCGTCATCTAGACGGACAAACTTATTTCTTTGTGTGTATTTTAGTTTGTTGTCCTTCACACGGTTGGTTACGTACGGTGCAAAAGAAGTTCAACACACACAGTGACCCCTAGACTCACACAGAGACATAGACTCACACACAGAGACCCAGACTCACACACAGAGGCTCACACACAGAGACCCATAGACTCACACACAGAGACCCATAGACTCACACACAGAGACCCATAGACTCACACACAGAGACCCATACACCCTGGGTGTTATGGGTTACTAACTGGTATGCCAGGCTAGGTGCAGCACCACGCCCGACCGCCTTTGTCTCCCCAGTTGCGATGTTTACACACCGCACCAGGTACTCATTTGAGGCCGAGTCGACCTAGGGGAGGCCCAGGACCGGTTCAGATAATCGTCACCGGTGTTGGCCGTGAGCGAGAATCGAACCGGGGTCTCTGCCGGGTTTCGTAGCGCAGCGTAGCGCTAACACAAACACGCACACAAACAAACAAACACGCACATGCGCGCACAACACAACTAAGGCACGCACGTGCACACACAACGACACGCACGTGCACACACAAAGACACGCACGTGTAGACAAAGACACACACGTACGTGTACACACATGCACGCACGCGCGCACACACACAACACAACTAAGGCACGCACGTGTAGACAAAGACACACACATACGTGTACACACACACACGCACGCACGCGCGCGCACGGGGCGACCTCAAGGACTCACGGCGTGAGCCAAACAAACACATGAGCAAGGCAGTTTTTGCGCTTCCACCAAATCTCACCCCAAAAAAAAAAATTTGCGCGAAATTCTCTTCAGCAGAGACTTCCAGCTGGGATCTCAGCCCCCCTCCACCCCCCCCTTCCCTCACCACCGCCCCCTCCACCCCCCCCCACTCCCCCATGGCCCCCCCCCGACCCCCCACCTCGGCCCTCAACCCTCCTGCCCACCCACCCCAGGGCGATTTCATGAGCTGCCCAGAAAGTTGCTTTGAAAGCGCAAAACGTAAACATGTTGTTGTTTTCAGCAGTTGTTGTTGTTGTTGTGTTGTCGGTGGTGGCCGTGGTGATGAGCATCGCCTCAATTTGGAACTCCTCGCCGCTCATCACTCGCATAGGGAGAGAGAGAGGACGACTACGAGAGAGAGGACGACTCAGAGAGGGAGAGGGCAACTCGGAGAGAGGACGACTCAGAGAGAGAGGTCGACTCAGAGCGAAAGGGCGACGAGGAGAGAGGACGACTCAGAGAGAGAGGACGACTCAGAGAGAGAGGACGACTCAGAGGGAGAGGGCAACTCGGAGAGAGAGGACGACTCAGAGAGAGGTCGACTCAGAGCGAAAGGGCGACGAGGAGAGAGGACGACTCAGAGAGGACGACACAGGGAGAGAGAAAAGTCGACTCTCCAGTGGCGATGTTTACACATCGCACCAGGTAGACATTTAAGGCCGAGTCGACCTAGAGGAGGCCCACGACCCGTTCAGATGATAATCGTCACTGGTGTTAGTGGCCGTGAGCGGGAATTCGAACTCGGGTCACCCGCCGGCTCTCCTCACATTCTCAACCACCAAACCCCACCCAACCACCCACCACGCAACCACCCACCCACCACCCACCACCCAACCACCCACCACACAACCACCCACCACCCAACCACCCACGCAACCACCCAGCCACCCAACCACCCACCACCACCCAACCACCCACCACCACCCAACCACCCACCACCACCCAACCACCCACCACCACCCAACCACCCAACCCGCAACCACCCAGCCACCCAACCACCCACCCACCCACCCAACCACCCAACCACCCACCCACCACCCAACCACCCAGCCACCCAAGCACCCAGCCACCCAACCACCCACCCACCACCCACCCACCCAACCACCCACCCACCACGCAACCACCCACCATCCCAACCACCCACCCATCCAGCCACCCAACCACCCACCCACCCAGCCACCCACCACCGACCACCCACCACCCAACCACCCAACTACCCAACCACCCACCCACCACTCAACCACCCAACCACCCAACCACCCAACCACCACCCACCCAACCACCCACCACCCCACCCAACCACCCACCGATGTTAAATTATATATTTTTTTGCTGCCGCCCAGACGCATTTCATTCCGGCGACAAGATAGCAGCGCTGTGCACGGAGCCCCTTATCAGTCGGCACACAACTCCACCCTCCATCTCTGCCAAGATTTTGCAACCACCACCACCACCGTTACCACGACAGCCGCCACCACCACCACCACCGTGACCGCCAAAGATACCACCACCGCGACCACCACAACCATCGTCACCAGTGCACAACCACTACCGTCACTACCACCACCGCTATTGCCGCGACCACCGCTACCACCTGCAACGACCACAAGCACGAACATCACCACAACCACTACCGCCATCACCACAACCATCTCCACCACAGCTTTGGCCACCAACCACCAGTTTCACCAACAGCACAACCACCACCATCGCTACCAGCCACAACCACTACAACCAACAGCACAACCACTACCATCGCTACCTGCCACAACCACTACAACCAACAGCACAACCACTACCATCGCTACCTGCCACAACCACTACAACCAACACCACAACCACTACCACCACTACTCCAACCACCAACAACGACTACCATCTGCATATCGATGTTGTTATTTACATTCTCCGTCAGTCGGCCACCATAAGGTCCGTTAACTAAACCTAACTATTTAAACAATTTTTATTTTACCAGGTAAGGCCCACTGAGCTATATGGCTCCTCTTCAGAAGCGACCTGGACACACACGATAGCTCAGCCAAGTGGATCATCATCATCACGTGGAAATTGATACCAGCAGAAAAATACTGTAAACGCGTGATGTTCATTCTAAATGTGGAGAGAAAAACCAGAGGACCTGGAGAAAAATCCACTCGACCACTGGGAGAGAGAGAGACACCGCAAACTCCAAGTATACATCGGGCATCAGGGTCAGGATCGAACCGACGACCTCCTGCATACCAGGCGAGGTAGTTAATATCTCATCACGGGGAGAGAGAGAGAGACACGCAAACTCCAAATATACATCGGGCATCAGGGTCAGGATCGAACCGACGACCTCCTGCATACCAGGCGAGGTAGTTAATATCTCATCACGGGGAGAGAGAGAGACACGCAAACTCCAAATATACAGCGGGCATCAGGGTCAGGATCGAACCGACGACCTCCTGCATACCAGGCGAGGTAGTTAACATCTCCTAGCCACCGCAGCGACGATGTGATAATGGCCAGGGTAGCAAAACACGGGGGGCGGAATGGTGCTAGCCTGGACTTGGGCTAGGAAGGAGAGCCCCACTCCTAATCGCTCCCAAGAGATGTAGGTACGAGAGAGAGGGGAGAGAGAGCGGGATAGGAGAGAGGGGTGGATAGGAGAGGTCGCAAACGGGTTTTGATTCCTTACCCGTACCCGGCCACACCAGGGTCGCAAACGGGTACCCGTACCCGGCCAGGTACGGGTAGCCGGGTATTGGGTAGGGTACGGGTATCGGGTACCCGATTGCGACCTCTGGTGGATAGGAGAGGGAGGGGTGGATAGGAGAGGGAGATAGGAGAGAGAGGGGTGGACAGGAGAGAGAGAGACAGAAGAAGATGAGGGAGAGAGAGAGGAGAGAGGGTCAGGGTGGGAGGAGGGGGGAGAGTGAAACTTTTTCAAACTCTGATAATCAAGAGAGTGCGTGGGGAGAGAGGGGGGGGGAGGGCGAGAGAGCGAGCGAGTGGGGGGAGAGAGAGGGGGGGGGAGGGCGAGCGAGAAAGAACACAAACCATTACAATTTGTGAGAAGGGACTGGTGTTGATAATTGAATTACCAGACTGAGATAGCAGCAGCAGCAGCAGGAGGAGGAGGGAATTAAGTGGCGTTGCGCTGCATGGCTCCGGAATGGGCCCGGAGTTCTAGCCCGTCACCGCAGCTCCTGCTAGCGCTCGCTCTCCTAGCGAGGCTGAGGGTGCTAGTGGGGGGGGGGGGGGGGGGCGGCTGATAGCGACGCCCGTGGAGTCGATGCCGTGAAGCGCAGAACTCGGGAGTGCGAAGTTGAGCTGCCCGTTGATTATTTAATTAGCAGACTGAGATTGGAGGGATGGAGGAGATGATGGTGGTGGTGGTGGAGATGGTGATGATGATGGAGGAGATGGTGATGATGGTGATGATGATGGAGGAAGAGGAAATGATGATGATGGAGATGGTGATGATGGTGGAGGAGAAATGGAGGAGATGGTGGAGGAGGGATAGAGGAAATGGTGAAGATGGAGATGGTGATGATGGTGGAGGAAGAGGGGATGAAGATGATGATGGAGGACATGTTGATGAGGGTGGAGGGATGGAGAAGATGATGATGATGGAGGAAGAGGAGATGGTGATGATGGTGGAGATGGTGATGATGGTGGAGATGGTGGAGATGGTGATGATGGTGGAGATGGTGATGATGGTGGAGATGGTGTTGATGGTGGAGATGATGTTGATGGTGGAGATGATGTTGATGGTGGAGATGATGATAATGGAGGAGATGATGATGATGGAGATGGTGATGATGGTGGAAGAGGGATGGAGGAGATGGTGTGATGGTGGAGGAAGAGGAGATGGTGATGTGATGGAGGGATGAAGGAGATGATGGTGGAGATGGTGGAGGAGGGATGGAGGAGGAGGAGTGCCAAGTTGCATTGCTGTCGGGGTCTCGCAGAGTTGATGCACCGCGTTGAGGTTATTGCTGTCGAGAAACTTGGAGCGAGACGGAGAGAGAAGGGAAAATAATCATCAGTGCTAACAGTTGTAGGAAGAAAACTGCATCAAGGGAGCGATCATCTCCTGTCCTCAAAGATGATGGGAAGGGAGTATGATGACGACGACGACGAAGATTATGATGCAAATAATGGTGATGATGATGATGGTAATGAGACATAGTGATGATGAAGGTAATGATAGTGATGATGATGATGATGAAGGTAATGATAGTGATGATGATGAAGCTAATGATAGTGATGATGATGACGAGGAAGATGACGATGATGATGACGATGGCGGCAAGTGACGATAGCGATGATGAAGGTTATGACGATGGCGGCAAGTGACTCGCACTACGAGCTCACTCCGGTGAAGATGAAGGAGACACAGACAGAGAGAGAGATAGGGGGGAGGGAGAGAGATAGGGGGAGGGAGAGAGAGAGAAGGAGAGATAACACGAGCCTCTGCACGACCGGCAGATGAGCTGTGAGCACGCACGCACTCGGTGTGTCTCTGTCAATGTCGAGTGGTGGTGCAGCGGTTAGCGCACTGCACAACAAACCCGGCAGAAACCCGGGTCACGGCCAACACAAGTGGCAATTACACTGGTCAACAAAAAACACGTGTTTTTTTCTGGCCTGGACTTTTGCAGCTGTTCTAGACTAATTTCAAGGGTGCTGATTCCAAATCTGATCTCAGATTTGCTCCATCACATCTCATTTTTATGCTATCGGCATGCCCCATTTTCATTGATTTTACCCGCAATTAACTCTGTCACTTGCGATTGCAAGTTGTTGCGAGTCAGTGACTGCTTTAGTGTTAAAATATGGTGCTGTATTTTTAGGATAGTGCGTTTATAATATCATTTTATGTAGATATCCACATTTAGTTAATATTTTTCTTCTGCAGTTTTTATTGAAAATGCAATATTTGATCTCAAAAACCTGATGTGATAGACAAAAACTGATGCCAGATTTGGAATCAGCACCCCAAAATTACCTTAAGACCGTTGGAATACCTTATGCCAGAAAAAGTGTGTTGACCAGTGTTATCTGAACCAGACCTGGGCTTCCCCTAGGTCGACTCGGCCTCAAATGAGTATCTAAGTGCGGCGAGTAAACATCGTCGCTAGGGAGACAAAGGCGGCCGGGCGTGGTGCTGGCCACCCACCCCCTTGTGTACTGTGTAGGCCTTCATAGGTGCTTGCTAACAGCACTTGCCCCAACGGTCTGTCAAGGCTACACAGGGAATATTTATCTTTATTTAATGTCTATCAATGTGGAGTGGTGGTGCAGTGGTTAGCACGCCGCGCTACGAACCCGGCGACACGGGTTCGATTCCCGCTCACGGCTAACACCACCGGTGACGATTATCTGAACCGGTCCTGGGCCTCCCCTAGGTCGACTCGGCCTCAAACGAGTACCTGGTGCGGTGTGTAGTAAACATCGCCACTGGGGAGACAAAGGCGGCCGGGCGTGGTGCTGGCCACCCACCCCCTCGTGTACCGTTCCGGCCTTCACAGGTGCTGCTCGCTAACAGCACTTGCCCCTACAGTCTGTTATGGCTATACGGGGGATCTTTATCTTTGTGTGCGCGCGTGTGCGTGTGTGCGTGATAGCGCGCGTGTAATTAAATGCGTCTGTTGTGCAAAAAGGAACGGGCGCCGACGCTAAGGGTATTTGACAGCGCGGGAAAGCTACGTGTGTGTGCGCGTGCAGGCGGGGTGAACGTGTCAATGCGTTATGAAGAGCGGAGGCGCTGCAGTCGGCGCCGAGAACCCGGCGAACCCGGCGATGATTTTTTGGCCGATCGGCACGGGCCAATAATTCGGGCATACGCCCACTGATTAGAATCGATTAGAATCGATTAGAATCGGTGGGTGGGTGGATGGATGAACCGATCTAACCCCCCCCCCTAAGGCCGACTTGGCCTTACGAATGAGTAGCCCCCCCTAAGTTGTGGTGTGCAAGCGTCATCATCATCACCGCTGCCATCACTATCAGCATCACTACCATCACAATCACCATCACTAGCATCCTCAACACTACCATCACAATCACCATCGCTGCCATCCTCAACAGTTACCATCACTATCAGCATCACTACCATCACCATCACAATCACCATCACTACCATGCTCAACATCACCATCACTATCAGCATCATCTGTAAGGCTAATGTCGCGATCACGACCATCCTCAACACAACCATCAATCACCATCACTACCGTCCTCAACACTACCATCACAATCACCATCACGACCATCACAATCACTATGAAATGGCTACTGGCAGATGCACCACCCGTGCCCCCTACTGTGCCAGGCTAGGTGCAGGAGGTCACGGGACAGACCCAGCAGGTGCCACGGGTTGACTGACCGAGATGACTACTGGCAGATGCACCACCACCAGCTGTACCCTCCTACTGTGCCAGGCTAGGTGCAGCAGGAGGTCACGGGACAGACCCAGCAGGTGCCACGGGTCGACCGACTGAGATGACTACTGGCAGATGCACCACCTGTGCCCCCTACTGTGCCAGGCTAGGTGCAGGAGGTCACGGGACAGACCCATTAGGTGCCACGGGTTGACCGACTGAGATGGCTACGGGCATACGCACCACCTGTGCCCCCTACTGTGCCAACAATAACATTCCTACCACCACCACAACCGACGCCACCACCCCCACAACCTTCACCGCCACTACCTCCCATGCTCTGCACAGCACTGCACACGCCATTAGCTTCATGCTACCGTGTAATGTCCTTAATTTCTTTTAAACAAGTTCAAATCAAATCTCATCGTCTGCAACACAAAACACAAAGATCCCCCGTGTAGCCTTAATAAGACTGTAGGGGCAAGTGCTGTTTGCGAGTAGCGGCACCTATGAAGGCCGGCACGGCACACGAGGGGGTGGGTGGCCAGCACCACGCCCGGCCGCCTTTGTCTCCCCAGTTGCGATGTTTGCACACCGCACCAGGTACTCATTTGAGGCCGAGTCGACCTAGGGGAGGCTCAGGACCGGTTCGGATCATCGTGGCCGTGAGCGGGAATCGAACTTTGGTCTCTGGCGGGTTCGTAGCGCTAACCTCTGCACTCCCACTCACCACACATTTATAAATACACAAATACAAACAAAGATCCCCCATAGAGCCTTAACATACTTGTACATACACATGCACACAAACAAAGATCCCCCGTGTAGCCTTAACAGACTGTAGGGGCAAGTGCTGTTAGCGAGCACCTATGAAGGCCGGCACGGCTCACGAGGGGGTGGGTGGCCAGCACCACGCCCGGCCGCCTTTGTCTCCCTGGCGGCGATGTTTACACAATGCGCCAGGTACTCATTTGAGGCTGAGTCGACCTAGGGGAGGCCCGGGACCGGTTCAGATAATCGTCACTGGTGTTGGCCACGGGAATCGAACCCGTGTCACCGGGTTCATAGCGCAGCGCGCTAACCGCTGCACCACCGCTCCCCACAACACACACACACGTGCACACGGACACACACACGGACACACACGCACCAGCGTGGAACTATTCACAAAACCGCTACACAGGAGAGCGGCTCCTAATTTATTTACAAATTGGTGCTTGCAGAGGATGGGGGGGGGGGGGTGTGGAGGGGTCGTGGAGGAGGAGGAGGGAGGGGAAGAGGGGGATGGGGAGGAGATGCAGGGGGGGGAGGTGGGGCGAGTTCCGCAGGATGGTGCAGCGGTCAGCGTGGCGCTACCGGCAAAGACCCGAGTTCCATCCCCGCGCACGGCCACCCGCCAGCGACGATTATCTGAACCGGAGCCGGGCCTCCCCTAGGTCGACTCGGCCTCAAAAAACGAGCCGCCACCGCCGGGAGGGAGAGACAAAGACGGGCGGGCGGGCGTGGCGCTGGCCACCCACCCCTACCCACCCACGTGACACGCTGCTACTCCGGCTAACGGCACTTGTCCCCCAGTCTGTGAGGCTACATGGGGGGGGGGGGGGAGGCTTTGTCTTTGGTGTCGGCTGCGCACGCGTCACGACCCGTTATCTCCTTCCAGCGCGGGGCGCAAATAACAACAACGGGCGGCGGCTTAATAGCGCAGCGCTGGCGCTCATTAGACGCCGCGCCAAGGGAGAGAGAGCGGAGGAGAGGAGAGAGAGCGGAGGAGAGGGGGAGAGAGCGGAGGAGAGGAGAGAGAGCGGAGGAGAGGGGGAGAGAGCGGAGGAGAGGAGAGAGAGCGGAGGAGAGGAGAGAGAGCGGAGGAGAGGAGAGAGAGCGGAGGAGAGGAGAGAGAGCGGAGGAGAGGAGAGAGAGCGGAGGAGAGGGGGAGAGCGGAGGAGAGGAGAGAGAGCGGAGGAGAGGAGAGAGAGCGGAGGAGAGGAGAGAGAGCGGAGGAGAGAGAGCGGAGGAGAGGAGAGAGAGCGGAGGAGAGGAGAGAGAGCGGAGGAGAGGAGAGAGAGCGGAGGAGAGGGGGAGAGCGGAGGAGAGGAGAGAGAGCGGAGGAGAGGAGAGAGAGCGGAGGAGAGGGGGAGAGAGAGATGGGGGAGAGAGAACAGAGAGAGAGCGGCGGAGAGGGGGAGAGCGGAGAGAGAGAGCGGCATGAGAGAGAGCGGAGAGAGAGAGCGGAGAGAGAGAGCGGAGAGAGAGAGCGGAGAGAGAGAGCGGCATGAGAGAGAGCGGAGGAGAGAGCGGAGGAGAGGGAGAGAGCGGCAGAAAGAGCAGTGGAGAGAGAGAGATGGGGGAGAGAGAGATGGGGGAGAGAGAGATGGGGGAGAGAGATGGGGGAGAGAGCGGCAGAGAGAGAGATGGGGGAGAGAGATGGGGGAGAGAGAGATGGGGCAGAGAGAGATGGGGGAGAGAGAGATGGGGCAGAGAGAGATGGGGGAGAGAGAGATGGGGGAGAGAGAGATGGGGGAGAGAGAGATGGGGGAGAGAGAGATGGGGGAGAGAGAGATGGGGGAGAGAGATGGGGGAGAGAGCGGCAGAGAGAGAGATGGGGGAGAGAGATGGGGGAGAGAGAGATGGGGGAGAGAGAGATGGGGGAGAGAGCGGAGAGAGAGCGCAGAGAGAGAGCGGCATGAGAGAGAGATGAGAGAGAGAGAGAGATGGGGGAGAGAGAGATGGGGGGGGAGTCGGAGGGGGACGGTAGGGGGAACGAGGGCTCTCGCGACACGGCGGAGGGAGATATTCGGAGCAATTTGGAGCGACGCCTTTGTGTGGTCGCTAGTCCGTCGTTGTTGTTGTTGTGCAGCGCACGTCGGAAACGACGTTTGTGAAGATTTAATTTTACTGCGTTTGGTTCGGGAGGTCGCGAGACACAAAGCCGCTAAGGCTGAGACCCTGGGTTCGAGCCCTGGGTCTGGGTGTGTCTGTGTGTCTCTCTCTGTGGGTTCATAATGGCGGTGTCAAATACACCGAGCGAGAGCCTGGGTTCGAGCCCTAGGTCTGGGTGTGTCTCTCTCTCTCTCTGTGGGTTCATAATGGCGGTGTCAGAGACACCAAGCGAGATCCTGGGTTCAAGCCCTGGGTCTGGGTGTGTCTCTCTCTCTCTCTGTGGGTTCATAATGGCGGTGTCAGAGACACCAAGCGAGAGCCTGGGTTCAAGCCCTAGGTCTGGGTGTGTCTCTCTCTCTCTCTGTGGGTTCATAATGGCGGTGTCAGAGACACCAAGCGAGATCCTGGGTTCAAGCCCTGGGTCTGGGTGTGTCTCTCTCTCTCTCTGTGGGTTCATAATGGCGGTGTCAGAGACACCAAGCGAGAGCCTGGGTTCAAGCCCTAGGTCTGGGTGTGTCTCTCTCTCTCTCTGTGGGTTCATAATGGCGGTGTCAGAGACACCAAGCGAGATCCTGGGTTCAAGCCCTGGGTCTGGGTGTGTCTCTCTCTCTCTCTGTGGGTTCATAATGGCGGTGTCAGAGACACCAAGCGAGATCCTGGGTTCAAGCCCTGGGTCTGGGTGTGTCTCTCTCTCTCTCTGTGTGGGTTCATAATGGCTGTGTCAGATACACCAAGCGAGAGCCTGGGTTCAAGCCCTGGGTCTGGGTGTGTCTGTGTGTGTCTCTCTCTGTGGGTTCATAATGGCTGTGTCAGATACACCAAGCGAGAGCCTGGGTTCGAGCCCTGGGTCTGGGTGTGTCTCTCTCTCTCTCTCTGCGGGTTCATAATGGCTGTGTCACATGCACCTCGTGAGAGCCTGGGTTTGAGCCTCCCTCAGGGAGGTTCATAATGGCCACGTCAGAGATATTAAAGCCAGCGCACTGCTGTAGAATCCACCAACCCACTCGCCCACCCACTCACTAACCAAGTCACCAACCAACCCACCCACAAAACCAACCCACCCACTCACTTCAACCACCCACCCACCAACCAAACCCACCCACTTCACCCACCCACCCACCAACCAAACCCACTCAATTCACCCACCCACCCACCAACCAAACCCACTCACTTCACCCACCCACCCACCAACCCCACTCACTTCACCCACCGACGTCAACGCGACCTAACTACGCGACTCGCACAGCAGCCTGCTCACGCACGCACGGGTGACCCAGCAGAGCGTGGGTGGGTGCGTTCATACGTGTGCACGTACGTACGTGCGTACGCGCGTACGTGCGTGCGCGGGCGGACGGGCACCGTTGACCCCAGCGGCGTAAGCGCAAGCTGGATTTATCGGCAAAGGGGGTGGCGCCAGAGGTCGCAACCGGGTACCCGATACCCGTACCCTACCCGATACCCGGCTACCCGTACCCGACCGGGTACGGGTAGCCGGGTATCGGGTGAGTAACTGTTTGTCACTCATCTACCAACGTCGTGTCTCTTCTCACAATTCAAGTTCCTAGAATCAACCCACCCGCGCCTGCAACATGGCTTCATCCCAAAGGTCGCAATCGGGTACGGCCACCCGTTTGCGACCCTGGTGCGGCCGGGTACGGGTACGAGGGGTAAGGAATCAAAACCCGTTTGCGACCTCTGGGTGGCGGGCGACGCGGCCGGCGTTGGGAGGGCCCAAAGAGGAGTCAGCGGTTTTGTTGGCGACGCGTCGATGACTTTGGGAGTCTCCGCGGCAGCTGCGGAGGGCGCTTTGGGCGAGCTGAGCGTGCGGTTTATGACGCGTGAAACATCGCAGGCCCACCGCTCAAATCAACCGCCGCCGGCACCGTCGCTACCACCGCCACTAACACCGCCACCACTAATAACGCTTGCCACGACCATCACGACCACCATCACCGCCACTAACACCACCACCACTAATAACGCTTGCCACGACCATCACCGACCACCATCACCGCCACTAACACCACCACCACTCACCGCCATTACCACCGCCGCTATCACGACCACTGCCACTAACACCACCATCACTAATGACACTGCCACAACCCTCACCACTATCACCATCACCACAACCGCCACGACCACCACAACGAATAACGCTGGCACGACCATCACCACCATCACCGCCACTTACACCACCGCCATCACCACCGCCTCTATCACTACCACTGCCACTAACACTCACCATCACTAATAACACTGCCACAACCATCACCACTATCACCATAACCACCACAACGAATAACGCTGGCACGACCATCGCCACCACCACCATCACCGCCACTAACACCACCACGAATAACATTGCCACGATCATCACCACGACCATCATCACCACCATAACCACGACCAACACTAATAACACTGCCAGACCATCATCTAATCACCCCTATCACCACTATCACCATCCCCACTAACCTCCGACGAATTCTACGGGAGCTGGCCCGGCAAGATTTGCCAAGAAGCAGCTTCCGAAGATTTCTACATCAAACTGGCAGGGCGGTCACCTTCCGAGGATTTCTTTTGGGGCTGGCCCGGCAAGATTTGCAGAGTGGCAGCTTCCGAAGATTTCTACATCAAACTGGCAGGTCGGTCACCTTCCGAGGATTTCTATGGGGGCTGGCCCCGCAAGATTTGGTGAGTGGCAGCTTCTGAGGATTACTACGTGGAGTTGGCACAGCGAGAACCTCCGAGGATTTATTTTGGAGCCGGCCCGGTAAGATTTGCTGAGGTGGGAGCTTCCGAGGATTTCCGAGGGCGGACGTGGTCACATTCGCAGCTTTCATGGGAGAGATTTCCCAAATTCGACCATCTGACATCGCGGTTTGCCAGATTTAATCACCGCATCAATCACGGCACTCGCACCTCCACCAAACGCCCCGCCGCCACCAGGAACACCGCCACCACTACAACCGCCATCACCGCATTGACAACAGCACCCACACTACCTCCACCACACCCCACCACCAGCAGCGACACCACCGTAACCGCCACCACAACATCATGGCACTCACACCTGAATCACACATCCCACCATCACCACCATTACTTCCAAAGGCAAAGATCCCCCCCTATAGCTTTAACCAGCTGTTGGAGCAAGTGCAGTTTGCGAGCACCTATAAAGGCCAGCACAGTGGACTCGCATGAAGAACCGTAGACTCGCACAGAGACCCATTGACTCGCACAGAAACACACAATCACAGAGAGTTTTAGACTCAAAGAGCCATAGACTCGCACAGAGACCCGAAGACCCGCACAGAGACCCACACTCACAGAGAGACTTGTAGACTCAAAGAGCCATAGACTCGCACAGAGACCCGTAGACTCACACTGAGACCCATTGACTCGCACAGAAACACTCACAGAGAGTCTTGTAGACTCAAAGAGCCATAGACTCGCACAGAGACCCGAAGACCCGCACAGAGACCCATTGACTCGCACAGAAACACACACTCACAGAGAGATTTGTAGACTCAAAGAGCCATAGACTCGCACAGAGACCCGAAGACCCGCACAGAGACCCATTGACTCGCACAGAAACACACTCACAGAGAGACTTGTAGACTCAGAGCCATAGACTCGCACAGAGACCCATTGACTCACACAGAAACACACACTCACAGAGAGTCTTGTAGACTCAAAGAGCCATAGACTCGCACAGAGACCGATAGACTCACACAGAAACACACACTCACAGAGAGTCTTGTAGACTCAAAGAGCCATAGACTCGCACAGAGACCGATAGACTCACACAGAAACACACACTCACAGAGAGTCTTGTAGACTCAAAGAGCCATAGACTCGCACAGAGACCCATTGACTCACACAGAAACACACACTCACAGAGAGTCTTGTAGACTCAAAGAGCCATAGACTCGCACAGAGACCGATAGACTCACACAGAGAGACCCATAGAGCCACAGGGACCCATAAACCGACAGAGACCCGTAGACCTGAGATCATAATACGTAACAACGATGGCGACTACAACTATGACGGTGAGGATGATGATGATGCTCACTGATGCCGACGACGACGACAACTACAACGACATCACCGAGCAACGGTGAAGACCACGGCGATGGCTAAAGGCGACAATAACGTTAACAATCACGACGCCAGAGTTGTGTTTTTTGTTTGCATTACGACTGCAGGTATTGTGGTCTATGCAAACATGACTCCTTGTAAAAAAAGGTGTCAGTTTTTTTGCCAGAGAGAAGGGTAAAAAAACAATTATCATATTTTTTCTTCTGGCAAATGAGGTTCCAATGGTGTAAATGCTTCACCCCGAGCTCTCATACTCTGATGGTGCATTGTCTTTGAGTTGTGCGCCTTTTGGCGTCATCTGGTCCAACACCACGTGAGACTAGGCTCTAAGGAAAGCTGTCTCGGGTGTGGACCAATCAACTTCAAGGACAGTGCATACAATATCAGAGTTGTGTTTTTTGTTTGCATTATGACTGCAGGTATTGTGGTCTATGCAAACATGACTCCTCGTAAAAAAAGGTGTCAGTTTTGTTGCCAGATAGAAGGGTAAAAAAACCAATTATCATATTTTTTACTGGCAAATGAGGTTCCAATGGTGAATTACAACGCCGTCCGACCGCCACGTGAACTCAAGACCTTCCGACCCACGCCCCCCCCCCACCACCTTCCCCACCATACGCCACTCACACCCACGATCATCGTGAGCGGGACGGACGTGCGGAATATAACAATTACGGAGTGAATGAGAGAACGAAACGGGGGGCGCGGTAAACCCCCAGGAATGACTGCGCGAGAATTATCAGAGCGGGTCCCTTGCGGCAAAAAGGCGGAGAAGCGCCGTGAGCGGCATTAGACGGCATCTCTCCTTCCTGCCGTTGACGATGTTGTTGCTGTGGTTATCATTTTATTATCGCCATTAACGCAGGTGCGGAGGGGAAAGGAGTCGCGGGGAGAGTAGAGGGGATTGAGGTCGCAAAAATGGGTAGTTTGTGTCGTTATCCAAGCGGACGGGTTCGTGTCGGAGGCACCGTGACGACAGAGAACCCTGGGTTCGAGACCTGAGCGTCTCTCTCTCTCTCAAAGGGTTCATAATGGCCGTGTTAAATGCTGGGTCAGCACTGCTGAGAACTATGAGTTCGAGACCTGGGTCTGGGTGTCTCTCTCTCTCTCAGAGGGTTCATAATGGCCGTGTTAAATGCTGGGTCAGCACTGCTGAGAACCCTGGGTTCGAGGCCTAGGTCTGGGTGTCTCTCTCGCTCTCTCTCAGAGGGTTCATAATGGCCGTGTCAGAGACACCGAGAGGACAGCACTGAGATTACGACCCTCAGTCGAAGGTCTACATGTCTCTCTCAAGAGAGGACGTGGCTCATAACGGCCGTGATGGAGACACTGAACCGGCAAGGTTACGAGTTCGAGTCCCGACTGAGCGAAAATTGAACTTGGGTCACCGGGTTCGAAATTCAGTGCGCTAATCACTGCGTCATCCGCCCACCATGAAGACAAAGATCCCCTACATTGCTTAACAGACTGTTGGGGCAAGTGCTGTTAGCGAGCAGTACCTATGAAGGCCGGCACGGCACACGAGCGGGTTTGGGTGGGAGGCCAGCACCACACCCGGCCACCTTTGTCTCCCCATTGCTGATGTTTGTACACACCACCGCAGGTACTCATTTCAGGCCGGGTTGACCAGAGGTCGCAATCGGGTACCCGATACCCGTACCCTACCCGATTCCCGGCTACCCGTACCCGGCTGGGTACGGGTGTACGGGTAGGCCGTGAGTCACCGGTGAGTCACCGTTTGTCACTCATTTCCCAACGTCTTGTCTCTTCTCACAATTCAAGTTCCTAGAATCAACCCACCCGCGCCTGCAACATGGCTTCATCCCAGAGGTCGCAATCAGGTACCCGATACCCGTACCCTACCCGTACCCGGCCGGGTACGGGTACCCGTTTGCGACCCTGGTGCGGCCGGGTACGGGTACGGGTAAGGAATCAAAACCCGTTTGCGACCTCTGTGTGTTGACCGAGCGCCGAGTCGACACAGACACACGGACGAACGCACGGGACAGGGCACACGGGACAGGGCACGACCATTCCTGCTGGGCAGAGCGATTGGCAAGAGTCAGCCCGCATCCTCCCGGTAAAAACTAACGCTACGGGAGATGTCGGCACAACGGTGAGCAGAGTTCTGAGACAGAGGAGAGTGGACGCAGAGGGGAGGGGGTGGGAGGTGAGGGGGGGTGTGAGGTGGGGGTGTTAGGGAGGTATGGAAGGGTCGAGGCGTGGACAGGAGCGTTGAAAGTTTAATGCGACGGGCGGGATCGAGCGTCAGCGGATATCGTCCCCGAGCGACGGAGCGAGCAGACGAGACGGACGTCGATAAGTTTGATTCCCGATCCGGGGTGGGAGCGGGGGTGGGGGAGGGCGAGGGGTGGGGTGGGCGAGGGGGGTGGGTGAGTTAACGACTCGTGATGGCGGTGATGGTAGTGATGGCGGTGATGGTAATGATGGTCGTGATGGTGAGGAACGGTAGTACAGCGGTTAGCGCGCCGCACGACAGCACACGAGGTGGTGGGTGGCCAGCACCACGCCCAGCCGCCTTTGTCTCCCCGGTGGTGATGTTCACACACCGCACCAGCTACTCATTTTAAGGCCGAGTCGGCTTAGGAGAGGCCCAGGACCGGTTCAGATAATCGTCGCCGGTCTTGGTGGCCGTGAGCGGGAGTCGAACTCGGCTCGCCGGGTCCGTAGCGCTGTACCGACCCGCACGCTCACCCCCCTGGTGCCAGGCCAGGTGCACTTGGAGGCCACGTGAAGTGATGACGGCTCGCCGACAGACCCAAGTGCCGTGGGGTTGACCGACTGGGATGACTGAGATGACTGGTAAGGTGCGCCAGGATGTGCCCCCCGTTACTCTGCCAACTTACCCACCCCACCCACCCCTCTGCAGAGGTCGCAACCGGGTACCCGATACCCGTACCCTACCTGATACCCGGCTACCCGTACCCAGCCGGGTACGGGTACCCGTTTGCGACCCTGGTGCGGCCGGGTACGGGTACGGGTAAGGAATCAAAACCCGTTTGCGACCTCTGCCCCTCTGCCCCCCCCAACCTCAAAAATATAATAAATAAATAATGGCTCACGGGGGGGGGGGGCGGAACCCGGCATTGGGGAGACGCGGCCGAGGATTTAGAATTTACGTCTCGTGTCACCGCTCCGAGCCCGCCCGCTACAATTAGCGCTGCCCATTACGCGTCTGTCGGAGTGCGGTGGCGGGCAGACGGGTAGTCGGGGGGGGGGGGGGGACGTCGCTGTTTAATTAGCGCCGCCGGTGATGAGAAACGGGGACGACGCGGTCACAGCAGTGCTACACGTGTGCGCGTTCAACGCAGTCCGCCCCCTGTAAACCACGCTGGATGCGCGTGCCTGTGTTGAGCTTCTTCCGCACCGCACGTAGCCAACCGTGTCAATCGGAGGTGCGATTATGAAAACAAGCCCCCCTGTAAAATTCTAGATTTGAAGCTTTCGTGACTGCAAGGATTCATGCGGTTGGGTTTTCTCGGTAAAGTCACGTGGGGTAGAAAATAAAATTTTAAAAATTTAAATTCATAAAAGTAATAATAGAATTAAATAAAATAATAAACACGACGTTTCGGAGGCAACGCAAGTCTCCGTCATCAGGTGGGACCGTCACAGCCAGATTTACTGTATCAAGATAAAAACCACTCTGAACGTCAAGTAAGATTTTCTTAGCTCGACGGAGCTCAAGCAAAATAAACGGAGTTCAGTAGCAGCACGGAAATTAGAAAAGTCCTTCAAATTTCGATTTAAAGCTTTCGTGACTGCAGGGATTCTACGTGACTTTACCGAAAGAACCAAGAAGATGAAAAGTCCTTCAAGCGCCGTTTTTTTTTAATTGTTCTCCAAGTTATTTTTGTTAACATGTACGCGTCTGGTCTTCTCTAGCGTGAGTCGCTAATAGCTGCGTAACGACGCGGGAGAGCGTCAATCGTACGGGAACAACTCTGCCAGAGCCACCGTGACCCCCACGTGACACACGGATGGACGTAGGCCTCGGCAAGGTAAGGTAAAAGTGTAAAAACGAGCCTACCTTTACCCCACCTTTTACCTTACCACAATACAATCACTCTACCCTACCTTTTACCCTTTAGCAGGTAAGGTAAAAGGTGAAAAGCAACGAGCCTACCTTTTACCCTACCACAATACAATCACTCTACCCTTACCTTTTACCCTTTAGCAGGTAAGGTAAAAGGTAAAAAGCAACGAGCCTACCTTTACCCTACCTTTTACCTTACCACAATACAATCACTCTACCCTTACCTTTTACCCTTTAGCAGGTAAGGTAAAAGGTGAAAAGCAACGAGCCTACCTTTTACCCCACCTTTTACCTTACCACAATACAATCACTCTACCCTACCTTTAAGGTAAAAGTGTAAAAAGCAACGAGCCTACCTTTTACCCTACCCTTTACCCTTACCCCTTGGCATGTCGACACCTTTACCCTTTTACCCGGTAAAAAGGGTACAATTACCTTACCTTGCCGAGGCCTAGATGGACGGACAGACATCTGTAGGGGTGAGTCGCTAACAGCTGCTTAACGACGCGGGAGCGTCAATCGTACGGGAACAACTCTGCCAGAGCCACCGTGACCCCACGTGACACACGGATGGACAGACAGACATCTCTAGGAGTGAGTCGCTAACAGCTGCGTAACGACACGCACACATACTCGTCACCAGTGGCGGTGGCAATCGAACCTCGGGTTTGCCGGAGGTCCGTAGCGCAGCGCATCGCAAACCGCTGCGCCACCGCTCCCCACTACACCGCCACTACCAGCACAACCATTGCGGTCACTGGATGGACACGTGGGGGGGGGGGTGGGTGGTGGGGGAAGGGTCGATATCTCTCTGTTGTTGTGTTTCTGCTCGCATTGACCCGCAGACACAACGCCCGCCCAGCCGTCTAATCAATTAGTGTCTGCGAGCAGAGGTGAGAGGTGAGCGGTGACAGGGTGAGGGGGTGAGGGGGGGGGGGGCGAGCGTGTGGGGTGACCCTCAATTAGTGGGGGCATGTCATTGCTCACTTGCACCATCTCACTCACTTGCTCGCTCTCCAACTCGCCAAACTAACAACCCGTTCATTCATTCGCCCGCTCACACACCTACCCAATCAGTCACTCACTCCATCTCTCGCCTCTCCTACTAAACCACCGAACACTCCCGCATACACCCCATTCATTAATTCATCGACTCACTCACCAAGCCACTCAACATATCCACTCACTCACTTACACACCCACTAGGGAACGCCATCCACTCCCTTCGCTTACTTCGTTCGCTCACCGACCCGCTCACCAACCCACTCACCAGCCCACTCACCAGCCCACTCACCAAGCCACTCACCAACTCACTCACCAGCCCACTCACCAACTCACTCACCAACCCACTCACCAGCCCACTCACCGGCCCACTCACCGGCCCACTCACCATATCACTCACCAACCCACTCACCATCTCACTCACCATCTCACTCACCAGCCCACTCACCAACCCACTCACCAACCCACTCACCGGTCCACTCACCAGCCCACTCACCAACCCACTCACCGGCTCACTGACCGGCTCACTCACCGGCTCACTCACCGACCCACTCACCAGCCCACTCACCAGCCCACTCACCAGCCCACTCACCAGCCCACTCACCAGCCCACTCACCAGCCCACTCACCAGCCCACTCACCAGCCCACTCACCAGCCCACTCACCAGCCCACTCACCAACCCACTCACCAGCCCACTCACCAGCCCAATCACCAGCCCACTCACCAACCCACTCACCGGCCCACTCACCAACCCACTCACTGCCGCTACCTTCGCACGGCCTTCCCACAATCCCAAAGGGGATGTGGGAAGGGGTGGTGGTGTGGGGGGTAGGGGGGGTTACCCACAATGCACCGGTTACACCCCCCAATGAAATCAAAGTGGGAGGACTAATTAATGAATCTATATATCCGGCGTTATAAAAATGCGTATTATTAATTGGGTTGACTGCCCCTTGCACGATCACTTTCACTCACATCCGGATGTGGATCTGACAGCCGGGCGCCGAGGAGAGGGAGGGCTGAAAGGAGGGAAAGAGGTGGGGGGAGGGAGAGAGGGTGGGGGTAGTAGGAAGAGGGGGGGAGGGAGAGAGGGTGGGGGTAGTAGGAAGAGGGGGGGAGGGAGAGAGGGTGGGGGGAAGGGAGAGAGGGTGGGGGTAGTAGGAAGAGAAGGGGGGAGGGAGAGAGGGTGGGGGGGGTAGTTGGAAGAGGGGGATCTGTAAGGTGGAAGTCGTTGATCACACGGCGATGATTTGGGTTTGATAACGGAGACCTCTGATAATAAATAAGCTTGTAGGAAAATGAGGTCAAGGCGCGGCACTGCAAGTGCTCGTTCGTGCCGCTGCCGGCGGACACCACTCTCCCAAACAAAGATAAAGACCCCCCGTGTAGCCTTAACAGACTGTAGGGGCAAGTGCTGTTAGCGAGCACCTATGAAGGCCGGAACGGTACACGAGGGGGTGGGTGGCCAGCACCACGCCCGACAGACTTTGTCTCCCCAGTGACGATGTTTACACACCGCACCAGGTACTCATTTGAGGCTGAGTCGACCTAGGGGAGGCCCGGGACCGGTTCAGATAATCGTCACTGGTGTTGGCCGTGAGCGGGAATCGAACCCGTGTCGCCGGGTTCATAGCGCAGCGTAGCGCTAACCGCTACACTAGCGCTCTCCCAAACACATGCGCACGCACAGACATGCGTGCGTGCGCACAAAAAACAAAGATCCCCCGCGTAGCCTTAACAGGCTGTTGGGGCAAGTGCTGTTAGCAAGTAGCAGCACGTATTAAGGTCAGCATGGCATATGAGGGAGTGGGTGGCCGGCACCACGCCCGCACGCCACACCAGGTACTCGTTTGAGGCCGAGTCGACCTAGGGGAGGCACCAGGACCGGTTCAGACAATCGGTTTCGAACTCGGGTCTCCTGCCGGGTTCGTCGTGCAGCGCGCTAACCGCTGCGCCACCGCTCATCGACAAAGATTCCCCAAAATCGCCTTAACGGACTTTTGGGGCAAGTGCTGTTAGCAATATTGCATTTTCAATAAAAACACACACAGACAGACACACACACACACAGACACACACACACAGACTGACACTCACAGACACACACACAGACACACACTCACAGACGAGCACCACTATTGATCGCTTGACCCCGATTAACACTTCGCTCTTA
This sequence comes from Lampetra fluviatilis, assembly GCF_964198595.1. Lineage (NCBI taxonomy): Eukaryota > Metazoa > Chordata > Hyperoartia > Petromyzontiformes > Petromyzontidae > Lampetra > Lampetra fluviatilis. The sequence goes on along the minus strand of NC_136334.1, from coordinate 6,815,370 downwards.
CCGCCGCCCGTGACGGACGTCCGGTCTACCCCCACATCCACCGGGGGGGGCGGGGGGGGAGCGGAGGACATCACCACCACGACATCACACGGCAACCACACGGTACACACAGCACACACATTACACACATTACACACGGTACACACGGCAACCACACGGTACACACGGCACACACGGCACACACGGCACATATAGTACACACGGTACACACGGTACACACGGTACACACACACAAAGATCCCCCGTATAGCCTGAACACGCTGTTGGGACAAGCGCCGAAGGCCGGCACGGCACACAAGCCGGTAGAGGTGGCCAACACCACGCCCAGTCGCCTGTCTACCCGGTGGCGATGTTAACTACACATCGCACCAGGTACTCGTTTGAGGCTGAGTCGACCTCGGGGAGGCCCAGGACCGGTTCGGATACTAGTCACCGGCGTTAGCCGTGAGCGAGAATCGAACGACGGGCGGCCCCTGGCAGGTTAGCAGCACAGCGCGGGAACCGTTACGCTACCCAACTCCGCACACACACAGAGACCTCTCACAGAGACCTATAACAGAGATAACATTTCAATGTTATCTCCGTATATATGAAAGGCAAAGTTGTGAATGTGTGTGTCTGTTCAAAATGTTTAGCTTAAATTTCGACTTAAAGCTTTCGTGACTGCACGGATTCATCTTCGTGGTTCTTTCGGTAAAGTCAACACGTAGAAGGGAAATAATAAAATAATAAAAATAAAACAATAAAATACAATTCTCACGACGTTTCGGCCACAACGCAAGCAGCCGTCCTCAGGTGAAGAACAGGTCTGTCGGAAAGACAGCGTACTTCCCGACATGCAACAAACTTGAAATTTGCCATGTGGGTACTTTCCAGACTGTACACCATGCAAACATTATACAAATACACTTTTGTTTGTGGGGGGGGGGGGAGCTCAATAATGCATTGATTTTTTGCACAGCAAGTGAGCTGTGACGTCACATCTGTCACGTGACCCGCGCACGTGGAAGCGTAACGCATTGTGGTGTGGTGTAGTGGTTAGCGCTACGCTGCGCTACGAACCCGGCGACCCGAGTTCGATTCCCGCTCACGGCCACCACCGGTGACGATTATTTCAACCGCTCCTGGGCCTCCCCTAGGTCGACTCAGCCTCAAAACGAGTAACTGCTGTGGTGTGTGTGAACATCGCCACTGGGGAGACAAAGGCGGCCGGGCGCGGTGGATCCAAGTCCCGGGCGAAGCCGGGTGGTACGGCTAGCACACTCATATTTTAATTCCTATTTTCTAAATGTACATGCTATATTTAGATTTAAAGCTTTCGTGACTGCAGGGATTCATATTCTTGCTTCAAGCGTACGTACGCAGGTGGGGGGTGAGGGGTGTAAAAAGTACACGTGCATACAGCGAGGGGGGGGGAGGGGTCAGGTTTTGACAGATTGTTGCTACCTACTAAATGCATGGCCCCTAACGGAGAGTTGGGGGTGGGTGGGGGGCGAGAATTGGGGGTGACGCTCAGAGCTGGTGCCTTGCAAAATGTAATTTAGCGTTCCTGCGGAAGGGGGGATTACTGGCCAACCCTCATCATCATCCCTCATCCGATTCGCTCGCTGCTTCCATCTCTTTCCCGCTCTCTCTCCGATCGCTCGCTCTCTCCGTGCGTCTGTGTGCATCTCGCTCCACCTCTCTGCCTCTCTCCCCGATCGCTCTCTGTCTGTCTGTGCCACTCTCTCGCTCTCTGTGCGTCTCTCTGCCTCTCTCTCTCTCAGATCTCTCTGCCTCTCTCTCTCTGTGCCTCTCTCCTTATCTGTGTCTCTCTCTCCCCATCTCTCTGCCTCTCTCTCTGTGCCATTCCCCATCTCTGTGTGCCTCTCTATCCCCATCTCTCCCTTCCATCTCCTACTCCCCCCCCCCGCCGCTATTCTTATCTCACCCCCCTCCCCCCCCTCTCGCTCTCGAGTGATGGGCCCTGTGATTGGTGGCGTGGGGGTGCTGGCTGCGGTGGCGGTGATGGCGGCGTTGCGGGAGTGGTGGCACGGCGGTTAGCGCACTGCACTACGACCCCAGAGAAAACCGAGTTCGATTCCCGCTCACGGCCAACACCAGCGACGATAACACTGGTCACACACTTTTTCTGGCATAAGGTATTCCAACGGTCTTAAGGTACTTTTGGGGTGCCGATTCCAAATCTGGCCTCAGTTTTTGTCTATCACATCAGGTTTTTGAGATATAAAATATTGCATTTTCAATAAAAACTGCAGAAGAAAAATATTAAATGAATGTGGATATCTACATAAAATGATATTATAAACGCACGTATCCTAAAAATACAGCGCCGCATTTTAACACTAAAGCAGTCACCGACTCGCAACAACTTGCAATCACAAGTGACAGAGTTAATTTCGGGTAAAATCAATGAAAATGGGGTATGCCTATTGCATAAAAATGAGATGTGATGGTGCAAATCTGAGATCAGATTTGAAATCAGCACCCTGAAATTAGTCTAAAGTCCATGCGAGCCCAGTGTAATTATTCAATAGTGTACACACCGTGTGTGTCTTTGTGTGTGGGGAGCGGTAGTGTAGCGGTTAGCGCTACGAACCCGTCCACCCGAGTTCGATTCCCGCTCACTGCCACCAACACCAGTGACGATTATCTGAACCGGTCCTGGGCCTCCCCTAGGTCGACTCGGCCTCAAATCAGTACCTGGTGTAGCGGTGCGTAGCAAAACATCGTCACCGGGGAGACAAAGCGACCGTGCGTGGGTGCTTGCAACCCACCCCCTCGTGTGCCGTTCTGGCCTTAATAGGTGCTCGCTAACAGCAGTTGCCACAGCAGCCTGGTAAGGCTACATGGGGGGGTGGCAGCAGCAGCACGGTTGGCTACGTACGGTGCCAAAGAAGTTCAATGCACGTACGCACACACACAACAACAACCGCCATTCGCCACTAAGCAGCGGTGACATCACCACGACGCTTGTGCCAGGCCATGTGCACCTTGAGGCTGCCACGTGAAGTGTCGAACACCCGCTGGCAGGAGGTCACGGGGCAGACCCAGCAGGTGCCACGGGTCGACTGACCGAGATTACCGAGATGACTGGCTGATGCACACACACACACGCACGCACACACACACACGAACACACGCACACACACACACACGCGAACACGTACACACACACACAAACACGCCTCTCCTCTGGCTTCACTGTCAATTTTCACCACTGTCGTGATTTGTACCCCCACCGCGGTGATTTGGTGTCTCGCGGTTTTTTTTTTTGGGGGGGGGGGGGGCGACAAAGAGAGCGCCCTGATAAACGCGTCGCCCACTTTCATCTATTCGTATAATCTCCAGGGTGAGAACCCCACCCCATCCCAACACCCCACCCATCCCAAGCCCTCCCATCCCACCCCACCCCGACCCCACCCATCCCACACCCATCCCACACCCCACCCATCCCACCCCACCCATCCCACCCCACCCATCCCAACCCCACCCATCCCACCCCACCCCACCCATCCCACCCCACCCCAACCCCACCCATCCCACCCCTCCCATCCCACCCCACCCAACCACACCCATCCCACCCATCCCAACCCCACCACACCCATCCCACCCATCCCATCCCCACCCATTCCAACACCACCCATCCCACCCCACCCATCCCACCCCACCCCGACCCCACCCATCCCACCCCACCCATCCCACCCAACCACACCCATCCCCACCCATCCCATCCCCACCCAACCCCACCCCCACCCACTCAATCCCACTCAACCAAACCCCCACCCAACCCCAACGATACTGAAAGACACGGAAAGACGAGCGGAGCTGACGTATCGGCGATTTTCAATTGAGGGTTGAGCCGTAAGGCTTCGCAGGGCTCTGTACACCACCACGGTGAGATGTTAACTACCTCGCCCGGTACACAGGAGGGCGTGGGTTCGATCCCGACCCCTGTATAAATTTCGATTTAAAGCTTTCGTGACTGCAGGGATTCATCTTCTTGGTTCTTTCAGACGCTGTCTTCTCGACAGACCTGTTCTGCACCTGAGGACGGCTGCTTGCGTTGTGGCCGAAACGTCGTGAGAATTATTCTATAATGTTATATTTTTATTATTTTATTATTTCCCTTCTACGTGATTTTACCGAAAGAACCAAGAAGATGAATCCCTGCAGTCACGAAAGAAGCTTTAAATCGAAATTAGGTACTGGTCTTTAAATCTGTGGGACTGTGTACATCTATGGGTATCGGTAAGTCTCTGGGTTTCTCTGTGTGAGTTTATGGATCTCTTTGCGAATCTGTGGGTTATTACATGAGTCTATGCAATTCCGGTACATACATTGTATTTTATTATGTTTCATTTTTATTATTTTATTACTTCCATTCTACGTGACTTTACCGAAAGAACCAAGAAGACGGTTTTACTTTCCCCAAGCGGTTAACCAACCGGGGTGAGGCTAACCGCCACCAGGTTTAGGCGAAAGCAAATATATTTACAAGGGAAAGTAAATTAGCAGACGGGGCCCGACGTTGTGGTATTTACGGGCCCCTGGGAGCACCGGGCGAAGGAAAGGTGAGGGAGGTTAACGGGCTGCATCCCGCTATTTATACTCGGGATACATTATTAGGCCATTATTTTTGTTTGTGCGCAAGCGTGCGTGTGTGCGTGCGTGCGCGCGCGTGTGCGTGTGCGTGCACGCGCGCGTGTGTGTGTGTGCGTGAGAGCGCGCACGTGTGTGCGTGTGCGTGTGTGTGCGTGTGCGTGTGTGTGCGTGTGCGTGTGTTGCATGCAGGGAGCGGATGTGTAAAGGTGAGCGGCGCTACGAACCCACCGACCCGAGTTCGATTCCCACTCACAACAAGGTTAAACCGCTAACCATTCTTGCAACCGGTAACCGATTCCAGTGGAACGCGAGGACCGCAAAGAACGCACCGATGGTACGAACTGCACGACGGCAGGCCCAAGTCACCGCGCGGTACGTCCGCTCCACTCGGCGCAACCGGTCGCAACCGGTTTTTAGGGAGCGTCGTTCCCTGGGCAGCGTGGGTCAGAGGGTCGATTCAGGTGACGTTGGGTTCTTAATTACAGTCACGGTGGGGTGCTGGTGTAGAGTGGGGGGGGGGGGGTGCAGGGTGGAGGGCCTACTAACGAACCATTCCAATCAGCGATAATTGGCTCAACGGAAGCGTCGATGGGAAATCGTTGGCCTAACGAGAGTGGCGGCGGCCGGGACGCGATGCCGACCGGAGCCCGTTTCTCACGGCCGCCGTTAGCCCCCCACTCCCCCAGCCCCCAACCCCCCATCCCCCCCCGCTTCTAAGTGTCAATGTCTAGAGTGCGTGACGTTGGTGGCGCACAACAAGATGGGAGCCACTCAATGCGAGGCATTGAATTTGAGAGCCGAGATGGCGGCGATGGCGGGGAGAGGAGTGACGAGCGGGATGGGCGAGCCATCGAGCGTGTGAGCAGGTGAGGAGGCGAGTGAGAAGGTGAGCGAGCGAGTGAGTGAGCGCTGAGCGAGTGAGCGGGCGAGAAAGTGAGCGGGCGAGTGAGTGAGAAGGTGAGCGAGCGAGGTGAGCGAGTGAGTGAGTGAGAAGGTGAGCGAGCGAGAAGGTGAGCGCTGAGCGAGTGAGCGGGCGAGAAAGGGAGGTGAGCAGGTGAGAGAGTAAGCTAGCAGGTGAGCAAGTGAGCACGTAAGCGAGCGAGGTGAGCGAGTGAGGCCAGTGAGAAGGCGAGCGCGTGAGCGAGCCAGGTGAGCGAGCGCGTGAAAGAGCGCGTGAGCGAGTGAGTAAGCAAGTAAGCGACAAGGTGAGTGAGCGGGCGAGCAAGCGAGAAGGTGAGCGAGTGAACGAGCGAGAAGGCGAGCGAACGAGTGAGCGCTGAGCGAGTGAGCAGGTGAGAAAGGGAGAAGGTGAGCGAGCGAGTAAGCTAGCAGGTGAGCAAGTGAGCACGTAAGCGAGCGAGGTGAGCGAGCGAGTGAGCGAATAAGTGACAAGGTGAGTGAGCGGGCGAGCGAGCAAGCAAGCGAGAAGGTGAGCGAGTGAGCGAGTAAGCGAGAAGGTGAGCGAGAAGGCCAGCGAGAAGGTGAGTGAGCGAGCGAGGCGAGCGAAGTGAGCGAGCAAACGACAAGGTGAGCGAGTGAGTGAGCGAGTAAGCGACAAGTCGAGCGAGTCAGTGAGCGAGCGAGAAGATGAGGGAGCCAGTGAGTAAACGAGCCGGTTAGCGACGGAGCGGGTGACGGAGTGGACGGGCGAGCAGAGGGAGGCACGGCCGGCTTTGTGCATTGCAGAGACAAATGGGTGTTTGCTTGTTTTCCCATCGAGCGCCAGAGTCGTGGGAGCGAGACACGGGGAGGGAGACGCAGAGAGGCACGGGGAGGGAGACGTGGGGGAGGGAGACGCGGGGAGAGAGATGCAGGGAGGCATGGGGAAGGAGACGCAGAGAGACGTGGGGAAGGAGCAACCGGAAGAGAGATGCAGGGATGGAGACGGGGGGAGGCATGGGGAAGAAGCAGCCGGAAGAGAGATGCAGGGAGAGAGACGCGGGGAGGGAGACGCGGGGCAGAGACGGGGGGGGAGGGAGACGCGGGGAGGCATGGGGAAGGAGCAGCCGGAAGAGAGATGCAGGGAGGGAGATGGGGGGAGGGAGACGCGGAGAGGGAGACGCGGGGAGGCATGGGGAAGAAGCAGCCGGAAGAGAGATGCAGGGAGAGAGACGCGGGGAGGGAGACGCGGGGCAGAGACGGGGGGGGGAGGGAGACGCGGGGAGGCATGGGGAAGGAGCAGCCGGAAGAGAGATGCAGGGAGGGAGACGGGGGGGAGAGAGACGCGGGGAGGGAGACGCGGGGCAGAGACGGGGGGGGGGAGGGAGACGCGGGGAGGGAGATGCGGGGGACACACGGAGTGAGACACGGGGCTGCCCTCGTTCACACCGTGCCCACCGCTACCGTCACCACTGCCCACTGTTGGGGCGATTGATAATTATTAAAAAGTGTACACACCGTGTGTGTCTTTGTGTGTCTGTGTGTGGTGCTGGTCGGGCGTGGTGCTGGCCACCCACCCCCTCATGTACCGTTCTGGCCTTCATAGGTGCTCGCTAACAGCACTTGCCCCCGCTCACCTCATTCCGCTGTGAATTCGCCGCCTGGTGGAAAATATCTTATTACGTTTGCGATCTCAGCTGAAACGCACCCCGTGACATTTTACTGTCCTTCATGTTTTTATTGCTCCCGTCTTCTCGCTCTCCCTGCCTCTCTCCCTCCTCTCCTCCTCTCTCTCCTCTCCCTCCTCTCCCTCCTCTCCCTCCTCTCCCTCCTCTCCCTCCTCTCTCTCCTCTCTCTCCTCTCTCTCCTCTCTCTCCTCTCTCTCCTCTCTCTCCTCTCTCTCCTCTCTCTCCTCTCTCTCCTCTCTCTCCTCTCTCTCCTCTCTCTCCTCTCTCTCCTCTCTCTCCCTGATCGCTCTCCCTCGCTCTCCCTCGCTCTCCCTGCCTCTCTCCCTGATCTCTCTCCCTGCCTCTCTCCCTGCCTCTCTCCCCTGCCTCTCTCCCTGCCTCTCTCCCCTGCCTCTCTCCCCTGCCTCTCTCCCCTGCCTCTCTCCCTGCCTCTCTCCCTGCCTCTCTCCCCTGCCTCTCTCCCCTGCCTCTCTCCCCTGCCTCTCTCCCCTGCCTCTCTCCCCTGCCTCTCTCTCCCTGCCTCTCTCCCCTGCCTCTCTCCCCTGCCTCTCTCCCTGCCTCTCTCCCCTGCCTCCTCTCCCTGCCTCTCTCCCCTGCCTCTCTCCCTGCCTCTCTCCCCTGCCTCTCTCCCCTGCCTCTCTCCCCTGCCTCTCTCCCCTGCCTCTCTCCCCTGCCTCTCTCCCCTGCCTCTCTCCCCTGCCTCTCTCCCTGCCTCTCTCCCCTGCCTCTCTCCCCTGCCTCTCTCCCCTGCCTCTCTCCCCTGCCTCTCTCCCCTGCCTCTCTCCCCTGCCTCTCTCCCCTGCCTCTCTCCCCTGCCTCTCTCCCCTGCCTCTCTCCCCTGCCTCTCTCCCCTGCCTCTCTCCCCTGCCTCTCTCCCCTGCCTCTCTCCCCTGCCTCTCTCCCCTGCCTCTCTCCCCTGCCTCTCTCCCCTGCCTCTCTCCCCTGCCTCTCTCCCCTGCCTCTCTCCCCTGCCTCTCTCCCCTGCCTCTCTCCCCTGCCTCTCTCCCTGCCTCTCTCCCCTGCCTCTCTCCCCTGCCTCTCTCCCCTGCCTCTCTCCCCTGCCTCTCTCCCCTGCCTCTCTCCCCTGCCTCTCTCCCCTGCCTCTCTCCCCTGCCTCTCTCTCCCTCATCTCTCCCCTGTCGCTCTCCCTGATCTCTCTCCCCCCTCTCTCCCCCCTCCCTCCCCCTTCTCTCTCCCCTCTCTCCCACCGGTCCTCCCTTCTCTCTTTAATCTCTCCTCCCACTCTCTCTCTGTCTCCCTCTCTCTCCACCTCCCTCATTCACAATCCCCTCCCGAGGCCCTTTTTTGGGAATTGTTGAAAAGGGTCAGGTAAGGTCACGTGACCCCAGAGGAGAAAGAGTGAATGCACCAATTACTTTTTGAGTCATTCATTCACTCATTCACTCGCTGACATGAACACCACCGCCCCGCACAGAGACCCACAGTAAATTTAAACTATTTTTTAGCAGGTAAGGTCCCACTGAGCTACATAGCTCTTTCTCAAAGGTGACGAAGTGGCTTATAATGTGGACATTTATAGCAGCCAAATACTTTAAACGCATGTTGATGCGCAACGCGGATGGAAAAACCGGAGGACCCGGAGAAAGAATCCACGCTACCATGGGGAGAGAGACACGCAAACTCCAAATATACAACAGCCGTACCCGGCCGTACCCGTACCCTACTCGTATCCGGCCGGGTACAGGTACGGGTAGGGTACGGGTACCCGATTGCAGGCACGGGTGGGTTGATTCTAGGAACTTGAATTGTGAGAAGAGACAAGACGTTGGGAAATGAGTGACAAACGATGACTCACCAGTGACTCACGGCCTACCCGTACCCGGCCGCACCAGGGTCGCAAACGGGTACCCGTACCCGGCCGGGTACGGGTAGCCGGGTATCGGGTAGGGTACGGGTAACCGGGTATCGGGTAGGGTAGCCGGGTATCGGGTAGGGGTATCGGGTAGGGTGCGGGTATCGGGTAGGGTACGGTATCGGGTACCCGGTTGCGACCTCTGGCACATACGCTCCCGTCGAATTTCCAAACGGGGGCGGGCGGGCGTCGCCGCTCTTGACGGATAATCGCCATCGACGGAATATAATATCGATCAAACATCTGCCAGCGGTCGGCAATTATAAGGGGGGGGTCCGAGATGACGGGGCTCATGGCGTTTCGTCCATATCTTATCAAACCCAGCGCCCCACCACCCTCCCGTGCGTGTGTCACACACGCAGAGGGCTCTCGGCTTCCCGCGATCGAACTCGTCGCTCCTTTGACTTTGGTCGGTAAGGTGAGAGAGAGGTGGGGAGAGGTGGGGAGAGAGAGGGGAGAGAGGTGGAGAGAGGTGGGGAGAGAGAGGTGGGGAGAGGGGGAGAGAGGTGGGGAGAGAGAGCGGGGAAGATGGGGGTTGAGATGATGTGTTTATCTAGGACAAAAATTAAATTTGATTTTTATAAACATATGAGATTACAATGATCCACAGACTTAATAATGCACATAGACACCCACAGATGAACACAGAGACTAACATAGAGACACAAATAGGCACACACACAGCAACATATGCTTACAGAGAGCAAAATATGAAGAACCACCGTCTAATAGAGACCCAGGCAAACGCAAAGACCCAGAGACATATATACATAAAGATCCACAGAATAGCATAAGAGACCCATAGACATACACAGATCAAAACTCACAGAGAACCCAAAGACTCACACAGAGACCCACAGACTCACACAGAGACCCACAGACTCACACAGAGACCCACAGACTCACACAGAGACCCACAGACTCACACAGAGACCCACAGACTCACACAGAGACCCACAGACTCACACAGAGACCCACAGACTCACACAGAGACCCACAGACTCACACAGAGACCCACAGACTCACACATAGACCCACGGACTCACACATAGACCCACGGACTCACACAGAGACCCACGGACTCACACAGAGACCCACGGACTCACACAGAGACCCACGGACTCACACAGAGACCCACGGACTCACACAGAGACCCACGGACTCACACAGAGACCCATAGACTCACACAGAGACCCATAGAGTTACATACACCCATAGACTTGACTTCGACTTTGGACGGCCGGGTGAGCGAGTGAGTGGGTGAGCGAGTGAGTGAGTGAGCGTGCAAGCGAGGGCGGGTGGGCGGGGGAGGGCGAGAGAGAAAGAGGGAGAGAGGAGAGGGGGAGAAATGTAGAGAAAATGGGGTTGCGGTGGAATTACGTTGATAAATTAAATGCACGCAACATGGGAAGACAGTCACTTAAGCGAGCCTCTCGGGTCTGTCAGGGTGAGGGATTGTACGGGGCAATGCGAGCATGTGTGCATTCAAATGTACGTACCGGAATTGCATAGACTCATGTAATAACCCACAGATTCGCAAAGAGATCCATAGACTCACACAGAGAAACCCAGAGACTTACCGATACCCATAGATGTACACAGTCCCACAGACTTAAAAGACCAGTACCTTTTTTCGATTTAAAGCTTCTTTCGTGACTGCAGGGATTCATCTTCTTGGTTGTTTCGGTAAAGTCACGTAGAAGGGAAATAATAAAATAATAAAAATAAAACATAATAGAATAATTCTCACGACGTTTCGGCCACAACGCAAGCAGCCCTCCTCAGGTGAAGAACAGGTCTGTCGGAAAGACAGCGTCTGAATGAACCCATTTATTTAATATTTTTCATTAATTCAGACGCTGTCTTTCCGACAGACCTGTTCTTCACCTGAGGACGGTTGCTTGCGTTGTGGCCGAAACGTCGTGAGAATTGTATTCTATAATGTTTTATTTGTATTATTTTATTATTTCCCTTCTACGTGACTTTACCGAAAGAACCAAGAAGACCAGTACCTACAGAGATCCGTAAGACTTCAAGAGTCCCATAGGCTTACGCAGAGACTCACGGGACATAAATAATAAGACCTCGATTTGGAGGCACATCCGCCGGCAGTGGCATGAGCGGGAAATTGCGGGGCTTAACCTTTACCATCAAGGTGACTCTCCGTTCTTTCCCTCCCTCTCCCTCTCTCAGGCTGATGACATGTCAATCAGCCCTTGTATATTTAATAACAAATATTGACAAACATTTTCACGATCGCCCACCCCACTCATCCATCCACCCGCCCACAAATCCACTAACCCACCACGGCCACCCACCCACCATACATCGGCCCACAAAATCACCAACCCACCCACACACTCACTCACCCACACACCCGACAACACACTCACCCACCTATACACCAATACACTCACCCACCCATTAAAACATTCACTCACTCATACAACCACTCACTTACACACCCGCTCACTCACTAAATAACCCACCAACTCACCCGCTCAATCACCCACTCACTCACTCACCCACCCACCAGTCCACTCACTCACTCACCCCACCCCCGCCAGTCCACTCACACACTAAATAACCCACCAACTCACCCGCTCAATCACCCACCCGCTCACTCAGCCACCCACTCAGCAAACCCATCAGTCCACTCACTCACCCCACCCCTGCCAGCCCACTCACACACTAAATAACCCACCAACTCACCCGCTCAATCACCCACCCGCTCACTCAGCCACCCACTCAGCCACCCACCCAGCCCCCCGTCAGTCCACTCACTCACCCGCTCACCCCACCCTCGCCAGCCCGCTCAATCACCCACCCACCCACACACCCCACGAGCCAGCTAAGCGATATCTAAATAAACGATGCGTGCGAGAACACGAATCGATGGGAAATTAAACCAAAGCGCGCGACAAAAACAATCACAGCTTAAAAGGAATCGGCTATTTGTTAAAAAGACGCCTTTCTCCCCCCCCCCACCTCTCTCTCGCTTTTTACTTTTTCAGCGGTGGCAAGGCGGGGAGAGAAAAAAAGCACAGACCCGTTGTGTTTGTTTGTTCTTTCTTCTAGCGCACGCAGAATTACCCCGGGGCTTTCAAGCGTGTCGCTTCGCCAATCGAAGAGAGGTCCAGGTACCACCACCCCCCCCCCACCACACACACACAGTACCAAGCAGTACATATGTTCTTGGTTCTTTCGGTAAAGTCACGTAGAAGGGAAGTGATAAAATAATAAAAAATAATAAAAAATATTACGTTTTATTTTTATTATTTTATCACTTCCCTTCTACGTGACTTTACCGAAAGAACCAAGAAGATGAATCCCTGCAGTCACGAAAGCTTTAAATCGAAATTCAAGCAGTACATAATCAACGTTTTTGGGTTTAGATCGCGTTACTTATAAATGTGTCGTAACCCTCCACCACCCGACACGGCCAATCAGCAAAAAAAGTGTCACGTTGACAAAAGACAAAATAGTTCACAGCTTTAGCCCACCGGTGTGTTGAAGCGTGAAACCACAACATTTACAAATTTTGAGTAGCACGACGTTTCGCTGGTAATTGCATCCAGCATCTTCGGGCAATTCGCCAGAATGGTGAGGCTCTGCTCTGTCTCCCGTTCTTATATAGAGCAGCAGCAGCAGCATGGTGAAGTCATCATCAACTCATCAGGTGCAACAATTTTGGTGGTGGAGGATTACGACACATTTATAAATAACGCGTTCTAAACCCAAAAACGTTCATTATGAATAATATTGGTCGCGAAAGCTTGCCACGTGTTTTACCAAGCAGTAACCAAAACCCCTCTCCGCCCGCGAGCTCCCGCTACTCACGAAAAGGTCGCTCACCACCCCGCCCCATCACGAGTACAGAGTTCGTGTAGGGGGGGAGGGCGGCCTTTTACGTTGTTGGCGAGCGAATGTTTTGGACACCGTTTCCTGGGGCTCCCCTAAACCCCTAGGTCGACTCAGCCTTAACCGAGTCACTCCACGCGCGTGCATCCTTACTTGCAGCGTGACTGTCCAGGCCTCCGCTAGGTAGACTCAGCCTTAACCCAGCCACTCCACGTGTGTGTGTATCCTTACTCGTATCCTTGTCCGTATATCCTTAGACGCACCCCGACTCTCCGGGCCTCCTCTAGGTCGACTCGACCTTAACCGAATCATTCCACGCGTGCGTACACGTACCCGCACCCCGACTTTCTGGGCCTCCTCTAGGTCGACTCAGCCTTAACCGGGAAACTCCACATGCGCGTCTTTTGTACTGCATTGTTTTGCTGTTGTTTGTGTGCGTGTTGTTGTTTGTGTGCGTGTTGTTGTTTGTGTGCGTGTTGTTGTTTGTGTGCGTGTTGTTGTTTGTGTGCGTGTTGTTGTTTGTGTGCGTGTTGTTGTTTGTGTGCGTGTTGTTGTTTGTGTGCGTGTTGTTGTTTGTGTGCGTGTTGTTGTTTGTGTGCGTGTTGTTGTTTGTGTGCGTGTTGTTGTTTGTGTGCGTGTTGTTGTTTGTGTGCGTGTTGTTGTTTGTGTGCGTGTTGTTGTTTGTGTGCGTGTTGTTGTTTGTGTGCGTGTTGTTGTTTGTGTGCGTGTTGTTGTTTGTGTGCGTGTTGTTGTTTGTGTGCGTGTTGTTGTTTGTGTGCGTGTTGTTGTTTGTGTGCGTGTTGTTGTTTGTGTGCGTGTTGTTGTTTGTGTGCGTGTTGTTGTTTGTGTGCGTGTTGTTGTTTGTGTGCGTGTTGTTGTTTGTGTGCGTGTTGTTGTTTGTGTGCGTGTTGTTGTTTGTGTGCGTGTTGTTGTTTGTGTGCGTGTTGTTGTTTGTGTGCGTGTTGTTGTTTGTGTGCGTGTTGTTGTTTGTGTGCGTGTTGTTGTTTGTGTACGTGTTGTTGTTTGTGTGCGTGTTGTTGTTTGTGTGCGTGTTGTTGTTTGTGTGCGTGTTGTTGTTTGTGTGCGTGTTGTTGTTTGTGTACGTGTTGTTGTTTGTGTGTGTGTTGTTGTTTGAGGGTGTGTTGTTGTTTGTGTGTGTGTTGTTGTTTGTGTGCGTGTTGTTGTTTGCTGCGGAAGTAACTTGCCGACCCACCACATGCTCGACATCGGTGGACAAAGAGCTTTGCAGCTCTTCTGATTCTGCATCCTTTACCTGCGCAGTGCACCAATCGCCGTGACGTCCCGGACCTCCCTTCACTCCCTCCTCCTCCTCCACCTCCTCCTTCACTTCCTCCTCGGAACTCTGGACCTCGGAAGGCATCACGCTTCTCATCCTGGACCGCCTCAGGCTCCACCACCACCGTGCCTGCAAACCACAAACACAAAGATGAGTTTACGGGTCTGTGTGAGTCTATGGGTCTCTGTGCGCGAGTCTACGGGTCTCTGTGCGAGTCTACGGGTCTCTGTGCGAGTCTACGGGTCTCTGTGCGAGTCCACGGGTCTCTGTGCGAGTCCACGGGTCTCTGTGCGAGTCTACGGGTCTCTGTGCGAGTCTAAGGGTCTCTGTGCGAGTCTATGGGTCTCTGTGCGAGTCTATGGGTCTCTGTGCGAGTCTATGGGTCTCTGTGCGAGTCTACGGGTCTCTATTGGAGTTTATGGGTCTCTGTGTGAGTCTATGGGTCTCTATACAAGTCTATGGGTCTGTGTGGGAGTCTGAGACCCCGGTGTAATCGCTGCGGTTGAGGCTAAAACCTGAATTGAAACTCAGTATCTCAGCGGTGTGATCTCAGTGTCTCTGACACGGCCTTTATGAACCCCCTGGGAGATGGAGACAGACACCTAGACCCAGGATCCGAACCCATGGCTCTCCGCAATGCTGGCTCAACGTCTCTCCGTGCCTGATGAGATAACATTGAACAAACTCTCTCTCCCTCTCACCTTCTCTCTCTCTCAACCCCTCCAGCCCTATCCCCCTCTCTCTTACCCCATCTTATTACCCCCCCTCCTCCATTTCAACTTCTGATTCTCGCTCTCTTCCACTCTTTTTTTCATTTATTTAAACTTTGCTTTATGTAAACCCCCACCTCTCGGTCACCCTCTCGGTCACCCTCTCGGTCACCCTCTCGGTCACCCTCTCGGTCACCCTCTCGGTCACCCTCTCGGTCACCCTCTCGGTCACCCTCTCGGTCACCCTCTCGGTCACCCTCTTGGTCACCCTCTCGGTCACCCTCTCGCTTTCTCTGCCCCCCTCTCACCTTCTTTCTCTCCCCTCCGTTGCACTATCATTTGTGATAGCCACTTCACTTCTGACAAAGAGCTACGTAGCTCAGTGGGGCCTTATTGGTAACAAAAATATATAAAAATAAAAATGTCCCTCTCTCCCTTTGCAATCTGTCTGATTCCCCCACCCATCCCCCCTCTCACTTTCCTTCTCTTGGATATCTCTCTCTGCCCTTGCGCTCGCTTTCATCCCCAGCCCATCTCTCTCCCTCTCACTTTGCCACACTCCAATCAATCAATCGCTCCTCTTATTCGAATTCGTTATTTTCCGTTGCTCTCTTTCATCCACGCGCTCTCGCTAATGGCAGAACCATGACACAGAGACCCGTAAACTCATACGGAGACCTGTAAACTCGCACAGAGACCCATAGACTCTCACAGAGACCTGTAGACTCTCACGGAGACGCGTAGACTCATCACACAAAGACTGTAAGACTCAACAGAGATCCATAGACTCACACAGAGAGCCGTAGACTCACACAGAGATCCATAGACTCACACAGATAGTCCGTAGACTTACAGAGATCCACAGTTTCAGAGATCCAGAGACTCAGAGATCCACAGACTCAGAGATCCACAGACTTACACAGAGATCCAGACTCACACAGAGATCCGTAGACTCACACAGAGATCCAGTCTCAGAGTTCCAGACTCACACAGGGATCCACAGACTCGCACAGACCCATAGACTCACACATAGACCCACAGACTCACACAGAGATCCACAGACTCGCACAGAGACCCACAGAGAGACCCCACACTGCAGAACCAATCTTGAATCTCACCTTCAGGAAGTTCCGAGACATCCATGGAGGCATCAGCGGAATCTTCCGCCTCCTCCTCCTCCTCCTCCTCCGCTGGTCTCTCCTTGTCCCTCCTCCTCCTTCCTCCTCCTCCTCCTCGCCCTCCAACCATGCCCACTCGCCCCTTAGATCCACCACCACCACCACCGCCACCACCACCACGGTCGTTACCACTGTCGTCATCATCATCCACCTCTTGTCCGTCCTCAACATCGTCGTTGTCATCGTCGTCGTTGTTGTTGTTGCCTTGGTCTTTGTTCCTGGCGTCTTCATCTTCGGCCAGATCGTCGTCGTTGTTGTCCTCATCGGAAGCGACGACCTTCACGACGTGCGTGGGCTTCCTAGAGCGGGAGGGAACGGGTGAAGCGAGGGTTTGCCGGTTCGAATCCGGCGTCCCGCCCCGGTTATAACCGCGGTTCGGGCGTAACTAGACGGAAACAAAATTCTATGTTCACCCGTAACGCCGCGTGTCGTTTTTCATAACGCGAATTGGATACAACGCGACGATGAATGTATTACAGATGTAATGTGAGGTTATATCCGGGTCGTTGACGGATTACAACGGGGAGAGAAAGAGACGCAAACTCCAAATATACAGCAGCAGGCATCGTCAGGGTCGGGATCGAACCCACGACCTCCTGTAGACCAGGCGAGGTAGTTAACATCTCACCACGGAGAGAGAGAGAGAGACACGCAAACTCCAAATACACAGCAGCAGGCATCGTCAGGGTCGGGATCAAACCCACAACCTCCTGTAGACCAGGCGAGGTAGTTAACATCTCACCACGGGGAGAGAAAGAGACACGCAAACTCCAAATATACAGCAGGCGTCAGGGTCGGTGTGGCACCCACGACCTCCTGTAGACCTGGCGAGGCCGTTAACATCTCGCCACTGTGTCGTCACCTAAGATCTCATCGGGACACGATCCCCATCATCGGTGAGTTACTCCGGCAGGCGAGGCTGCGTTGGCTGGGTTACGTAGCCCACATGCTCAGCCACGGCATTTCCCAAGCAGCTTCTGTTCGGCCAGATAGATGGGGCTTAACCGGCCCAGCGTGGGCTGCAGAGGAGATAACGCACAGACGGCTGTGGAGCTGAACGAACTTGCCAGCGGGCGGGCGGTACTAGCGGCAGAGGTGGGACAAAGTCATTGTTATGCAAGTCCAAGTCGAGTAGCAAGTCATCAAATTCATGACTCGAGTCTGACTCGAGTCCAAGTCACATGACTCGAGTCCACATCTCAGAGGTGGGACAAAGTCATTGTTATGCAAGTCCAAGTCGAGTCGCAAGTCATCAAATTCATGACTCGAGTCTGACTCGAGTCCAAGTCACATGACTCGAGTCCACACCTCTGACTAGCGGTGTCAAGATCGGCCTCTGTGAAGGAGGAGGCTCGTGAAGGACGCTACTGGGCAGTTGGAGGCAGTCGCCCTCCAACAATAACGGAGGGCGGAGGAGCGACGCTCACAACAACGAGCGGAGCGCCGGGTGGATAAAGCACGGCAAGTTGGTACAGTAGGGGGCACAGGTGGTGCATCAGCCAGTCATCTCGGTCATCTCGGTCAGTCGACCCGTGGCACCTGCTGGGTCTGCCCCGTGACCTCTTGCCAGCAGCGAGCCTTCCACACTCCAAGACTAACCACACGTGGCCTGCTGCTCAACTAGGTCGACTCAGCCAGAACTGAACACACGGTCAGGCCTTCATCTAGGTCGACTCAGCCAGAAGTGAACACACGGTCAGGCCATCCCCTAGGTCCACTCAGCCAGAACTGAACACACGGTCAGGCCTTCCCCTAGGTCCACTCAGCCAGAACTGAACACACGGTCAGGCCTTCCTCTAGGTAGACTCAGCCAGAACTGAACACCCGGTCAGGCCTTCCTCTAGGTCGACTCAGCCAGAAGTGAACACACGGTCAGGCCATCCCCTAGGTCCACTCAGCCAGAACTCAACACACGGTCAGGCCTTCCCCTAGGTCCACTCAGCCAGAACTGAACACACGGTCAGGCCTTCCTCTAGGTAGACTCAGCCAGAACTGCACATCCGGTCAGGCCTCCCTCTAGATCTACTCAGCCAGAACTGAACACAAGGTCAGGCCTTCCTCTAGGTAAACTCAGCCAGAACTGAACACGCGGTCAGGCCATCCTCTAGGTAAACTCAGCCAGAAGTGAACACCCGGTCAGGCCTTCTTCTAGGTCGACTCAGCCAGAACTGAACACTTGGTCAGGCCCTCCTCTAGGTCGACTCAGCCAGAACTGAACACTCGGTCAGGCCCTCCTCTAGGCAGACTCAGCCAGAACTGAACACTCGGTCAGGCCGTCCCCTAGGTCGATTCAGCCAGAAGTGAACAACCCCACCCACCCCGCGGGTGTGAGTGGCGCTTGCTGTATAATTAACGATAAATTATAGCGTTAGGAAATATTCCTCCCGCGCCGGCCGACAGGCAATTAAGGCTCAGCTCGTTAACGAGTTAAAATATTAATAGGGCCGCAGACGTTCAATAATTAACGAGGATGTAGGAGAGGCCCCCACCGATGCATTGGGGGGGGGTGGGGGGAGGGGGGGTGTGGGGGGGAGGGGGTGTGGGGGGAGGGGGTGTGGGGGGGAGGGGGTGTGGGGGGAGGGGGGGGTGTGGGGGGAGGGGGGGTGTGGGGGGGAGGGGGGTGTGGGGGGAGGGGGTGTGGGGGGAGGTCGGATTTTTTTATTCAGAAGCCGCGGTGGTGAGATGTTAACCACCTCTCCTGGTATGCAGGAGGTCATGGGTTCGATCCCGATAGAGAGAGAGACAAAGAGAGACAGAGAGAGACAAACAGAGAGAGAGACAGAGAGAGAGACAGAGAGAGAGAGACACAGAGAGAGACAGAGGAAGAGACAAAGAGAGAGACAGAGACAAAGAGATGCAGAGAGAGAGACACAGAGAGAGAAACACAGAGAGAGACAGAGAGAAACACAGAGAGAGACACAGAGAGACAAAGAGATACAAAGAGAGACAGACAGGGAGAGACAGACAGACAGAGACAGACAGACAGACAGAGACAGACAGACAGACAGACAGACAGACAGAGACAGACAGAGAGAGACAGAGAGACACAGACAGAGAGAGACACAGAGACACAGACAGAGAGAGACAGACAGAGACAGACAGAGAGAGACACAGAGACACAGACAGAGAGAGACAGACAGAGACAGACAGAGAGAGACACAGAGACAGAGAGAGATGGTGAATCTTGTGATTTAAGTCTCGTACCTTCGTGAGCGCGAGGGACCGGCCTGTGGACTGGGAGAACTTGTATCCTGCATCACAAAGAGAGCAGACGCAACTTTGTTATTGTGGTCGTTATAACACAGAACACACAACATTATAACACTCACACACACCATTATAAACACACAACACTCACCATTATAAAGCGCGCGCGGGTTAGCGCGTGTCGAGAAGCTACCGGCAGCATCGCGATGCCTCATTTCAGCGGTGACGCTACGCCGACGTGGCGGCTAGACCGCTCATCCCTACCTCGCGCTCATTCCTACTCATCCAAACGCTCCGATTCTTCTTTGGGTAAAGTCACGTAGATGGAAAAAAGAATAAGAAGAAAACACGACGTATCGGCCGCTATTTTTTCTACCCCACGTGACTGATGCCAATAAATAATAAAATAATTATACAAACTTTCTAAAATTATTCTCACGACGTTTCGGCCACAACGCAAGCAGCCGTCCTCAGGTGAAGAACAGGGCTGTCGGGAAGACAGCGTCATTCTTTCCCTTCTACGTGACTTTACCGAAAGAACCAAGAAGATGAATCCCTGCAGTCTCCAAAGCTTTAAATCGAAATTTTAAAATGTTCTAGAAGCATCCAGCAGCATCCCGATGCCGTGTTGTGCCATGTCGCCCAGCCGAGGCGGCCGCTACAACCGCTCATTCCTTCTCACGCGACGTCTCTCCGTCAGAGGTCGCAAACGGGTTTTGATTCCTTACCCCTCGTACCCGTACCCGGCCGCACCAGGGTCGCAAACGGGTACCCGTACCCTACCCGTACCTGGCCGGGTACGGGTAGGGTACGGGTATCGGGTACCCGATTGTGACCTCTGGGATGAAGCCATGTTGCAGGCGCGGGTGGGTTGAGTCTAGGAACTTGAATTGTGAGAAGAGACAAGACGTTGGGAAATGAGTGACAAACGGTTACTCACCAGTGACTCACGGCCTACCCGTACCCTACCCGTACCCGGCCGGGTATCGGGTAGGGTATGGGTATCGGGTACCCGTACCCGGCCGGGTATGGGTAGCCGAGTATCAGGTAGGGTACGGGTATCGGGTACCCGGTTGCGACCTCTGCTCTCCGTTCACTCGAACGCGCTGCGCCATCCGCGTTATAACAAGTGCCTTCCCCGATACGTTCAGCGCGTTGTGTCATCCGTTTCGCGTCCGCCTTATCAAGAGTGGCGCCTTGCCCGACACGTTGCATCACCCACTTCGCGATGCGCAAACGACGCGGCATTCTAGGAGAACAAAAATGGGCCTTATTGTCGTTTTGTTTTGCGCGAACCCCTGGTCTGGCTTGACAGCGAGGGCCGGTGGAGTGCAGACAACGCAACAGCGGAGTGGGGCTCACCTTGTCTCTCGTCTTGTCCGCAAGAGACGGCGTCTTCGCGTCGGCGTGAGCCTCCTCCTCGTTGCCGTCTACGAAGAGAGAATGCGCACGTCATCATCGTCGTCGTCGTCGTCGTCACGCTCTCATCGTTATTATCATCACCACCACCTCTCATCACCATCACCCTCATGAAAATCATCATCACCACCATATCATCATCACCACCATATCATCATCACCACCATATCATCATCACCACCATATCATCATCACCACCACCCTCTCATCATCACCATCACCATTTTATCATCCCCACCACCACCCTCTAATCAAAATCATCATCATCACCATCACCATCGTATCATCCCCACCTACCCCCCCTCATCACCATCACCACCAACTTCTAATCACCATCCTCTCATCACCATCACCACCACTACCACTACCCTCTCATCACCACCAACCTGGTCATCACCACCACCACTACCACTACCCTCTCATCATCATTACCATCACCCTCATCAGAATCATCATTATCATAACCACCATCTCATCATCATTACCACCACCCTTTCATCATCACCATTACCACCACCCTCTCATCAAAATCATCATCATCACCACCATCTCATCATTACCACCACCGTCTCATCAAAATCATCACCATCACCATTGTATCATCCCCACCACCACCACCCTCTCATCATTTTCACCACCACCCTCCTCTTCGCCCTCATCTCTGCCTGCCGCTCATCTCCAGCCGTGACCCCCCCCCACCGTCCCCCCCCCCAGCCAGAGGTCGCAACCGGGTACCCGATACCCGTACCCTACCCGATACCCGGCTACCCGTACCCGGCCGGGTACGGGTACCCGTTTGCGACCCTGGTGCGGCCGGGTACGGGTAGGTCGTGAGTCACCGGTGAGTCACCGTTTGTCACTCATTTCCCAACGTCTTGTCTCTTCTCACAATTCAAGTTCCTAGAATCAACCCACCCGCGCCTGCAACATGGCTTCATCCCAGAGGTCGCAATCGGGTACCCGATACCCGTACCCTACCCGTACCCGGCTGGGTACGGGTAGGGTACGGGTACGGCCGGGTACGGGTAAGGAATCAAAACCCGTTTGCGACCTCTACCCCCAGCCCTGCTTTGTCAGTCTTGGAGAATTCCATCCAGGAATCCCATCCCATATTCCATTCTCTATTCCCCATTCATTACCTTCAATGACTCTGCTCACCCTTTCCCATGGTGCGCCAAGGGTAGTAAGTTTTTTTTCTATTACGATTATCATAATCACGACTTGCGCCGCTTAAAATATATAGCGTGCGTGCACGCGGCTGCACTTACGACGTAAAATAATCCAATTAAGAAAACGGCACAATCTCTTATTGAGCATCGTAGTAGTAGTCGGTACAATAACACCATAAACCTACAAGATTAGCTTTTATCTTTTTAGTGCAAATAAAGAAACTTTAAGGCCACTTAAATCCGAGCAGATTGGGCTTGTTTACACAATACGGGCGCGCGAGAGTGCCATAAAACCCCGGCTATTGGCACACGGCACGCACCACACCACCACGCACGGCACCACGCACGGCACCACGCACGGCACCACGCACGGCACCACGCACGGCACCACGCACGGCACCACGCACGGCACCACGCACGGCACCACGCACGGCACCACGCACGGCACCACGCACGGCACCACGCACGGCACCACGCACGGCACCACGCACGGCACCACGCACGGCACCACGCACGGCACCACGCACGGCACCACGCACGGCAGCGCAGCCAGACCAGTAGCAAGCACCGTGCATATACCACCTTGTCCTCAAGATGAGTAACAATCATAATCATCATTATTTCAAGCAGTAGCAGCAGCAGCAGTCGATCCGCTGCTGGATGAAGGCCCTCCCCTTCCCCCGATCCCACCGGCACCTCCACTTTCGCACGGCACGCGCTAAAAACTAAACTGTCAACTTAGTTTTTTTAGCAGGTGTAAGAACCATCACTGAGCACTTTGTCATGTCATAGGCGACCTGGCCATCACAAATGGTAGATCAAAGAAGTGGCTTATCATCATCAAGTGGATTTTTTTTACAGCCAAATAACTCCAAAACCCGTGGTGACGTTGACTCAAAACGTGGAAGGGAAAAACTGGAGGACCCGGAGAAGAATCCACGCGACCACGGGGAGAGAGAGAGCGTGTTACGGAAACTACAAATATACAGCAGCAGGCGTCAGGTTCGGGTTTGAACCCACGACCTCCTGTAGACCAGGCGAGGTAGTCAACATCTCACCACGGAGAGAGACACGCAAACTCCAAATATACAGCAGCAGGCATCGTCAGGTTCGGGATCGAACCCACGACCTCCTGTAGACCAGGCGAGGTAGTCAACATCTCACCACGGGGAGAGACACGCAAACTCCAAATATACAGCAGCAGGCATCGTCAGGTTCGGGATCGAACCCACGACCTCCTGTATACCAGGCGAGGTAGTTAACATCTCACCACGGGGAGAGACACGCAAACTCCAAATATACAGCAGGCATCGTCAGGGTCAGGATCAAACCCACGACCTCCTGTATACAAGGCGAGGTAGTTAACATTTCCTAGCCACCGTGGCTGATTTCATTGTGACTCCATCTCCTCCCCAGATAGTCCTCACCGACATTGGCTTGAGTTGGAAAATCTAATTCAGGTCATCGCTGGGTACGTAGCAGAAATGCGCTGACCAGGACGCCACCACGCCACCCCAGGGCTTAGCTCAACTTATTTTGCTTACACAAAGACAAAGATCCCCCGTGTAGCCTTAATAAACTATTGGGGCAAGTGCTGTTAGCGGGTAGCACCTATGAAGGCCGGCACGCACACGAGGGGGTGGGTGGCCAGCACCACGCCCGACCGCCTTTGTCTCCCCAGTGGCGATGTTTACCACACACCGCACCAGGTACTCATTTGAGGCTGAGTCGACCTAGGGGAGGCCCAGGACCGGTTCAGATAATCGTCACCGAGGTTGGCCGTGAGCGGGAATCGAACCCGGGTCGCCAGGTTCGTAGCGCAGCGTAGCGCTAACCGTTACACTACCGCTCACCACACACACAGACAACCGCATCGGCATTGCAACAACAACATCACAACCGGTGACCAAAGACCAATTTATACCGTGAGCCACTTTCTGCTTTCCAATATCCCCAGCGGCGCTGAGATCCAAATTGAAAAGGAACTCCGTTAAAAGCCTCGACGGGAGGGGAATAGAAGACGCGCGAGTGTGTGTGCGAGTGTGCGCATGCATGAGTGTGCGCGTGTGTGTGCGTGCGAGTGTGTGCGTGCGTGCGTGTGTGCGCATGCGTGCGTGTGTGCGTATGCGTGTGTGCGCATGCGTGAGTGCGCGTGCGTGTGTGTGCATGCGTGAGTGTGTGCATGTGTGTGCGTGAGTGTGTGTGTGCGCGCATGCGTGAGTGAGCGTGTGTGCAGGAGGCTCGTGAAGGACGCTACTGGGCAGATACAGGCAGCCACCGTATGCCCAATCAGCTTCTGTTTGGCCAGAAAGAAAAAATGGGGCTAAACGGGGCGCAAGCACGTGCTGGAGAAGAGACGGACTGACACGGTACGGGAGGATGTGGAGCTGATTGGGCTTGCCGGTGACCGATGCCAGCGGTGTCAAGATCGGCCTCTGTGGAGGAGGAGGCTCGTGAAGGACGCTGCTGGTCAGTTGGGAGGCAGTCGCCCTCCAATAACAACAGAGGGCGGAGGAGCGACGCTCGCAACAACGAGCGGAGCGCCGGGCGGATTTGGTGACACAGCTGATTCATCTGCCAGTCATCTCAGTCAGCCGACCCACGGCGCCTGCAGGGGCTGTCCCGTGACTTCCTGATGAGGAGGCCTCCACGCTTTGCGTGATGGCCTCAAAGTGCACCTAGCCTGGCACAACCGCTGTGGTGCCGATACCGGCATTAAATGGTTGTTGTTGTACCTGAGGGGAGCAACCCATGAATGTCGGCACAGCAAACAAGGGGGTATGTGATGCAGCCAATACCCCACCCAGCCATCTTTCTTTCCCCGGTGCGCTGATGTTTAATACGCACTCCACAATGTGAACTCATTTGAGGTTCAGTCGACCCAGGGGAGGCCCAGGGCCAGTTCAAATAATCGTCACTGGTGTTGGCCGTGAGTGGGAGTTGAATTCAGAGCACCGGGTTCGTAGCGCAGTTTGCGAACCTCTGTGCCACCACTCCCCACAACAGAGACAAAGATCTGCGTATAATGTTTGCATGGTGTACAGTCTGGAAAGAATCCAAATGGCAAATTTCAAGTGTGTTGCATGTCGGGAAGTAGGCTAAACATTTTGAACAGACACACATAATCACAACTTTGCCTTTTATATCTATGGAGATGACTTGTAGCTTTCGTGACTGCAGGAATTCATATTCTTTGGGTCTTTCGGTAAAGTCGCGCAGATTGATGCAAATGAATAAAAAATAATAAAGATAAAATAAACAAAAAACTACGACGTTTCTATCACAAACTACAACAACACAAGCGATCGAAACGTTGTAGTTTGTTTATTTTATTATTTGTATTAACGTGTTCCTATCTACGTGTGTTTGCATGTTCATCACAAGCACCGTGCGTGGTTACTGCAGTAACCCGATTCCTTGAAAAAGGTTTAAATTTGGTGTTTTAACATCTTAACACCACCTGTTTTATTGCCAGAATAGGTTAAACCTATTCTTATTTTTTCGTATTATCACAATATACTACTTGTTTGTATACAATGAAATCACAAATATTATTTTAATTCATAGGCCTGCCCTTGCCTAGATCGCCTGCCTGGTTTGAGTGACCTCTTACGGCTGTCCATTCAGGCAAGAGTGGAGGGCGGGAGTCATGTTCTGGGCCTACCAATCACTCGTTTATAAATGAACACATTCATGGGCCATATTTGACTGAAAAGGCTCTGGCCTTGATGCAAACCAGAGCAAGGAGGTATTAACCCCTCAAATGATCTTCTCACTGGCTCATCAACCCATAAACATTTGCTCACTCACCCACCCACCTACCCACAAAGTCACTCAAACCACGAACTCATCCACTCACTCAGCCACCGGCCCACTGACTCATTCGCCCGAGCACACTCACCGCCTCGTCTAGCTCAACCACCCACCCACCAACTCGTGCACTTACCCAAGAACCTACCACTCACCAACTCACTCAGCCACCAAACCTACAAACTCAACCACCAACCCATTCATTTACTCACTCACACACCGACTCCCCCCCCCACCTACTCACTCATCCACTGACTCAAGCATCAATGCACAGAATCACTCCATCACCCACTCCTTCAGTAAACCACTTGCCAAACGCCTCACTCAGTCGCTCAACCACCTACTCACCGACTAACTCACTCACCGACTCGCCCACCCATTAAACTCAGACTCACTCATTCACCTACCCACTCAACTACCTTATCACCCACTCACCCAATGAATCGCCCAACCACGAACATCTAAATCACCTACCCACAAACTCACTCATTCACCTACCCACTCAACTACCTTGTCACCCACTCACTCAATGAATCGCCCAACCACGAACATCTAAATCACCTACCCACAAACTCACTCATTCACCTACCCACTCAACTACCTTATCACCCACTCACTCAATGAACCGCCCAACCACGAACATCTAAATCACCTACCCACAAACTCACTCATTCACCTACCCACTCAACTACCTTGTCACCCACTCACTCAATGACCCGCCCAACCACGAACATCTAAATCACCTACCCACAAACTCACTCATTCACCTACCCACTCAACTACCTTGTCACCCACTCATTCAATGAACCGCCCAACCACGAACATCTAAATCACCTACCCACAAACTCACTCATTCACCTACCCACTCAACTACCTTATCACCAACTCACCCAATGAACCGCCCAACCACGAACATCTAAATCACCTACCCACAAACTCACTCATTCACCTACCCACTCAACTACCTTGTCACCCACTCATTCAATGAACCGCCCAACCACGAACATCTAAATCACCTACCCACAAACTCACTCATTCACCTACCCACTCAACTACCTGTCCCACTCACACAATGAACCGCCCAACCACGAACATCTAAATCACAGACCCACAAACTCACTCGCATGCTTACCCACTCGATCATTTACTCACCGACCTCACCCAAACACTCACTAAATCACGAATACACTCACTAAGCCTCCTACCTCCCAACTAAGTCACTCAACCGCGCAATCACTCGACTACCTTGCAATCAACTCACTCGTTCACTTAACGAGTAGCTCAACAGCTTATCAAATCGCCTACACACCAACTAACTCGCTCGCTCACTTACCTCCTCTCTCAACGACCTTATCATCAAATCATTCACTCACTCGTAATAATAATAACGACGATGATGTCAACTTGCAACATGCCGCACAGTACTCGCTCACTCTCGTAGAGAGAGAACGACTCCGAGGTGACAGGAGGAACCAGACGAGCGGAAAGGCGGCATCCATGCGCTGAGCTGGCACGACATTTTTCCTCCCCCAAGCTCTGTGGTCCTCTATATATATAGGAATTATCGGCCAAGTAAACACATTCCTCCTACTGGTAGGAACGTTGGGTTGCTTGGTCAATGGCCTGCAGGGTCAACGGCGGCGTGGTGTATTCCGCAAATATGCCCGACTGTGAGGGCGGGCACAAGCCGGCGTGAGTAGGTGAAACGTTGAGTTTTATAAGGGCACCACGGGGTGACCAGCCCCTCCCCACCCAGCCCCTCTCCACCTTCCCCACCCAGCCCCTCCCCACCCTCCCCTCCCCACCCAACCCCACCCTCCCCACCCAGCCCCTCCCCACCCAACCCCACCCTCCCCACCCAGCCCCTCCCCACCCAGCCCCTCCCTCCCCACCCAGCCCCTCCCCACCCAGCCCCTCCCCACCCAGCCCCTCCCTCCCCACCAACAGCCCCTCCCTCCCCACCCAGCCCCTCCCCACCCAGCCCCTCCCCACCCAGCCCCTCCCTCCCCACCAACAGCCCCTCCCTCCCCACCCAGCCCCTCCCTGCACGACGGACGGACAGACACAATAATCCCCTGTGGGCTGGTGTAACCAGGAGGTTCCTACCAGCATCAGCGTTTTTGTGCAGGAGGAAACCGAAGCACCCGGAAAGCGCCCGTACGTGCAAGGGAGCAACGCTCGATCTCATACAGCTCGAACAGACGGGAGCCCACATTTGCTCTACGGCATTCTCCTGGCGAAGTCAGGGTACGGGCTCCTCATCGATGCCCACGGGAAGATGGGGAGCTTCGTGACGTTTGTGTACGGGTGATCCAACAACCCCGGCTACTGCCGCCACGCGCGTAGCCACCGCTCACCCACTCAACAACGCCCGCCATTAGCCACTAAGTGATGGTGACGTCTCCACGACGCTTGTGCCAGGCCAGGTGCACTTTGAGGCCACGTGAAGTGTCGAAGGCTCGCTGACAGGAGGTCACGGGACAGACCCAGGTGCCATGGGTCGACTGAGATGACCAGCTGTGCCCCCCCTCTACTGTGACAACACGCTGCATTTTAGCCGCCCGGCGCTCCGCTCGTTGTTGTGAGCGTCGCTCCTCTGCCCTCCGTTGTTGTGTGGAGGGCGACTGCCTCCAACTGCCCAGCAGCGTCCTTCACGAGCCTCCTCCATCCATCCACTCACTCACCTACCTACCTACCTACCCAATTAACTCACCTCCCCATTCAGCCGCTCGCTCACCCACCACCAGCTCACACACTCACCGGAGCCCATGATTTCTGCCTCCGCCTCTTCCTCGCCGACCGACTGAGTCATGAAGTCCTGCAGCTTCTGCACCAGGGAGTCGAGCTTCTTACTGCAAGCGCACAGAGACACAAAGATAAAATGCCCTCCCCCACCATGTAACCTCAGACTGTTCGGGGCAAGTGCTATTCGCGAGTAGCACCTATGAAGGCCGGCACATCGCACGAGGTGGTGGGCGGAGAGCACCACGCCCGGCCGCCTTTGTCTCCCCAGTGGTGATGTTTACATGCCGCACCGGGTACCAGAGGTCGCAATCGGGTACCCGATACCCATACCCTACCCGATGGCCGGGTACGGGTACCCGTTTGCGACCCTGGTGGGGCCGGGTACGGGTACGGATAGGCCGTGAGTCACTGGTGAGTAACCGTTTGTCACTCATTTCGGGTAGGGTACGGGTAGGGAACGGGTACCCGTTCCCTACCTAGCCGGGTACGGGTACCCATTTGCGACCCTGGTGCGGCCGGGTACGGGTACGGGTAAGGAATCAAAACCCGTTTGCGACCTCTGCTGAGATGACACAAAGACACCCCGCTTAGGATGAACAGACTGTTGGGGCAAGTGCTGTTGGTGAGCACCTATGAAGGCCGGCACGGCACACGAGGGGGTGGGTGGCCAGCACCACGCCCGGCCGCCTTTGTCTCCCCAGTGGCGATGTTTACACACCGCATCGCGTATTCATTTAAGGTCGAGGCGACCCACAATTGGGGAACAAATACTGTTCCCGAACACCCATGAAGGCCGGCACGTGTCACACGAGTGTGGCGAGTGGTTTGTATGCCAGCAACAGCCCCGGTCGCCTTTGTCTCCCCCCCCTCCCCACCCCAGTGACGATGTTGAGTACAGTGCATAACCGCAACAAGTTGAGGTGGAGTCCATCCCCGCTCTACACGCTACTCACTCCACACGCTACTCTACTCACTGTACACTCCTCACGTTACACACTGTACACTCCTCACGTTACACACTGTACACACTGCACACTCCACACGTTACACACTGTACACTCCTCACGTTACACACTGTACACACTGCACACTCCACACGTTACAAACTGTACACTCCTCACGTTACACACTGTACACACTGCACACTCCACACGTTACAAACTGTACACTCCTCACGTTACACACTGTACACACTGCACACTCCACACGTTACAAACTGTACACCCCACACGCTACACACTGTACACACCACACGCTACACACTGTACACACGTTACACTCCACACGTTACACTGTACACTCCACACGTTACACACTGTACACTCCACGCGTTACACACTGTACACTCCACGCGTTACACACTGTACACTCCACACGCTACACTGTACACACCACATGTTACACACTGTACACACTCCACTCGTTACACACTGTACACGCTACTCACTGTACACGCCACATGTTACACACTGTACACGCTACACTGTACACACTACTCGCTACACACTGTACTCCACACGTTACACACTGTACACTCCACACGCTACTCACTCCTCACGTGCTCACGCCAGCAACTGCACATGCAGCGATCCACTCACGTTACAGGCACACAACACAACGCACTCGTAGCGGCGATTACAAAGCGGGCGGAAATTACGGACACGATATATTGCAATTAACTTACAGAAGTTAACCTATATCGTTAATATGTATGCACACACACACGCGCACGTAGCAATTGCAATGGCGTTGACAAGACACCCAACACGCACATTCAACGTTAAATTAACCAAAATATAACAAAAATCCCCACAAAGGGTGACGTCACTCGCCCTTGCAATTCCCACCCCGCACGCGCTTTCCGCGCGACCCCATTGGCCGCGGCCGCGTCACGTGGGGCCCGGTACACCAATGGGGAAATGCGCGCGCGCGCTCGTCCGCTTATCCGCTCTAGCATTTTCGAGCAGTGGGCCCCAATTTCCCCCCCCTCACCGATGAAATTTTTTTTTGTTTCTTGAGGCAAAATTCTTTTAATTTTTTTACAACAAAAATTCCGTGAAGAGTGTGCGTGGAAGAGTTTAACAAAATAAAATTGATTGTCGTACAATTGCCGATCGATCGACCGTTCGACGACGACCGCTAAAAAAAAAAACCACACAATTCAACGCGGCCGCACTTAAAAGGCTCCGTGAAATCCTTCTAGGCCCACGCGTGTAGGCGGGAAGATTTCACGGCTCGCACGGGACCAACACGGCAGCAGTGTGGGACAAGAACAGCCGCATAGGACGACGACGACGACGACAACAACGGGCTTACAAAACAAATGTTATTACCTTTTTCGTTTGGTCGCCATAACGGCGCCGGCTTTCCCGCCCGCGCCTCCTCCTCCCTCCTCCTCCTCCTCGCCTCCTCCCTCCGCCACGGGCTTCTTTGTTTGTTTCCCAGTCTCCGTTGTTTTGTTTGTTTGTTGTTGTTGTTGTTGTAATCGTCGTCGCGTCCGTCTTTGTCTTTCTCTCGCTCTCTCTCCCGTCTGGTTTCAGAGATGGACGCTGCGCGGGTTTTTTTTTGGGGGGGGGGGGGGACGAGGGGGGCGGGGCTCTCACGCGTCACTTCCGTGCGGGTGTCGTCACTTCCCCCGCCTGGTGTGACGTAGCAGCGCGTGTTTATATACGAGAGGGAGGGGTGGTGGGGGGGGTGGTTGGTGGTGATGGGGGGTGATGGTGGGGGGGTGATGGGAGGTAATGACAGCGGAGTCAGTAGTGAGTGTGAAGGGACTGGTGGCCAGAGGTGGGACAAAGTCATTGTTATGCAAGTCCAAGTCGAGTCGCAAGTCATCAAATTCATGACTCGAGTCTGACTCGAGTCCAAGTCACATGACTCGAGTCCACATCTCATAGGTGGGACAAAGTCATTGTTATGCAAGTCCAAGTCGAGTCGCAAGTCATCAAATTCATGACTCGAGTCTGACTCGAGTCCAAGTCACATGACTCGAGTCCACACCTCTGCTGGTGGCCACGGGAGGTAATGACAGGGGAGTCAGCCTGCAGTGCGAGTGGACTGGTGGCCACGGGAGGTAATGACACGGGAGTCAGCCTGCAGTATTAATGGACTGGTGGCTACGGGAATGATCGAGAAGGGAGCGTGGCCAGGTGACGGAAGAGGACGGTGGAGTTTGCCGGCAGAGCGAGCGGTCTAGAACCAGCGAGAAAGTTCGGGAATGGGGGCGTGGCCTCGGACCGTATAGAAGGGGGAGATGCGCGGGAGACTTGGGCCTGTTGCCGTGGGGGTCTCCGCCTGTCGGAGTGTGACCACGTGGCTCCTTGATAAAGAAAACCTTCCCAGTACAAGCGCGGCGAAGTCGTCTTGACACCGATATAATCATCTGGCAGTTCGCCAGCATCGGTGCAAGCGAGTCTGATGACTCTGCTGATCAAGTTTTTCAAGTTTAATTTATTAGGTAGAGCCCTGTGAGCCATTCGGCTCTTGAATCGGGTGCAACCGCAACAAACAAAAAAACATGAACAAGAAAACATCTTAAAGTGAAATAAAAATAAAATAAAAATCACGACGTTTCGGAGGCAACACAAGCTTCCGTTGATACAGGTGGAACAGTCACAGCACGATTGCTGTATCAAGTGATACACTTGATACAGCAATCGTGCTGTGACTGTTCCACCTGAAGACGGAAGCTTGTGTTGCCTCCGAAACGTCGTTATTTTTATTTTATTTGTATTTACTTTTATTAATTTAATTTTTTTACCTACGTGACTTTACCGAAAAAACCTAAGAATATGAATCCTTGCAGTCACGAAAGCTTCAAATCTAGAATCTTAAAGTGACTAAGTGCAAACAGAAAATCCAAGAAAAGACAGCAAAATATTGCAGAAAAAGCACCGTACTGTACACCAACGCTGATGAGACACCAAATGTCAGAACTGGTCCAAAGTTGTGCTTGTGTTGCACCAGTGATACTGGTAGGAACCGCCAGGTTCCACCAGCGCACAGGGGATTATTGTGTCCGTCCGTCGTGCAGGGAGGGGCTGGGTGGGGCTGGGTGGGGATGGGAGGGTGGGGAGGGGCTGGGTGGGGAGGGTGGGAAGGGTGGGGAGGGGCTGGGTGGGGAGGGTGGGGCTGGGTGGGGGGTGGGAGGGGTAGGGCTGGGTGAGGAGGGGCTGGTCACCCCGTGGTGCCCTTATAAAACTCAACGTTTAACCTACTCACGCCGGCTTGTGCCCGCCCTCACAGTCGGCCATATTTGCGGAATACACCACGCCGCCGTTGACCCTGCAGGCCATTGACCGAGCAACCCAACGTTCCTACCAGCTCCCTCCGCAGCAGGAATGTGTTAATGGGGCTTCACGGTGGCTAGATGTTGACTACCTCTCCTGGTATACAGGTCGTGGGTTCGATCCCGACCCTGACGCCTGCTGCTGTATATTTGGAGTTTGCGTGTCTCTCTCTCCGTGGTGAGATGTTGACTACCTCGCCTGGTCTACAGGAGGCCGTGGGTTGAACCCAGACCCTGTCGCCTGCTGCTGTATATTTGGAGTTTGCGTGTCTCTCTCTCTCTCTCCGTGGCAGTCGCGTGGATTTTTCTCCAGGCCCCCCCCCCCCCCCCCCCAGTTTTCCCCTCCACACCTAAAATGAACGCGCGTTCAGAGCATTTGCATGCTATACATTTCCACGCGACGATAAGCCACTTCTCGCTCAGCTCTAATTTGTAGCCGGGACGCTTCTGAAAGAAAGAGCTACAGTGGAGAAGCCGCGTCGCGGTTAGCGCTACGAACCCAGCGAGCCGAGTTCGATACCCGCTCACGGTCTACACCAGTGACGATTATCTGAACAGGGTCCTGGGCCTCCCCTAGGTCGACTCGGCCTCAAATGAGTACTTGGTGAACATCGCCACTGGGGAGATAGAGGCGGTCGGGCGTGGTGCTGGCCACCCACCCCCTCGTGTACTGTTCCGGCCTTCATAGGTGCTCGCTAACAGCACTTGCCCCTACAGTCTGTTAAGGCTACATGGGGGATCTTTGTCTTTATCTTTGTGGGTTTGGCCACCCACCCCCTCGTGTGCCGTGCCGGCCTTCATAGGTGCTCGATAACAGCACTTGCCCCAATAGTCTGTTAAGGCTACACGGGGGATCTTTGTCTTTATCTTTGTGGGTTTGGCCACCCACCCCCTCGTGTGCCGTGCCGGCATTCATAGGTGCTCGCTAACAGCACTTGCCCCAATAGTCTGCTAAGGCTACAAGGGGGACCTTTGGTGCCTTTGTCGAGTAAATAAGATGCACTCCCTGGGAGATGAGGCCACGTGTCTCTTGCAGGATGCGAGAATGCACAAATATTCTTAAATACATTTGTAAGTTGACGACAGAGGTGTGGGAGGGAGTAGGCAGATCGTCTGGTCGTTTATTTTGTTGCACAACTCATACAAAGAAAACCGAGGAAATAATTATAAAACATTACACGCTCCGCTCACTCGAACCGTGACTACTACGAGGATGGAGATGATGATGGAGATGATGATGGAGATGATGAGGATGGAGATGATGATGATGATGATGATGGAGATGATGATGATGATGGAGATGATGACGGAGATGATGATGATGATGATGATGGAGATGATGATGGAGATGACTGATGATGATGGAGATGACTGATGATGATGATGGAGATGACGATGATGATGGAGATGACTGATGATGAGGATGGAGATGATGACGGAGATGATGTTGATGTTTATTGAAGAAAATAGAGAATCACATTGACGATCTTTCCAAAAAGCATCCTGGTTCAGTTTTCCCCTCCAGTGATGGGGAGCGCGCGGTGATGATGAGGTTGACGATGATAGGGATGGTAATGATGACGAAGATGATGACCGTCGCAAGATGACGTTGATGATGATGTTGATGAGCGCGACGTTTATATGATTGTTGACAATATTAACGGTGATAACGAAAATGTTGATGACGATGATGACAATAACGATGTTGCTGTCAATGATGTTGTTGATGACGATGATGTTGTTGTTGATGACGATGATGATGTTGACGATGTTACTTCCATCATCTTTCCTCCATTCACCAATGCCATCTTCACTTTATAAGAAAGCTGAGAAAATGAGACACAAACATCGCCACTGGGTCAGACAAGGAATTAATCCGTTGTACACGACTTCTAGACTCACACAGAGACCCACGGACTCACACGGAGACCCACAGACTCACACGGAGAGCCACAGACTCACACGGAGAGCCACAGACTCAGACAGAGACCCAGACTCGCACAGAGACCCATACTCACAGAGACACACATACTCACAGAGACACACAGACTCACACAGAGACCCACAGGCTCGCACAGAGAGCCACATGCTCGCACAGAGACCCACAGGCTCGCACAGAGACCCACAGACTCGCACAGAGACCCACAGACTCGCACAGAGACCCACAGACACACAGAAACCCACAGACTCGCACAGAGACCCACAGACTCGCACAGAGACCCACAGACTCGCACAGAGACCCACAGACTCACAGAGACCCACAGACTCACACAGAGACCCACAGACTCACAGAGACCCACAGACTCGCACAGAGACCCACAGAGACCCACAGACTCGCACAGAGACCCAGAGACTCACAGAGACCCACAGACTCGCACAGAGACCCACAGACACACAGAGACCCACAGACTCGCACAAAGACCCACAGACTCGCACAGAGACCCACAGACACACACAGAGACCCACAGACTCACACAGAGACCCACTCACCTGTATGGGTACCCGTGGTACTTGGAACGGAAGATGGAGAGGAGGAAGCTGAAGAAGAAAACGACGAGACCCAGGCCTACGAGACACAGGACTGACAACAACAACAACATCGTCGTCAACATTCACATCAAAAGCATCAACATCATGATGGTGATGCTGGTTCTGTTGATGCTGCTGTTGATGCTGTTGTTGATGCTACTGCTGTTGATACTACTGCTGCTGTTGATGTGACTGCTGTTGTTGCTGCTGCTGTTGCTACTGCTGATGTTGCTGCTACTGCTGTTGTTGATGCTACTGCTGTTGATGCTACTGCTGTTGCTGCTACTGCTGTTGCTGCTACTGCGACTGCTGTTGTTGATGCTGCTGTTGCTGCTGCTACTGCTGTTGCTGCTACTGCGACTGCTGTTGTTGATGCTGCTGTTGCTGCTGCTACTGCTGTTGCTGCTACTGCTGTTGTTGATGCTGCTGCTGTTGTTGATGCTGCTACTGCTGTTGTTGATGCTGCTGTTGCTGCTGCTACTGCTGTTGCTGCTACTGCGACTGCTGTTGTTGATGCTGCTGCTGTTGTTGATGCTGCTGTTGTTGTTGATGCTACTGCTGTTGCTGCTACTGCGACTGCTGTTGCTGATGCTACTGCTGATGTTGCTGCGACTGCTGTTGATGCTGCTGCTGTTGTTGTTGATGCTTCTGCTGATGCTGCTGCTGTTGTTGATGCCGTTAACGCCGCTGCTGCTTCTGGTGTGACCCAAGCGGTCCCCTGGCTGCTGAATAATTCAGAGCGAGTAATCGCCGCGACAGCGACGATGGCGCTTGCTGCTGCTGCTGCTGATCGTGACCCCACCGTCTCATCGCGGCGCTCCGTGGGCTCAGCCAATTAGCGGCGAGCTCGTTAGCGAGCGCTGGGCTGATGGTGTTGGCTCATCGAGCCTCATCAATGGCGCGGTGATGGTGATCACCGGGCAGTAGTGGTGGCGATTGCGTGGCGGTGGTGATGGTGGTGGTGATGATGATGGTGGTGGTGATTGGGTCATGGTGGTGGTGGTGATGGTGGTGATGATGGTGGTGGCGATGATGGTGGTGGCGATGATGATTGTGGCGATGATGGTGGTGGTGATGGTGGTGATGAGGATGGTGGTGATGGTAATGGTGATAGAGGTGGTAGTAGTGGTGATGATGATGGTGGTGATGATGGTGGTCGTGGTAGTGGTGGTGATGATTGGGTGATGGTGGTGATGTTATTACGAGTGGCTTGTGTACATCCATGCCTCACTATTTCATTCAATCACTTTGCTAAACCACTCGCCCTTACTGCCAATCACCCCACCCACCCCCACCCCACCCACACCAAGACCCCACTCACACCCCCACTCACTCACACCCCCACTCACACCACACCCCCACTCACTCACACCCCCACTCACTCACACCCCCACTCACTCACACCCCCACTCACACCACACCCCCACTCACACCCCCACTCACTCACCCACTCACACCCCCACTCACACCCCCACTCACTCACCCACTCACACCACACCCCCACTCACACCCCCACTCACACCCCCACTCACACCACACCCCCACTCACACCCCCACTCACTCACACCCCCACTCACACCCCCACTCACACCCCCACTCCAACCACCCCCCACTCACACCCCCACTCACACCACACCACCCACACCACACCACCCACACCACACACACCACACCCCCACCCCCCACTCACTCACACCCCCACTCACACCCCCACTCACTCACACCCCCACTCACTCACACCCCCACTCACTCACACCCCCACTCACACCCCCACTCACACACCCCCACTCACTCACACACCCACCCACACCCCCCACTCACACCCAACCACGCCACCCAACAACCCCACCCACACCCCCCACTCACTCACACCCACACCACCCAACACCCCCACCCACACGCCCCACTCACACCCCCACTCACACCCCCACTCACACCCCCACTCACACCCCCACCCACACGCCCCACTCACACCAACACCACCCAAACCAACCCCCACACGCCCCACTCACACCCCCACTCACACCCCCACTCACACATCCCCACTCACTCACACACCCACCCACACCCCCCACTCACACCCAACCACGCCACCCAACAACCCCACCCACACCCCCCACTCACTCACACCCACACCACCCAACACCCCCACCCACACGCCCCACTCACACCCCTACTCACACCCCCACTCACACCCCCACACCCACACCACACAACACACCACCCACACGCCCCACCCACACCCCCCACTCACTCTTGCGTTTGCCGATGTCCCCGTCGGGAGCCGCCGAGTCGTGCAGGAGGACGACCCCCAGGGTGATCGCCACGTCTGCGCCCATCGTCAAGGCTCACGCGACAACCCCGACGAGACTCACGCGACAACCCCGCTAGACTCACGCGACAACCCCAACGAGACTCACGCGACAACCCCGATGAGACTCACGCCAGCACCACGCCCGGCCGCCTTTGTCTCCCCAGTGGCGATGTTTACACACAGCACTATGTACTCATTTGAGGCCGAGTCGACCTAGGGGAGGCCCGGGACCGGTTCAGATAATCGTCGCTGTTGGTGTTGGCCGTGAGCGGGAATCGAATCCGAGTCGCCCCCCACGCACACACACACACGCACGCACACACGCACGCGCACACACGCACGCACGCACACACGCTCGCACACGCACGCACACACGCACACGCACACACGCACACACACACACACACACGCACACACACACACGCACACACGCACACGCGCACACACACGCACACACACAACAGAAAGGCACCCCCGGGTCTGGGATCGAACCCAGGCCCCTTGCTGGACGGGTCAAGGATACTGAGGAGGATGACGATGTGAGTCTCAGCCACGAACTGCGCCTGGCTGCTGCCGTGGATGTACGCCTGCCAGGAGGAGAGACCCACAGACTCATCACACAGAGACCCACAGACTCACACAGAGATCCACAGACTCACACAGACTCACACAGAGACCCACAGACACACACAGAGACCCACAGACTCACACAGAGACCCACAGACTCACACAGAGACCCACAGACTCACACAGAGACCCACAGACTCACACAGAGACCCACAGACTCAGACAGAGACCCACAGACTCACACAGAGACCCACAGACTAACACAGAGACCCACAGACTCACACAGAGACCCACAGACTCACACAGAGACCCACAGACTCACACAGAGACCCGTAGACTCACACAGAGACCTATAGACTCACACAGAGACCCATAGACTCACACAGAGACCCACAGACTCACACAGACACACAGACTCAGAGACACACAGACTCACACAGACTCACACAGAGACCCACAGACTCACACAGACA
Source organism: Lampetra fluviatilis (assembly GCF_964198595.1). NCBI lineage: Eukaryota > Metazoa > Chordata > Hyperoartia > Petromyzontiformes > Petromyzontidae > Lampetra > Lampetra fluviatilis. The sequence goes on along the minus strand of NC_136334.1, from coordinate 6,776,758 downwards.
CACAGACTCAGAGACACAGACTCACACAGAGACCCACAGACTCACACAGAGACCCACAGACTCACACAGAGACCCACAGACTCACACAGACACACAGACTCAGAGACACACAGACTCACACAGAGACCCACAGACTCACACAGACACACAGACTCAGAGACACAGACTCACACAGAGACCCACAGACTCACACAGAGACCCACAGACTCACACAGAGACCCCCACAGACTCACACAGAGACCCCCACAGACTCACACAGAGACCCACAGACTCCACTGAGCCTCATCTCCAGCAGTCACTTAAAGCGCGAGCGAGTCTGAAGCCACGTCCTTCAGGAGGGTCCTGCCACCCTGGGGCGACGGGCGTTTGGCACGTACCACCTGTCCCGTCTGGGGGTTCTTGTGGGCGTACGGAGGTCCGCGGATGTGGTTCCACATCTGCCCGGAGGTCATGGCGAACACGACGCACTGCCCAACGCACACACGCACACATAGTACACACACACATTGTATACGCACACATTGTATACACACACACATTGTACACACACACACATTGTACACACACACACACATTGTACACACACACACACATTGTACACACACACACACATTGTACACACACACACACATTGTACACACACACACATTGTACACACACACACATTGTACACACACACACACATTGTATACACACACACATTGTATACACACACACATTGTACACACACATTGTATACACACACACTGTATACACACACACACATTGTATATGCACACACACATTGTATACACACACACATTGTATACACACATTGTACACACACATTGTATACACACACACTGTATACACACACACATTGTACACACACACACATTGTATACACACATTGTACACACACATTGTATACACACACACTGTATACACACACACTGTATACACACACACATTGTATACACACACACATTGTATACACACATTGTACACACACATTGTACACACACATTGTACACACACACACTGTATACACACACACACATTGTATATGCACACACACATTGTACACACACACACATTGTATACACACACACATTGTACACACACATTGTATACACACACACTGTATACACACACACACATTGTATATACACACACACATTGTATATGCACACACACATTGTATACACACACACATTGTATACACACACACATTGTATACACACACACATTGTATACACACACACATTGTATACACACACACATTGTATACACACACACATTGTACACACACACACACATTGTACACACACACACACATTGTATACGCACACACACATTGTACACACACACACACATTGTATACGCACACACACATTGTACACACACACACACATTGTATACGCACACACACATTGTACACACACACACACATTGTATACGCACACACACGCACACATTGTATACGCACACACATGCGCACGTGCGCACACATACACACCGTCATACACACACAGAGCTGAGGTTGATGATCACAATTCAGAAGCTTCTACTGCTGATGATGATGACAAATCTGCTAACCATGACGCTGCTGCTGTTGCTGCTGCTGCCAATTGCTGATGATGATACTCCTGCTGATGATGATACTCCTATTGCTACTGATGGTACGACTGATGCTCATGACAATGCTGACACAGACGATGACAATTCTGCTGACTACTCTGCTCCTGCTGCTGCTGCAGTTGCTACTGCTGCTGATGATGCTGCTGCTGATGATGCTGCTGCTGATGATACTCCTGCTGATGATGATACTACCGCTGCTGATGATGCTGATGATGCTGCTGCTGCTGCTGCTGCTACTGCTGCTGATGATGCTGCTGCTGCTGATGATGCTGATGATGCTGCTGATGCTGCTGCTGCAGTTGCTACTGCTGCTGATGATGCTGCTGCTGATGATGCTGCTGCTGATGATACTCCTGCTGATGATGATACTACCGCTGCTGATGATGCTGATGATGCTGCTGCTGCTGCTACTGCTGCTGATGATGCTGCTGCTGATGATGCTGCTGCTGATGATACTCCTGCTGATGATGATACTACCGCTGCTGATGATGCTGATGATGCTGCTGCTGCTGCTACTGCTGCTGATGATGCTGCTGCTGCTGCTACTGCTGCTGATGATGCTGCTGCTGATGATGCTGCTGCTGATGATGCTGCTGATGATGATGCTGCTGCTGCTGCTGCTACTGCTGCTGATGCTCCTGCTGCTGCTCCTGCTGCTGATGATGATGATCCTGCTCCTGCTGCTGCAGTTGCTGCTGCTGCTGCTGATAATGATGCTGCTGATGATGCTGCTGATGATGCTGCTGCTGCTGATGCTGCTGCAGCGGCTACTGCTACTGATGATGCTGCTGCTGATGATGCTGCTGCTGATAATGCTGCTGCTGCTGCTGCTGCTGCGCCTCACCAGTGCGGCGACGGCCCAGCCGGTCTTGTTGTACAGGAAGTCCAGGTTGTTGCGTCTCAGGAAGAGCAGCCCCCCAACCAGCGACATGAGCAGCATCAGCGCCACTGCCCCCGAGTAGTTGGGGGGGCGGAACACGCGGATCTGGGGGGAGGGGCGGGGGAGGGGCGGGGGAGGGGGGGAGGGAGGGAGCGGGGGAGGGGGGAGGGAGCGGGGGAGGGAGGGAGGGGGGGGAGGCGGAGGGGGGGAGGAAGGGAGGGGCGGGGGAGGGGGGGAGGGAGGGAGGGAGGGGGGGAGGGAGGGGGGGAGGGAGGGAGGGAGGGAGGGGGGGAGGGAGGGAGGGAGGGAGCGGGGGAGGGGGGAGGGAGCGGGGGAGCGGGGGAGCGGGGGAGGGGGGGAGGAAGGGGCGGGGGAGGGGGAGAGACAAAGCAAGACCGATCGCGGGGTTGAGATGGGGCACCGGGATGGTGAGATGTTAACTACCTCGCCTGGTCTACAGGAGGTCGTGGGTTCTATCCCGACCCTGACGATGCCTGCTGCTGTATATTTGGAGTTTGCTTGTCTCTCTCATCATCATCACGGTGGCTAGGAGATGTTAACTACCTCGCCTGGTCTACAGGAGGTCGTGGGTTCGATCCCGACCCTGACGATGCCTGCTGCTGTATATTTGGAGTTTGCGCGTCTCTCTCTCTCATCATCATCACCGATCGATAACGATCAATAACGGATCGGGGCAAGATCGCCGATCAACAACATATCGGGGTGGGTGGGTTGGGTGGTGGGGTTGATCACCGATCGATATCGATCAATAGCGGATCGGGGCAAGATCGCCGATCAACGACAGATCGGGGTGGGGTGGGTTGGGTGGTGTTGATCACCGATCGATATCGATCAATAGCGGATCGGGGCAAGATCGCCGATCAACGACAGATCGGGGTGGGGTGGGTTGGGTAGTGTTGATCACCGATCGATATCGATCAATACCGGATCGGGGCAAGATCGCCGATCAACGACAGAGGGTGGGTGGGGGGGTTGATCACTGATCGATATCGATCGATAACGGATGCTTCCTCACCGTGACCTCGCTGCGGTCGCTGATCCACTTGGCCAGCTGCTCGGCCATGATGCCGTTGCGCTGGAGGTCAAAGGTGTCGGCTCGCTTGGGGCGGCCCTTGGCCGGGAAGTGCATGAAGGTGGGGGCCGAGTTCATGTTCAGCTGCACCGAGGGGGGGGGGAGATAAGGGGGGTTAAGGGGGAGAAAAGGGGGAGATAATGGAAAGATGAGAAGGAGAAAAGGGGGAGAAAAGGGGGAGAAAATGGGGAGAAAAGGGGGAGTTCATGGGGAGAAAAGGGGGAGAAAATGGGAAGAAAAGGGGGAGATAATGGGAAAAGGGGGAAAAAATGGGAAGAAAAGGGGGGAAAAAAGGGGGAAAAAAGGGGGAGATAATGGTGAGAAAAGGGGGAGATAATGGGGAGAAAAGGGGGAGATAATGGGAAGAAAAGGGGGAGATAATGGGGAAAAAGGGGGGAGAAAAGGGGGAGATAATGGGAAGAAAAGGGGGAGAAAAGGGGGAGATAATGGGAAGAAAAGGGGGAGATAAGGGGGAGATAAGGGGGAGAAAATGGGGAGAACAGGGGGAGAACAGGGGGAGAAAAGGGGGAGAAAAGGGGGAGATAATGGGGAGAAAAGGGGGAGAAAAGGGGGAGAAAAGGGGGCGATAAGGGGGAGAAATGGGGAGAAAGGGGGAGAAAAGGGGGAGAAAAGGGGGAGAAAAGGGGGAGTTAAGGGGGAGAAAAGGGGGAGTTAAGGGGGAGATAAGGAAGAGACAAGGGGGAGACAAGGGGGAGATAAGGGGGAGACTCGGGGGACACGTGGGGTGACGCGGGGGAGACGTGGAGAGATAAGGGGAGACAATTGGGAGACAATGGGGAGACGGAGGGATGCGGGGGAGATAAGGGGGAGATGTGGTGAGATGCGGGGACACACGGGGATACGATGTGGGTACGTGACATGGGGGTATATGGGGAGACGAGGGGGGAGATAGAGAAAGAGAGAGACACGATAGAGCCGATGTTGTTCTAGAGCAAGGGAGTGGTTTAGTTGGTGAGCGAGTGGGTCGGAGAGCGGTTGAACGGACGAGCGAGCAGTTGATCGAGCGGGCGAGCGAGCAGTTGAGCGGGCCTGCGAGCGGATGAGCGAGCGAGTGGTTGAGCGGGCGAGCGGGTGGTTGAGCGGGCGAGCGAGCGGATGAGCGAGCGAGTGGTTGAGCGGGCGAGCGAGCGGTTGAGCGGGCGAACGAGAGGATGAGCGAGCGAGTGGTTGAGCGGGAGAGCGAGCGGTTGAGCGGGCGAGCGGATGAGCGGGCGAGCGGTTGAGCGAGCGAGCGGTTGAGCGGGCGGGCGAGCGGTTGAGCGGGGGAGCGAGCAGTTGAGCGAGCAGTTGAGCGAGCAGTTGAGCGAGCAGTTGAGCGGGCGAGCGAGCGGTTGAGCGGGCGAGCGAGCGGTTGAGCGGGCGAGCGAACGGTTGAGCGGTTGAGCAGGCGAGCGGTTGAGCGGGCGAGCAAGCGGTTGAGCGGGCGGGCGAGCGGGGCGAGCGAAGTGAGCGAGCCCGAACCTGCTGGAAGACGTCCGAGCCCTCGTCAAAGTCCACCATGGCGAAGTAGAGTCGGCTGGAGTAGGACCCCGAATACCGCCACGAGTTTGCCAGGATCTGGAACTCCTCGTTGGCGTGCCTTCACCACGCCGCAGCAGCAACAACAACATCAACAACAGCGGTGGTGGTGGTGGTGGTGGTGGCGGTGGAGGTGGAGGAGGAAGAGAAACCACCACGGCATTTCGTTTTTAGGGAACCTTTGCACGCAGGTATCGGACTGGATATTAACGCACGCTCTCCCACGCTCACCAACACTCTCCGACACTCTCCCACACCCTCCGACACTCGTGCACACCCTAAGACACCCACCCACACCCTACCACAATCACCCACATCCTCACACACTCACCTACACCCACCCACCCACCCACCCCCACACCCTCACACACTCACATCCTCCCACACTCACCAACACTCTCCGACACTCTCCCACACCCTCCGACACTCGTGCACACCCTAAGACACCCACCCACACCCTACCACAATCACCCACATCCTCACACACTCACCTACACCCACCCACCCACCCCCACACCCTCACACACGCACATCCTCCCACGCTCACCAACACTCTCCGACACTCTCCCACACCCTCCGACACTCGTGCACACCCTAAGACACCCACCCACACCCTACCACAATCACCCACATCCTCACACACTCACCTACACCCACCCACCCACCCCCACACCCTCACACACGCACATCCTCCCACGCTCACCAACACTCTCCGACACTCTCCCACACCCTCCGACACTCGTGCACACCCTAAGACACCCACCCACACCCTACCACAATCACCCACATCCTCACACACTCACCTTACACCCACCCACACACCCACCCCCACACCCTCACACACTCACATCCTCCCACACTCACCAACACTCTCCGACACTCTCCCACACCCTCCGACACTCGTGCACACCCTAAGACACCCACCCACACCCTACCACAATCACCCACATCCTCACACACTCACCTACACCCACCCACCCACCCACCCCCACACCCTCACACACTCACATCCTCCCACACTCACCAACACTCTCCGACACTCTCCCACACCCTCCGACACTCGTGCACACCCTAAGACACCCACCCACACCCTACCACAATCACCCACATCCTCACACACTCACCTACACCCACCCACCCCCACACCCTCACACACGCACATCCTCCCACGCTCACCAACACTCTCCGACACTCTCCCACACCCTCCGACACTCGTGCACACCCTAAGACACCCACCCACACCCTACCACAACCACCCACATCCTCACACACTCACCTACACCCACCCACCCACCCCCACACCCTCACACACTCACATCCTCCCACACTCACCAACACTCTCCGACACTCTCCCACACCCTCCGACACTCGTGCACACCCTAAGACACCCACCCACACCCTACCACAACCACCCACATCCTCACACACTCACCTACACCCACCCACCCACCCCCACACCCTCACACACTCACATCCTCCCACGCTCACCAACACTCTCCGACACTCTCCCACACCCTCCGACACTCGTGCACACCCTAAGACACCCACCCACACCCTACCACAACCACCCACATCCTCACACACTCACCTACACCCACCCACCCACCCCAAACCCTCACACACGCACATCCTCCCACACTCACCAACACTCTCCGACACTCTCCCACACCCTCCGACACTCGTGCACACCCTAAGACACCCACCCACACCCTACCACAATCACCCACATCCTCCCACAATCACCCACAATCACCCACCCACACCCTCACACACCCACCCACACCCTACCACAATCACCCACCCACACCCTACCACACCCTACCACACTCACCTACACCCACCCACCCCCACACCCTCACACACTCACATCCTCCCACACTCACCTACACCCACCCACCCCCTCCCACACCCACCCACACCCACCCACATCCTCCCACACACTCACCTATACCCTCAGACACACACCCACCCACAATCACCCACACTCTCACACACCCACCCACACTCTCACACCCTCAGACACACACCCACCCACCCACACCCTCACACACCCACCCATATCCTCACACACTCACCCACCCACACCCTCACACACCCACCCACACTCACCCACCCACATCCTCACACACTCACCCACCCACATCCTCACACACTCACCCACCCACATCCTCACACACCCACCAACCCACATCCTCACACACTCACCCACACCCTCACACACTCACCCACATCCTCACACACTCACCCACCCACACCCTCACACACCCACCCACCCACCCACCCACACCCTCACACACTCACCCACCCACATCCTCCCACACTCACCCACCCACACCCTCACACACCCACCCACACCCTCACACACCCACCCACCCACCCACACCCTACCACAATCACCCACCCACATCCTCACACAATCACCCACCCACCCCCTCACACACCCACCCACACCCTACCACAATCACCCACCCACACCCTACCACACCCTACCACACTCACCTACACCCACCCACCCCCACACCCTCACACACTCACATCCTCCCACACTCACCTACACCCACCCACCCCCTCCCACACCCACCCACCCACATCCTCCCACACTCTCACACACTCACCTATACCCTCAGACACACACCCACCCACAATCACCCACACTCTCACACACCCACCCACACTCTCACACCCTCAGACACACACCCACCCACCCACACCCTCACACACCCACCCACACTCTCACACACCCACCCACCCCCTCCCACCCCCTCCAACACCCACCCACAATCACCCACATCCTCCCACACTTACCCAGTCTCCCCTCCCCCAAGTCCCCCTTTCACACAAATCACAACAACACTGTTCACCCCCCCACCCCACCCTCCCCCCTCCCTCCCCCCGTCCCCTGTCGTACTTGCAGACCCCGCACTGCCTCTGAGGCTCGAGGGCCGTGAACATGATGACCACCGAGTAGTTCCGCGGCGGCGCCTTCACGTAGCGCCGGAACTTGTCCCCGTTGAGGCGGATGACCGAGCGTCGCACCGTCCACTCCATCAGCTGCTGCACCTTCTCCGACATCAGCACCTGCAGCGGCGGCATCATCAGCAGCAGCGTCATCATCAGCAGCAGCGTCATCATCAGCAGCAGCGTCATCATAATCAGCAGCGTCATCATCAGCAGCAGCGTCATCAGTAGCGTCATCGTCAGCAGCAGCGTCATCATCAGCAGCATCAGCAGCAGCGGCGTCATTAGCAGCGTCATCATCATCAGCATCATCATCATCAGCAGCATCGTCATCATAATCAGCATCGTCATCATAATCAGCAGCGTCATCATAAGCAGCAGCGTCATCATCAGCAGCAGCATCATCATCAGCAGTAGCGTCATGATAATCAGCAGCGTCATCATCATCATCAGCATCATCATCAGCAGTAGCGTCATCATAATCAGCAGCGTCATCATCAACAGCAGCATCGTCATCAGCATCAACGGCGGCATCAAAATAATGAACACCAATATCATCACTGGCAGCAGATTCATCATCAGCTGCAGCAGCATCATCATCATTAGCAGCAATCATCATCAGCATCAATATAACCATTACCATCATTATCACGATGACCAGATGCTGGCTTTTCAACATAAGCACATGTATCATCAGCATCAGCAGCAGCAGCGTGTCTTTTGAACTTCTTTCGCACTGTACGTAGCCAACCGTATCAGGAGAAGGACAATACACTATGGGTCTATGTGTGAGTCTATGGGTCTCTGTGTGAGTCTATGGGTCTCTGTGTGAGTCTATGGGTCTATGAGTCTATGGGTCTCTGTGTGAGTCTATGGGTCTCTGTGTGAGTCTATGGGTCTCTGTGTGAGTCTATGGGTCTCTGTGTGAGTCTATGGGCCTCTGTGTGAGTCTATGGGTCTCTGTGTGAGTCTATGGGTCTATGAGTCTATGGGTCTCTGTGTGAGTCTATGGGTCTCTGTGTGAGTCTATGGGTCTCTGTGTGAGTCTATGGGTCTATGAGTCTATGGGTCTCTGTGTGAGTCTATGGGTCTCTGTGTGAGTCTATGGGTCTCTGTGTGAGTCTATGGGTCTCTGTGTGAGTCTATGGGTCTCTGTGTGAGTCTATGGGTCTATGAGTCTATGGGTCTCTGTGTGAGTCTATGGGTCTCTGTGTGAGTCTATGGGTCTCTGTGTGAGTCTATGGGTCTCTGTGTGAGTCTATGGGCCTCTGTGTGAGTCTATGGGTCTCTGTGTGAGTCTATGGGTCTATGAGTCTATGGGTCTCTGTGTGAGTCTATGGGTCTCTGTGTGAGTCTATGGGTCTCTGTGTGAGTCTATGGGTCTATGAGTCTATGGGTCTCTGTGTGAGTCTATGGGTCTATGAGTCTATGGGTCTCTGTGTGAGTCTATGGGTCTCTGTGTGAGTCTATGGGTCTCTGTGTGAGTCTATGGGTCTATGAGTCTATGGGTCTCTGTGTGAGTCTATGGGTCTCTGTGTGAGTCTATGGGTCTCTGTGTGAGTCTATGGGCCTCTGTGTGAGTCTATGGGTCTCTGTGTGAGTCTGTGGCTCTCTGTGTTAGTCTATGGGTCTCTGTGCGAGTCTACGGGTCTCTGTGTGAGTCTACGGGTCTCTGTGTGAGTGTATGGGTCTCTGTGTGAGTCTACGGGTCTCTGTGTGAGTCTATGGGTCTCTGTGTGAGTCTGTGGGTCTCTGTGTGAGTCTGTGGGTCTCTGTGTGAGTCTGTGGGTCTCTGTGTGAGTCTACGGGTCTCTGTGCGAGTCTACGGGTCTCTGTGCGAGTCTATGGGTCTCTGTGTGAGTCTATGGGTCTCTGTGCGAGTCAGTGAGTGGGTCTCTGTGCGAGACAGTGGGTCTCTGTGTGAGTCTATGGGTCTCTGTTTTGAGTCTATGGGTCTCTGTATGTGTCTATGGGTCTCTGTGTGAGTCTATGGTTCTCTGTGTGAGTCTATGGGTCTCTGTGTGAGTCTATGGGCCTCTGTGTGAGTCTATGGGTCTCTGTGTGAGTCTATGGGTCTCTGTGCGAGTCTATGGGTCTCTGTGTGAGTCTATGGGTCTCTGTGCGAGTCTATGGGTCTATGAGTCTATGGGTCTCTGTGTGAGTCTATGGTTCTCTGTGTGAGTCTATGGGTCTCTGTGTGAGTCTGTGGGTCTCTGTGTGAGTCTGTGGCTCTCTGTGTTAGTCTGTGGGTCTCTGTGTGAGTCTACGGGTCTCTGTGCGAGTCTACGGGTCTCTGTGCGAGTCTACGGGTCTCTGTGCGAGTCTACGGGTCTCTGTGTGAGTCTACGGGTCTCTGTGTGAGTCTATGGGTCTCTGTGTGAGTCTATGGGTCTCTGTGTGAGTCTATGGGTCTCTGTGTGAGTCTATGGGTCTATGTGTGAGTCTACGGGTCTCTGTGTGAGTCTACGGGTCTCTGTGTGAGTCTACGGGTCTCTGTGTGAGTCGATGGGTCTCTGTGTGAGTCGATGGGTCTCTGTGCGAGTCTATGGGTCTCTGTGCGAGTCTATGGGTCTATGTGTGAGTCTATGGGTCTCTGTGTAAGTCTATGGGTCTCGGTGTGAGTCTATGGGTCTCTGTGTGAGTCTACGGGTCTCTGTGTGAGTCTACGGGTCTCTGTGTGAGTCTATGGGTCTCTGTGTGAGTCTATGGGTCTCTGTGTGAGTCTATGGGTCTCTGTGCGAGTCAGTGGGTCTCTGTGTGAGTCTATGGGTCTGCGTGTGAGTCTATGGGTCTCTGTGTGAGTCTATGGGTCTCTGTGCGAGTCTAAGGGTCTGCGTGTGAGTCTACGGGTCTCTGTGTGAGTCTATGGGTCTCTGTGTGAGTCTATGGGTCTCTGTGTGAGTCTACGGGTCTCTGTGCGAGTCTATGGGTCTGTGTGCGAGTCAGTGAGTCTCTGTGTGAGTCTATGGCTCTCTGTGCGAGTCTACGGGTCTCTGTGTGAGTCTATGGGTCTCTGTGCGAGTCTATGGGTCTCTGTGCGAGTCAGTGGGTCTCTGTGTGAGTCTATGGGTCTCTGTGTGAGTCTATGGGTCTCTGTGCGAGTCTACGGGTCTCTGTGTGAGTCTATGGGTCTCTGTGCGAGTCTATGGGTCTCTGTGCGAGTCAGTGGGTCTCTGTGTGAGTCTATGGGTCTCTGTGTGAGTCAGTGGGTCTCTGTGTGAGTCTATGGGTCTGCGTGTGAGTCTATGGGTCTCTGTGTGAGTCTATGGGTCTCTGTGCGAGTCTAAGGGTCTGCGTGTGAGTCTACGGGTCTCTGTGTGAGTCTATGGGTCTCTGTGTGAGTCTATGGGTCTCTGTGTGAGTCTATGGGTCTCTGTGTGAGTCTACGGGTCTCTGTGCGAGTCTATGGGTCTCTGTGCGAGTCAGTGAGTCTCTGTGTGAGTCTATGGCTCTCTGTGCGAGTCTACGGGTCTCTGTGTGAGTCTACGGGTCTCTGTGTGAGTCTACGGGTCTCTGTGTGAGTCTATGGGTCTCTGTGTGAGTCTATGGGTCTCTGTGTGAGTCTATGGGTCTGTGTGAGTCTATGGGTCTCTGTGCGAGTCAGTGGGTCTCTGTGTGAGTCTACGGGTCTCTGTGCGAGTCTATGGGTCTCTGTGTGAGTCTACGGGTCTCTGTGTGAGTCTACGGGTCTCTGTGTGAGTTTATGGGTCTCTGTGCGAATCTAAGGGTCTCTGTGTGAGTCTACGGGTCTCTGTGTGAGTCTACGGGTCTCTGTGTGAGTTTATGGGTCTCTGTGCGAGTCTAAGGGTCTCTGTGTGAGTCTATGGGTCTCTGTGTGAGTCTACGGGTCTCTGTGTGAGTTTATGGGTCTCTGTGTGAGTCTATGGGTCTCTGTGTGAGTCTACGGGTCTCTGTGTGAGTCTATGGGTCTCTGTGTGAGTCTACGGGTCTCTGTGTGAGTCTACGGGTCTCTGTGTGAGTCTATGGGTCTCTGTGTGAGTCTATGGGTCTCTGCGTGTGAGTCTATGGGTCTCTGTGTGAGTCTATGGGTCTCTGTGTGAGTCTACGGGTCTCTGTGCGAGTCTATGGGTCTCTGTGTGAGTCTACGGGTCTCTGTGCGAGTCAGTGGGTCTCTGTGCGAGTCTAAGGGTCTCTGTGCGAGTCAGTGGGTCTCTGTGTGAGTCTATGGGTCTCTGTGCGAGTCTACGGGTCTCTGTGTGAGTCTACGGGTCTCTGTGTGAGTTTATGGGTCTCTGTGTGAGTCTACGGGTCTCTGTGCGAGTCTATGGGTCTCTGTGCGAGTCTATGGGTCTCTGTGCGAGTCTAAGGGTCTCTGTGCGAGTCTATGGGTCTCTGTGCGAGTCTATGGGTCTCTGTGCGAGTCTATGGGTCTCTGTGCGAGTCTATGGGTCTCTGTGCGAGTCAGTGGGTCTCTGTGTGAGTCTATGGGTCTCTGTGTGAGTCTACGGGTCTCTGTGTGAGTTTATGGGTCTCTGTGTGAGTCTACGGGTCTCTGTGCGAGTCTATGGGTCTCTGTGCGAGTCTATGGGTCTCTGTGCGAGTCTATGGGTCTCTGTGCGAGTCTAAGGGTCTCTGTGCGAGTCTATGGGTCTCTGTGCGAGTCTATGGGTCTCTGTGCGAGTCTATGGGTCTCTGTGCGAGTCTAAGGGTCTCTGTGCGAGTCTAAGGGTCTCTGTTCGAGTCTATGGGTCTCTGTGCGAGTCTATGGGTCTCTGTGCGAGTCTATGGGTCTCTGTGCGAGTCTATGGGTCTCTGTGTGAGTCTACGGGTCTCTGTGCGAGTCAGTGGGTCTCTGTGCGAGTCTAAGGGTCTCTGTGCGAGTCAGTGGGTCTCTGTGTGAGTCTATGGGTCTCTGTGCGAGTCTACGGGTCTCTGTGTGAGTCTACGGGTCTCTGTGTGAGTTTATGGGTCTCTGTGTGAATCTACGGGTCTCTGTGTGAGTTTATGGGTCTCTGTGTGAGTCTACGGGTCTCTGTGTGAGTTTATGGGTCTCTGTGTGAGTCTACGGGTCTCTGTGCGAGTCTAAGGGTCTCTGTGCGAGTCTATGGGTCTCTGTGCGAGTCTATGGGTCTCTGTGCGAGTCTATGGGTCTCTGTGCGAGTCTATGGGTCTCTGTGTGAGTCTATGGTCTCTGTGTGAGTCTATGGGTCTCTGTGTGAGTCTATGGGTCTCTGTGTGAGTCTATGGGTCTCTGTGTGAGTCTATGGTCTCTGTGTGAGTCTATGGGTCTCTGTGCGAGTCTATGGGTCTCTGTGTGAGTCTATGGTCTCTGTGTGAGTCTATGGGTCTCTGTGTGAGTCTATGGATCTCTGTGTGAGTCTATGGGTCTCTGTGTGAGTCTATGGGTCTCTGTGCGAGTCTATGGGTCTCTGTGTGAGTCTATGGTCTCTGTGTGAGTCTATGGGTCTCTGTGTGAGTCTATGGGTCTCTGTGTGAGTCTATGGGTCTCTGTGTGAGTCTACGGGTCTCTGTGTGAGTCTACGGGTCTCTGTGTGAGTCTATGGGTCTCTGTGCGAGTCTATGGGTCTCTGTGTGAGTCTATGGGTCTCTGTGTGAGTCTACGGGTCTCTGTGTGAGTCTACGGGTCTCTGTGTGAGTCTACGGGTCTCTGTGTGAGTCTACGGGTCTCTGTGTGAGTCTATGGGTCTCTGTGTGAGTCTATGAACAAAGATGTCCCGTGTAGCCTGTAACAGACTGTTGGGGCAAGTGCTGTGAGTAGCAGCAGTATCTATGAAGGCCGGAACTGTGGCAGGAATTCATATTCTTTGGGTCTGTCGGTGAAGTCACGTAGATAGGTTCAAAGAAAATACCTCGTAGTTTTTTAAAACAATTTTTTGTTATTTTATTTGAACCAATCGACGATGACTTTACCGACAGACCCAAAGATATCCAACTCATATTGATAGAAACCCAAGAAATTCGCCGCTGACGTTTCATATTCCCCAACGCAGATAGGCGGAAAGCGTCGGCGCCGACCAATCGCGGCGCTCCCCGCGTTCCGCCTCGACCAATCACGACCGAGGACCCGGACTAAGCGGACTACGTTATGCAAACGCGCGCCGAGAAGCGCGGCCTACTGCAGGCTGCGTTCAGGACATCTCGCGCTCAACGTTTTTTGTTGTAAATTTAGAAAAACAACAACAAAACTTCAGTTTAGCGGCTCGCGCTCCGTCACCTCTTTGGTCTTTTGCGCGGCGCCCGGCGTCGAGAGGGAGCAGAGGACGCAGACGACGAAGAGGGGCAGGAGCAGCTGCGGTAGCAGCAGCCTGGAGCGTGCGGCCGCCATCTTGGGTAGGGAAAGTCACTTTCCCCTGCCCACTCCGCACCGTGCGCGGCTCTCATTGGTCGGGAGCCGCACACGTGATGCGGGCGACAGATGGAGCGAGGCGATTGGTGGTTGGGTCAGTGATGTCGTTTCGCAGTTTAGCAATTTTAGTGATATGAGAATGTTTTTTTAAAATAAAAATTGTTCTTTTAAAAATGTTCAAACACCAAACTGAAACCTTTTATCATACATTATATATAAAAATATAATATATATTTTTTTTTTAAAAATATATATATTATATTGTAATATATATTACATTTATAAAAATAAAATATTTTATATTATATTTTTTATAAATATTAAAGCAATTATATTATATTTTAATAAATAGAAATATAAAAATAGAAATAATATTTTATATTTATATGTTATATATAAATAAAACATTTATATATTATATATAAATAAAACATATTGTATATTTATATATAAATATTAAATATTTAGAAATATTATGTTTTGATAAATATATTCTTATATTTGTTATACTGTGAAAGGGAGGTCACTTTAAAGTTTTTCGTGTCGATTATCCGAATCGTCGTTCTTAAAAAAAAACGATGGGATTTCCAAATTGTTCGTTATCGTTTTAAAATAAAATAAAATGTTTGTTGTTTTTGTTTTATGAATTGATTTCGCGGTGAGGTGTGGGAAGCTGTAAGCCCCAGACTACTTTGGGCTCGCCTTCCCATCAACCGGAGGCGAGGAGTGGTGGTCGTGGTTACTCATGCCCCCACCGACGACGAACATCCATGGAGGGATGCAGGCAAGGCCGATGAGTCAGATGCCTTCTATGACCTCCTGTCACAGGTGCTGGCTAAAGTGGCCACTCGGGATAGAGTCATCTTGTTGGGTGACTTCAATGCCCGAGTTGGTCATGATGCTGGCACCTGGTCTGGAGTGATTGGAAGGCATGGGCCAGATCAGCTCAATAACAACGGTAGAAGGCTGCTAGATTTTTGTGCAGCCCATGGGCTTGTAATTACCAACACGCTGTTCTGGCATCGTCGCATCCACACAACATCATGGATGCATGCCGGGTCCAAGCAAGAACATCTACTGGACTACATAGCAGAGGTGGGACAAAGTCATTGTTATGCAAGTCCAAGTCGAGTCGCAAGTCATCAAATTCATGACTCGAGTCTGACTCGAGTCCAAGTCACATGACTCGAGTCCACATCTCATAGGTGGGACAAAGTCATTGTTATGCAAGTCCAAGTCGAGTCGCAAGTCATCAAATTCATGACTCGAGTCTGACTCGAGTCCAAGTCACATGACTCGAGTCCACACCTCTGCTACATAGTGACGGAACAGCGGATGCGGGCCCATGTCCTTGACACCAGGACCTACCGTGGAGCTGATCTGCCCACTGACCATCGACTTGTCATCTGTAAGATGCGCCTGCCATTCTTCCACTCCGGTGGTGGGTGTACACCCAGGACCCCATTCAAACCCATCGTGGCATGGTCTCAGCTAGCTGATGAAAGTGGCAAGTGAGAATTTCATCGTCGCTTGCGGCTGGGGTTGGCATCGTCCCCCTCTCCTCCTGATGTCGATGGTAAATTGGCGAGGTTTAGGACTGTGACTCATGCAGCTGCAATGGCTGCTTTGGGTACGCGTTCCAGACCTCCCCAGAGACCCTGGCTGACAGAGGAGGTGTTCAGGTTAGTTGAGAAAAAGCGACACTTGGGTTTGACACCTCACTCTGGGATCGGGCTGGACAATTTTGGGGACAATCTCTAATTGGGATTTTTCTCACAGATATTTCGATTTGATTTGCGATTAAACATTTTTTTAAGTCAAGCTTCAGTTCAATATTCGCTGTGTAATAGATTTCAAAGGTGCGATGGAGCAGCATAACCACATGATACCATCAAAATATGAACTGCTCTGTATATTCGAATGCAAGGGTGAAAACGTAAAAGATATGAATTGCTTTCAACATGTATTTATTAAAATGTTTTCATTTAAATAGAACATCAGGGGACCTCCTTTGCCAGAGTGTGTTTATTGTTTGTGTAATGGGTTCCGGAGGCACTTGAAGAGGCAACTTCTTTATTACAATACAACACTCTTCTTCTTGGTTCTTTCGGTAAAGTCACGTAGAAGGGAAGTAATAAAATAATAAAAATAAAACATAATAAAATTATTCTCACGACGTTTCGGCCACAACGCAAGCAGCCGTCCTCAGGTGAAGAACAGGTCTGTCGGAAAGACAGCGTCCTAATGAAAAAGAAAAAATCCAGATGTTTTATTTTTCGATTTAAAGCTTTCGTGACTGCAGGGATTCATCTTCTTGGTTCTTTCAGTAAAGTCACGTAGAAGGGAAGTAATAAAATAACAAAAATAAAACATAATAAAATTATTCTCACGACGTTTCGGCCACAACGCAAGCAGCCGTCCTCGGGTGAAGACCAGGTCCGTCGAGGCGACAGAGTCTGAATGAAACAGCACACGAGCTTGGAGCACATATATATATAAGCTGGGCGCCTTGACAAAGGAATTTGCATATCAAGAGGAATTTAGCATATTTAGCATATTTATTTTATTACTTCCCTTCTACGTGACTTTACCGAAAGAACCAAGAAGATGAATCCCTGCAGTCACGAAAGCTTTAAATCAAAATGTAACACTCCAACAGTCCTGATACTCTGTTACAGCCTAGGTACAAAGCCTAGGTACACAGCCTAGATACACAGCCTAGATACACAGCCTAGGTACACAGCCTAGATACACAGCCTAGGTACACAGCCTAGGTACACAGCCTAGCGACGCAGCCTAGGTACACAGCCTAGGTACACAGCCTAGGTACACAGCCTAGGTACACAGCCTAGGTACACAGCCTAGATACACAGCCTAGGTACACAGCCTAGGTACACTACTCTGGCTACGCTCTGGGGTCCTCCGGCTACAATTACCCTAGGGGAGGCTACCTGACCCGACCGAGCCAAGGTGCGGGTCTGGACTCTGTCTTCCTCGGAACTCGCCCTCACAAGGACGTAGAGCCGGGAGTCCCAGAGTCCCACCACTGGCCCTCACAGCGTCCCGGCCCTTACAAGGACAAGCGGGACGAGGGGGTCCAGGGTCCTAAGCTGGCTGGCTGGCGGGTCTTGGGTCTTGGGCTGCGACTGGCCCCGATCGGCCAGGGAGCGGCCCTTTTATGCCTCGTCCCCAACGAGGGGTGGGGTTGTGTGCGCCCCCAGATATCCCACAGAGCACACACAGCCCCCCCCCCGTTGGTGGCGCCAAGGTGCTTAGCTGTCTGGGGTGCCTGGGATCCTAGCGCCTGGCGCCAAGGGGCTTATCTGTCAAGGATCCCAGAGCCCCCAGCAGCCCCTCCCCTCTTATGGCACTACATTTGTATTCTGACCACAAGCATTGTGGTTAATGCAGTGACATGATTCCTTGTAAAAGGTTTCAGTTTGGTGTTTATCTTAACACAACTGGTTTAAAGTTTTCGTGACTGCAGGGATTCATATTCTTGATTGTTTCGGTAAAGTCACGTAGAAGGGAAATAAGTAAATAATAAAATATTAAACTATAAAAAATTCTCACGACATTTCGACTGCAACACCCGATGATGATTGCTCGTGTTGCAGTCGAAACGTCGTGAGAATGTTTTATTGTTTTATATTTTTATTATTTTATTATTTCACTTCTATGTGACTTTACCGAAATAACCAAGAATATCCTAACACAGCTGTTTTGTTGCCAGATAAAATGGGAAAACCTATTAACTGAAATAAAACAATCAAACATAGAACAATTGTTAAATTAAATAAATAAAGTTATAATACATGATAAAACAATCCCAATAAGAAAGTAAAAGGACTTTTCAAATCGCAAAAAATCGCAGCCTTTGCCATTTACTAATCGCATTGTTTCAAATTGCGATTGATCGATTTGAAATCGATCAATCGTTCGAGACCTCGCTCTGGGGGGTCTCTGTCTCAGGGGGTTCATAGTGGTCGTGTCGAAAACGCATAAGCCGGCACTGCCGAGAATAAAGCATTCCTGCGGAGGGAGCTGGTAGGAACACGTTGGGTTGCTCGGTCAATGGCCTGCAGGGTCAACGGCGGCGTGGTGTATTCCGCAAATATGGCCGACTGTGAGGGCGGGCACAAGCCGGCGTGAGTAGGTTAAACGTTGAGTTTTATAAGGGCACCACGGGGTGAGCAGCCTCTCCCCACCCAGCCCCACCCCTCCCACCCCCCACCCAGCCGCACCCTCCCCACCCAGCCCCTCCACACCCTCCCCACCCAGCCCCTCCCCACCCTCCCCACCCAGCCCCACCCTGCCCCACCCTGCCCCTCCCCACCCTCCCCTCCCCACCCAGCCCCACCCTCCCCACCCAGCCCCTCCCTGCACGACGGACACAATAATCCCCTGTGGGCTGGTGTAACCAGGAGGTTCCTCCTAGTATGAAGTTCAAGTTCCGTATCTGGGTGTCTCTCAGTGGGTTTATGGAGAGAGATTGGAGAGAGAGAGAGCGAGGGGTGGGAGGAGGAGAGAGAGGGTGGGGGGGGATAAGGGGAGAGAGCTCGGAGGGGTTCAGAGGGAAGTGAGAGAGGATGGGAGGGAGAGGGCAGAGAGAGGAGAGAGAGGGGAGAGAGGGGAGAGAGAGGAGATCATTTAAAAAAAGGGTGGGGGGCAAATAAAGCAAAGCATTTGAAAAAAACGAAATGATGAACGAAGCAAAGTGCCGACTACACCGAGCATCTTCTTGTTTCCTCTGATCGTAAAAAAAAGGACACTGACACTCACTGACAAGACAAAGATCCCCCGTATAGCCTTAACAGACTGTAGGGGCAAGTGCTGTTAGCGAGCACCTATGAAGGCCGGAACGGTACACGAACGAGGGGGTGGGTGGCCAGCACCACGCCCGACCGCCTTTGTCTCCCCAGTGGCGATGTTTATACACCGCACCAGGTACTCATTTTAGGCTGAGTCGACCTAGGGGAGGCCCAGGACCGGTTCAGATAATCGTCACCGGGGTTGGCCGTGAGCGGGAATCGAACCCGGGTCGCCAGGTTCGTAGCGCAGCGTTGCGTTAACCTCTACACTACCGCTCACCACACACACAGACAACCGCATCGGCATTGCAACAACAACAACAACATCACAACCGGTGACCAAAGACCAATTTATACCGTGAGCCACTTTCTGCTCACTGACACACACTGACACACACACACTGACACACACACTGACACACACACACTGACGCACACACACTGACACACACTGACGCACACACACTGACACACACTGACGCACACTGACACACACACACTGACGCACACACACTGACGCACACACACTGACACACACACACTGACACACACACACTGACGCACACACACTGACACACACACTGACACACACACACTGACACACACACACTGACGCACACACACTGACACACACTGACGCACACACACTGACGCACACACACTGATGTCGATGATGTTCGAGTGTTTTTTCGGGTGGGGTTTCTTTTTGACTTTGAGAAACAAATGACAAAAAAAGGAGAGAGTGAGAGGGGTGGGAGAATGCATGGATCGAGACTGGGGAGAAGGACACGGATGGGAGTGAGGGGAGAGGGAGAGAGGCGAGTGTGAAAGGGGAGAGAGAGAGCGAGAGAGGAGAGAGAGAGGGAGGAGAGAGGGAGGGAGGGGGAGAGATTAGCTGGGTGCTCTGTCGGGCTCAAACGCTGCGCGCTCATCCCGAGAACGGAGCTGAGGACACAGGGAGACACACGGAGACAGAGAGACACAGAAACGTGGAGACCACACACATACAGACACACAAGCAAAGAGACACACAGCATATACACAATAGCTCACACACACACACACGGAGAGACATACAGACACACAGAATCACAGAGACACACAACATATACACAATAGCTAACACACACACACACGGAGAGACATACAGACACACAGAATCACAGAGACACACAACATATACACAATAGCTAACACACACACACACTGTGATACATACAGACACACAGAATCACAGAGACACGGGGAGACACACAGGTACACACAGACACATATACAATAGATAACACACATACATAACAGAGTGAGACACACACAGACACACACTGGCTCACACACATCCATAGCACAGAGAGACAGGGAGACACACACACACAGAGACAGGGAGACACACACAATAGCTCACACACACACATCCATAGCACACACACAGAGACAGAGAGACGCACACAGACTCACACACACACAATAGTTCACACACACAGAGACAGGGAGACACACACACACACAGACACACTCACAATAGCTCTCACACACACACAGAGAAACACGCAGAGACACACACACAATAGCTCTCACAGACACACACAGAGACACACACACACACAATAGCTCACACACACACATCCATAGCACACACACACACAGACAGGGAGACCTCACACACACACAGACACACACACAGACACACACACAATAGCTCACACACACACACACAGACACACACACACACAGACACACACACAATAGCTCACACACACACAGACACACACACAATAGCTCACACACACACATCCATAGCACACACACACACAGACAGGGAGACCTCACACACACACAATAGCACACACACAGACACACACACAGACACACAGACACACACAGAGACACACACACACAGACACACACAATAGCTCACACACACATCCATAACACACACACAGGGAGACCTCACGCACACACATAGCTCACACAAACACACACACAGACACACACAATAGCACACACACAGACACACACACAGACACACACACAGACACACACAATAGCACACACACAGACACACACACACAGACACACACACAGACACACACAATAGCACACACACAGACACACACACAGACACACACACAGACACACACACACAGACACACACAATAGCACACACACACAGAGACACACACACACAGACACACACAATAGCACACACACAGACACACACAATAGCACACACACAGACACACACACAATAGCTCTCTCACACACACACACAGAGTGGGGGGCACGGGCAAGTCACACAGACAGGCTGAGACCCCCCCCTCCGGTCATCGCATCCGCCCATCGCCCTCACGGTGCCGGCAGCGACGGTGGCGATGGTGACGGAGAGCGCACGACTGAGATGCTGCTGCTGATGCTGATGATGGTGGTGGCGATGTTGATGGCGATGGTGATGATGATGATGATGGCGATGGGATGTTGGTGACGATGTTGGGATGTGTCGCCTTTCGTTTGAGATGCAAGCCCCCCCGGGTTATGGTCAGACTCGCTAAAGGTAAGCCGCCGTGCCACATGCAGCCGTGTTGTGAAGACGCGTGCACATTACGTGTACGCAGAGACGTGTACGTACAGATGTGTACGTACACAAATGTGTACGTACAGATGTGTACGTACGGATGTGTACGTAAAGATGTGTACGTAAAGACGCGTACACAATGTGTACGTACAGATGTGTACGTACAGATGTGTACGTAAAGATGTGTATGCAAAGACGCGTACACAATGTGTACGTACAGCTGTGTACGTACAGATACGTTCGCACAAATGTGTTCGCACACATGTGTACGTACGGATGTGTACGTACGGATGTGTACGTACAGATGTGTACGTAAAGATGTGTTCGCACAAATGTGTACGTACAGATGTGTACGTAAAGATGCGTACATACAAACGCGTACGTACAGATGTGTACGTAAAGATGCGTACGTACACATTTGTACGTACATATGTGTACGTACAGATGTGTACGTACAGATGTGTACGTACAGATGCGTACGTAAAGATGCGTACATACAAACGCGTACGTACAGATGCGTACGGAAATATGTGTACACACAAATGTGTACGCATGGATGTGTACAGAGACACGGATCTCCCCTACCGACCCGTGTAGCCGTAACAGACTGTAGGGGCAAGTGCTGTTAGCGAGCACCTATGAAGGCCGGCACGGCACACGAGGGGGGGGGGGGGTGGCCAGCACCACGCCCGGCCGCCTTTGTCTCCCCAGTGGCGATGTTTACTACACACCGCACCGGGTACCCATTTGAGGCTGAGTCGACCTAGGGGAGATGCCCAGGACCGGTTCAGATAATCGTCGCCGGTGTTGGCCGTGAGCGGGAATCGAACCCGGGTCGCCGGGTTCGTAGCGCAGCATAGCGCTGATCGCTTCAGAACTACATGCTACGCACACGCGTGTACATGCATGTACTTGCACATGCATGCGTATCCATGCAGAGACTCACATCCATAGGCAGAAATGCAGAGCACATGCACACGTGTACATGCATACACACATGTGTACATGCATACGTATTCTTACATGCATGTATAATGTATTAATATGCGTGCATTCAGATACCCACACTTATAAAATAGCCCATGCACACACACACACAGATATGTGCCTACATACATGCATGCATATGTACATACACACAACTATATAATACACACACACAGGCATTTAGATACTAACACCCACAATACAGCAATGCAGAGCAAATTCATACACACACGCGTACACACATATACACACAAAGACAAAGGTCCCCCGTGTAGCCTGTAACAGGCTGTAGGGGCAAGTGCTGTTAGCGAGCAGCACTTATGAAGGCTACCGGCACGGCACACGAGGGGGTGGGTGGCCAGCACCACGCCCGGCCGCCTTTGTCTCCCCAGTGGCGATGTTTAGACACCGCACCAGGTACTCATTTAATGCGGAGCCGACCTAGGGGAGGCCCAGGACCGGTTCAGATAATCGTCACCGGTGGTGTTGGCCGTGAGCGGGAATCGAACTCGGGTCACCTGGTTCGTAGCGCAGCGTAGCGCTAACCACTGCGCCACCACTCCCTACTATCATGCCCACCCACTCACTCACCCCCTCACTCACCCACTCACTCACTCACCCCCTCACTCACCCCCTCACTCACCCACTCACTCACTCACCCACTCACTCACCGACTCTCTCACCCACTCACTCACTCACCCACTCACTCACCCCCTCACTCACCCACTGACTCACTCACTCAATCACTCACCCACTCACTCATCCCCTCACTCACTCACCCCCTCACTCACTCACTCACCCACTCACTCACCCCCTCACTCACCCACTCACTCACCCGCTCACGCACTCACCCCCTCACTCACCCACTCACTCACTCACCCACTCACTCACCCACTCACTCACCCCCTCACTCACCCCCTCACTCACTCACCCACTCACTCACCCCCTCACTCACCCCCTCACTCACTCACCCACTCACCCACTCACTCACTCACCCACTCACTCACCCCCTCACTCACCAACTCACTCACCCCCTCACCCACTCACTCACTCACCCCCTCACCCACTCACTCACTCACCCACTCACTCACCCACTCACTCACCCACTCACCCACTCACCCCCTCACCCACTCACCCCCTCACTCACCCCCTCACTCACCCACTCACTCACCCACTCACTCACCCCCTCACTCACTCACCCCCTCACTCACCCCCTCACTCACCCACTCACTCACCCACTCACTCACCCACTCACTTACCCCCTCACTCACTCACTCACCCCCTCACTCACTCACCCACTCACTCACCCACTCACTCACCCCCTCACTCACTCACTCACCCCTCACTCACCCCCTCACTCACCCCCTCACTCACCCCCTCACTCACCCACTCACTCACTCACCCACTCACTCACCGACTCTCTCACCCACTCACTCACTCACTCACCCACTCACTCACCCACCCACTCACTCACCCCCTCACTCACCCACTGACTCACTCACTCAATCACTCACCCACTCACTCATCCCCTCACTCACTCACCCCCTCACTCACTCACTCACCCACTCACTCACCCCCTCACTCACCCACTCACTCACACACTCACGCACTCACCCCCTCACTCACCCACTCACTCACTCACTCACCCACTCACTCACCCACTCACTCACCCCCTCCCTCACTCACCCCCTCACTCACTCACCCACTCACTCACCCCCTCACTCACCCCCTCACTCACTCACCCACTCACCCACTCACTCACCTCACCCACTCACTCACCACCCCTCACTCACCAACTCACTCACCCCCTCACCCCACTCACTCACTCACCCCCTCACCCACTCACTCACTCACCCACTCACTCACCCACTCACACTCACTCACCCACTCACTCACCCCTCACCTCACTCACCCCCTCACTCACCCCCTCACTCACCCACTCACTCACCCACTCACTCACCCACTCACTCACCCCCTCACTCACTCACTCACTCACCCCCTCACTCACCCCCCTCACTCACCCACTCACTCACCCACTCACTCACCCACTCACTTACCCCCTCACTCACTCACTCACCCCCTCACTCACTCACCCACTCACTCACCCACTCACTCACCCCCTCACTCACTCACTCACCCCTCACTCACCCCCTCACTCACCCCCCTCACTCACCCACTCACTCACCCACTCACTCACCCACTCACTCACCCCCTCACTCACTCACTCACTCACCCCCTCACTCACCCCCTCACTCACCCACTCACTCACCCACTCACTCACCCACTCACTTACCCCCTCACTCACTCACTCACCCCCTCACTCACTCACCCACTCACTCACCCACTCACTCACCCCTCACGCACTCACTCACTCACTCACTCACTCACCCCTCACTCACCCCCCTCACTCACCCCCTCACTCACTCACCCACTCACTCACCCCCTCACTCACCCACTCACTCACCCACTCACTCACCCACTCACTCACCCCCTCACTCACTCACTCACTCACCCCTCACTCACCCCCTCACTCACCCACTCACTCACCCACTCACTCCACTCACCCCCTCACCCACTCACCCCCTCACTCACCCCCCTCACTCACCCACTCACTCACCCACTCACTCACCCCCTCACTCACTCACTCACTCACCCCCCTCACTCACCCCCCTCACTCACCCACTCACTCACCCACTCACTCACCCACTCACTTACCCCCTCACTCACTCACTCACCCGCTCACTCACTCACCCACTCACTCACCCACTCACTCACCCCCTCACTCACTCACTCACTCACTCACTCACCCCTCACTCACCCCCCTCACTCACCCCCTCACTCACCCCCTCACTCACCCACTC
>NC_136334.1:6744066-6750909 GCF_964198595.1 Lampetra fluviatilis | reverse complement strand
ACGTGTGTGTGGGGGGGGTGGGTACACATAGACCCATAGACTCAGTGACCCATGACTCACACAGAGACCCATAGACTCACCAGAGACCCATATGACTCACACATAGACCCATAGACTCAGTGACCCTAGACTCACACAGAGACCCATAGACTCGCACAGAGACCCATAGACTCACACATAGACCCATAGACTCAGTGACCCATGGACTCACACAGAGACCCATAGACTCACACATAGACCCATAGACTCACACATAGACCCATAGACTCAGTGACCCATAGACTCACACAGAGACCCATAGACTCGCACAGAGACAGAGGGTCTTTGTAGCGAGTCCATGTGTCTGTTCGAATGGAATTCCCACACGCCTTGTTTGGAGGGAGAGTGCGAGAGAGAGAGCGGTGGGGGCGAGTACGAGAGAGAGGATGAGCGAGGGAGAGATGCGAGTGGCATTCCTGGCCCTCTCACACACGTGGTGGTGGTGGTGGTGGAGGAGGAGGCCGTAATTCACACATCCATCACGGGGGGGGGGGGGGGGTGCCAAGGGGGTGACTGCTCCGTCTGGCTCAGTTACGCCGCGCAAAGACAAAGGTTCCACCACCCCCACCCCACGGCGTAGCCTTGCAGGCTGTTGGGCAAGGGCTGTCAGTCGTAGCGAGCAGCGGCACCTCCGTACCCACAGAGTTCTCCTCGCAGAAGATAGGCGCTGATGAGGGGTTGACATGTGTGAGAGTGTGCGGGTGGGTGAGTGTGCGGGTGGGTGAGGTGTGGGTGAGTGTGCTGGGTGGGTGAGTGTGTGGTGAGTGTGGGTGAGTGAGTGTTGGGTGAGTGAGTGTGTGGGGTGAGTGAGTGTGTGTGGGTGAGTGAGTGTGTGGGTGAGTGAGTGTGTGGGTGAGTGAGTGTGTGGGTGAATGAGTGTGTGGGTGAGTGTGTGGGTGATGAGTGTGTGGGTGAGTGTGGGGGTGACATGAGTGTGTAGGGTGAAGTAGTGGGGAGTGAGTGTGTGGGTGAGTGTGTGGGTGAATGAGTGTGTGGGTGAGTGTGGGGGTGAGTGTGGGGAGTGAGTGTGTGGGTGAGTGTGTGGGTGAGTGAGTGTGTGGGTGTGTGAGTGTGTGGGTGGATGAGTTTGTGGCGTGGGTGAGTGTGTGGGTGAGTGAGTGTGTGGGTGAGTGAGTGTGTGGGTGAGTGAGTGTGTGGGTGAATGAGTGTGTGGGTGAGTGTGGGGGTGAGTGTGGACGTGAGTGTGTGGGGTGAGTGTGTGGGTGGGGTGAGTTAGTGTGTGGGTGTGTGAGTGTGTGGTGGATGAGTTTGTGGGTGGGTGAGGTGAGTGTGTGGGTGAGTGAGTGTGTGGGTGTGTGAGTGTGTGGGTGGATGAGTTTGTGGGGTTGTGGGTGAGTGAGTGTGTGGGTGAGTGAGTGTGTGGGTGAGTGAGTGTGTGGGCGAATGAGTGGATGGGGTAATTCACCTCTGTGGGGTCTGTGTCTCTCTCTGTGAGTCTGTTGTCTCTCTGTGTCTTAGTGAGTTGAGGTTTTTTTTTTTCTCCGGAGATGAAGGAATGGCGTGGGAGGTTGGGGTGGTGCTTGTGGTGGAGTGAGGAGGGAGGGAGGAGGGGAGGGGGGGAGGAAGGAGGGAGGGGAGGAAGGAGGAGGGAGAAGGGGGGAGGAGAAGGAGGGAGGAGGGAGGAGGGGGGAGGAGGGAGGAGGAGGGAGGGAGGAGGAGGGAGGGGGGAGGAGGAGGAGGGGGGGAGGAGGGGGGAGGGGGAAGGAGGAGGGAGAAGGGGGAGGAGGGAGGAGGAGGAGGGAGGGGGAGGGGGAGAGGGGGGAGGAGGGAGGAGGGGGGAGAGGGGGAGGAGGGAGAGGAGGAGGGAGAAGGGGGGAGGAGAAGGAGGGAGGAGGGGAGAGGAGGAGGGGGGAGGAGGAGGAGGAGGAGGGAGGAGGAGGGAGGGGGAGGAAGGAGGAGGAGGAGGAGGAGGGGAGGAGGGAGGAGGGGGGAGGAGGGGGAGGAGGGAGGAGGAGGAGGGAGGGGGAGGGAGGAGGAGGGAGGAGGAGGAGGGGGGAGGAGGGGGAGAGGGGGGAGGAGGAGGAGGGAGGAGGAGGGAGGAGGAGGAGGGGGGAGGAGGGAGGAGGAGGAGAAGGAGGGAGTGAGGAGGGGAGAGGGGGGAGGAAGGAGGGGGAGGAGTCAGCGCTAGTGATGTGAACAGCTGTGGGTACGCACGGTCCCCCCCCCCCCCCCCAGTGACGACCCCAAAGTCGGCGTTGGAGTTCAGGCGGCGGTGGGCCGGGGGGGGGGCCGGGGGGGGGGCCGGGGGGGGGCCGAGGGGGGGGGGCAGGGCCGGGGGGGGCAGCGAAGCCTTAAAATAATCACAGAGAGGCGGACAGGATAGAGAGACGTGCGGACAGATCGAGAGACGCACGCAGAGAGACACACAGAGACACAGACAGAGACACACACAGAGACACAGAGACACGCACAGACACAGAGAGACACACACAGACACACACAGACACACACACACAGACCCACACACACAGAGACACATAGACACACACACACAGAGAGACACAGAGACAACACAGAGGCACACACAGACACACACAGACACACACACAGAGACAGAGAGAGACAGAGAGACACATACAGACACACACAGACACACACAAACAGACACACACAGACACACACAGAGACACACACAGAGACAGAGAGAGACAGAGAGGGAGACGCCACGCACAGCGCAGCTGTTGAAGCGGCGTTGTGCCATCTGCAGAGTTGAAGGTACTCGCCGCCGGTGGTGGTCGTTGTTGTTGTTGGTGGTGGTGGTTGGTGTTTGTTGTGCGTGGGTGAGTGAGTGAAGGAGTGAGTGAGTGAGTGGGTGGGGGAAGTGAGTGGGTGAGTGAGGGAGTGAGGAGTGAGTGGGTGAGTGAGTGAGGGAGTGAGGGAGTGAGGGAGTGAGTGGGTGAGTGAGGGGGTGAGTGAGTGACTAAGGGAGTGAGTGAGTGGGTGAGTGAGTGAGTGAAGGGTGGGTGAGAGAGAGTGAAGGGCTGAGTGAGTGAGATAGAGAGGGTTAATGAGAGAGGGAGAGAGGAGAGGTGAGTGAGAGAGTGAGTGGGTGAGTGAGTGAGGGAGTGAGTGAGTGGGTGAGGGAGTGAGTGGGTGAGTGAGTGGGTGAGTGAGTGAGGGAGTAAGTGGGTGAGGAGTGAGTGAGGGAGTGAGTGGGTGAGGGAGTGAGTGGGTGAGTGAGTGGTTGAGTGGGTGGTTGAGTGAGTGGGTGGTTGAGTGAGAGAGTGAGAGAGTGGGTGAGTGAGTGAGTGAGGGAGTGGTGGGTGAGTGAGTAGTGAGTGAGGAGTGAGTGAGTGGGTGAGTGAGTGAGTGGGTGAGATGTGAGTGGGTGAGTGAGTGAGAGAGAGTGAGAGAGAGTGAGTGAGTGGTGAGTGAGGGGTGAGTGAGAGAGTGGGTGAGTGGGTGAGTGAGTGAGTGGGTGGGTGAGTGAGGGAGTGAGTGAGTGAGTAAGAGAGAGTGAGAGAGAGTGAGTGAGGGGGTGAGTGAGGGGTGAGTGAGAGAGTGGGTGAGTGAGTGAGTGGGTGAGTGAGTGGGTGAGTGAGTGAGGGAGTGAGGGAGTGAGGGAGTGAGTGGGTGAGTGAGGGGGTGAGTGAGTGACTAAGGGAGTGAGTGAGGGGTGAGTGGGTGAGTGAGTGAGTGAGTGGGTGAGAGAGAGTGAAGGGCTGAGTGAGTGAGATAGAGAGGGTTAATGAGAGAGGGAGAGAGGAGAGGTGAGTGAGTGAGAAAGTGAGTGGGTGAGTGAGTGAGGGAGTAAGTGGGTGAGGGAGTGAGTGAGGGAGTGAAGTGGGTGAGGGAGTGAGTGGGTGAGTGAGTGGGTTGAGTGGGTGTTGAGTGAGTGAGTGGGTGGTTGAGTGAGAGAGTGAGAGAGTGGGTGAGTGAGTGAGTGAGAGAAGTGAGTGGGTGAGTGAGTGAGGGAGTAAGTGGGTCAGGGAGTGAGTGAGGGAGTGAGTGGTGAGGAGTGAGTGAGTGGGTGAGTGAGTGTTGAGTGGGTGGTTGAGTGAGTGAGTGGGTGGTTGAGTGAGAGAGTGAGAGAGTGGGTGAGTGAGAGAGTGAGTGGGTGAGTGAGTGAGGGAGTAAGTGGGTCAGGGAGTGAGTGAGGGAGTGAGGTGGGTGAGGGAGTGAGTGAGTGGGTGAGTGAGTGGTTGAGTGGGTGGTTGAGTGTGTGAGTGGGTGGTTGAGTGAGAGAGTGAGAGAGTGGGTGAGTGAGTGAGTGAGAGAGTGAGTGGGTGAGTGAGTGAGGGAGTAGAACAATAACAAGTATAACCCGTGTAAAAACAAAGTTTTTCAATATAAATCCTTTATATGCGTGGCGGCTAGAGTCCTCTCGTCCTCTGGCTTGAGATGGCTGCCACCTATGGGTCAGATGATTGCATGGCAGTATTAAGCAATTGGTAATTAAATATCATATTTTTGTCCTAAAAAGTGTAAAATTTTGGAAACATTTTTTCACAAACATTAATTGTCACGCACAACGAGTCTGTGTGCAAAATGTCAGCTCGATTGGATCACGGGAAGTGGTGTTAAAAAACGACCGAAAGATTTGCACGGTCGTAAGCGCGCAAGCATGCGAACTTAATATAAAGGATTTAAAAATCACGACGTTTCGGAGGCAACACAAGCTTCCGTCATCAGGTGAAGACGGAAGCTTGTGTTGCCTCCGAAACGTCGTGATTTTTATTATTTTATTTTTATTAATTTTAATTTCATTTTTACCTACGTGACTTTACCGAAAGAACTAAGAGTATGTATTCTATACAGTTTGTTCAATGTTATCTGACTGAATGAAAGGCAGAATTGCGTTTGTAGAGTTGTTCACGTTCTGCCTGAGTGGCTTATATTTGGTTACATTGTCATTTGTAAAAATAAAGGTAATTGTGACAATGAAATTGTTTTATAAACAGTGTGTATTTCCACGTAACTTGTGTGGTTAAAACAATGTCAAAAGGAACTATTGGCCCCTGGCATCTTCACTTTATCAAATGTGGCCCTCGTTGCAAAAAGTTTGGACACCATGATGTAGCCGCTTAACCCCGAGCTCTCATTACTCTGGTGGTGCGTTGTCTTTGGACTGTGCGCCTTTTGGCGTCATCTGGTCGAACGCCATACGAGACTAGGCTCTAAAGAAGCTGTCTCTGGTGTGGACCAATCAGTTTCAAGGACAGTGCATAAGTTATCAGAGTTGTGTTTTTGTTTGCATTTGACTGCAATTATTGTGGTTAATGTAAACATGACTCCTTGCTAAAGGTGTCTGTTTTGTTGTCAGAAAAAAGGGGAAAAACTCCTATTAGTATATGTTGGTAACTGGCAAAGGAGGGTCCCATGATGTAGCTGCTTAACCCCGAGCTCTCATTACTCTGGTGGTGCGTTGTCTTTGAACTGTGCGCCTTTTGGCGTCATCTGGTCGAACACCATATGAGACTAGGCTCTAAAGAAAGCTGTCTCTGGTGTGGACCAATCAGTTTCAAGGACAATGCATACATTATCAGAGTTGTGTTTGTGTGAGTCTATGGGTCTCTGTGTGAGTCTATGGCTCTCTGTGTGAGGAGTCTATGGGTCTCTGTGTGAGTCTATGAGTCTGTGTGAGGAGTCTATGGGTCTCTGTGTGAGTCTATGGGTCTCTGTGTGAGTCTATGGGTCTCTGTGTGAGGAGTCTATGGGTCTCTGTGTGAGTCTATGGCTCTCTGTGTGAGTCTATGAGTCTGTGTGAGTCTATGGGTCTCTGTATGAGTCTATGGTCTCTGTGTGAGGAGTCTATGGCTCTCTGTGTGAGTCTATGGCTCTCTGTGTGAGTCTATGAGTCTGTGTGAGTCTATGGGTCTCTGTGTGAGGAGTCTATGGGTCTCTGTGTGAGTCTATGGCTCTCTGTGTGAGTCTATGAGTCTGTGTGAGTCTATGGGTCTCTGTATGAGTCTATGGGTCTCTGTGTGAGGAGTCTATGGGTCTCTGTGTGAGTCTATGAGTCTGTGTGAGGAGTCTATGGGTCTCTGTGTGAGGAGTCTATGGGTCTCTGTGTGAGTCTATGGCTCTCTGTGTGAGGAGTCTATGGGTCTCTGTGTGAGTCTATGGGTCTCTGTATGAGTATATGGTCTCTGTATGAGTCTATGGGTCTCTGTGTGAGGAGTCTATGGGTCTCTGTGTGAGTCTATGGCTCTCTGTGTGAGTCTATGAGTCTGTGTGATGAGTCTATGGGTCTCTGTGTGAGTCTATGAGTCTGTGTGAGGAGTCTATGGGTCTCTGTGTGAGTCTATGGCTCTCTGTGTGAGTCTATGAGTCTGTGTGAGTCTATGGTCTCTGTATGAGTCTATGGGTCTCTGTGTGAGGAGTCTATGGGTCTCTGTGTGAGTCTATGGCTCTCTGTGTGAGTCTATGAGTCTGTGTGAGTCTATGGGTCTCTGTGTGAGTCTATGGCTCTCTGTGTGAGTCTATGAGTCTGTGTGAGTCTATGGGTCTCTGTATGAGTCTATGGGTCTCTGTGTGAGGAGTCTATGGGTCTCTGTGTGAGGAGTCTATGGGTCTCTGTGTGAGGAGTCTATGGGTCTCTGTGTGAGGAGTCTATGGGTCTCTGTGTGAGTCTATGGTCTCTGTGTGAGTCTATGAGTCTGTGTGAGTCTATGGGTCTCTGTACGAGTCTATGGGTCTCTGTATGAGTCTATGGGTCTCTGTATGAGTCTATGGGTCTCTGTGTGAGGAGTCTATGGCTCTCTGTGTGAGTCTATGAGTCTGTGTGAGGAGTCTATGGGTTTCTATGTGAGTGTATGGGTCTCTGTGTCATCATCATCGTCA
>NC_136334.1:6679066-6739066 GCF_964198595.1 Lampetra fluviatilis | reverse complement strand
CTTCCCCCTCTCCCCCTCCCTCCTTCTCCTCCTCCTCCCTCCTCCCCTCCCCCCTGCCTCCTCCTCTCCCCTTCCTCCTCCTCCCTCCTCCCCCCTCCCCCTCCTCCTCCTCCTCCTTCCTCCACGCTTCGGGGGGCTTCCCCCCCCCCGCGTCTTTGACGTCGCAGCATCACGGCATCGTGCACACGCACGATGCCGTGTCACTGACGATGCTAATGCTCCTGATGATGATGCTGCTGATGGTAATGATGATGCTGATGATGATGCTGATGATGCTGATGATGCTGGTTTGTTGCAGGAGCTGAAGGTGCCTTATTTGAACATTCGATCCAAACGCCGCAAGTCAGAGCAGAGCCGTTCAAGCATCTCAGGTACCCAGAATGATGGTGGTGGTGGTGATGGTGGTGATGGTGGTGGTGGTGGTGATGGTGGTGGTGATGGTGGTGATGGTGGTGGTGGTGGTGATGGTGGTGATGGTGGTGATGGTGGTGGTGATGGTAGTGGTGGTGATGGTGGTGGTGGTGGTGATGGTGGTGGTGGTGATGGTGGTGGTGGTGGTGGTGATGGTGGTGGTGATGGTGGTGATGGTGGTGTGGCTGACTCTGTTGTGGTGGTGATGGTGGTGGTGATGGTGGTGATGGTGGTGATGGTGGTGGTGGTGGTGATGGTGGTGGTGATGGTGGTGATGGTGGTGGTGGTGGTGATGGTGGTGGTGATGGTGGTGATGGTGGTGGTGATGGTAGTGGTGTTGATGGTGGTGGTGGTGGTGATGGTGGTGGTGGTGGTGGTGATGGTGGTGGTGGTGATGGTGGTGGTGGTGGTGATGGTGGAGGTGATGGTGGTGATGGTGGTGTGGCTGACTGTTGTGGTGGTGATGGTGGTGATGGTGGTGATGGTGGTGGTGGTGGTGATAGTGGTGATGGTGATGGTGGTGATGGTGGTGGTGTGTCTATCCCTGTGGTGGTGGTGGTGTGGCTGGCCCTGTGGTAGTGGTGGTGGTGTGGCCGCCCCAGGCTGGAGTCTCCCACGAGGGCGTTGTGGCTGGACGCGCCGCAGGGTGTGGTGGTGGTGATGGTGGTGATGGTGGTGGTGGTGATGGTGGTGATGGTGGTGGTGATGGTGGTGATGGTGGTGGTGATGATGGTGGTGGTGATGGTGGTGGTGATGGTGGTGGTGATGGTGGTGATGGTGGTGATGGTGGTGTGGCTGACCCTGTGGTGGTGGTGGTGTGGCTGCACCAGGCTGGAGTCCCCCACGAGGGCGTTGTGGCTGGACGCGCCGCAGGGCGTGGTGGTGGTGATGGTGATGGTCGTGATGGTGGTGGTGGTGGTGTGGCTGACCCTGTGGTGGTGGTGTGGCTGCACCAGGCTGGAGTCCCCCACGCGGGCGTTGTGGCTGGACGCGCCGCAGGGCGTGGTGGTGGTGATGGTGATGGTCGTGATGGTGGTGATGGTGGTGTGGCTGACCCTGTGGTGGTGGTGTGGCTCGCCCAGGCTGGAGTCCCCCACGAGGGCGTTGTGGCTGGACGCGCCGCAGGGCGTGGTGCTGCAGGCCGACGCGGGCGACGTGCGCGCCTCGTGCCGCCAGGACCTCACGCTGGAGTCGCGGGACGGAGCCGTGAGAGAGACACGCGGAGAGACGCGGGGAGACACGGAGAGAGAGACACGCGGGGAGACATGCGGAGACACGGGGAGACACGGGGAGACACGGGGAGACACGCGGAGACACGGGGAGACACGGGGAGACACGCGGGGAGACATGCGGAGACACGGGGAGAGACAGACACGCGGAGACACGCGGGGAGACACGGGGAGACACGCGGAGACACGGGGAGACACGCGGGGAGACATGCGGAGACACGGGGAGACACGGGGAGCGAGACACGGAGAGACACGCGGAGACACGGGGAGAGAGACACGGGAAGACACGCGGAGAGAGACATGGGGAGACACGGGGAGAGACGGGGAGAGAGACACAGGGAGAGAGACACGGGGAGACACGCGGAGAGAGACACGGAGAGACAAGGAGAGAGAGACACGGAGAGAGAGACATGGGGAAAGACACGCGGGGAGAGACACACGGGGAGAGAGACACGGGGAGAGAGACACGGGGAGAGAGACAAGGGGAGACACGTGGAGAGGGACATTGGGAGGGAGACGTGGAGAGACGCGGGGAAAGAGACACACAGGGAGAGACGCGGGGAGAGAGACACACGGGGAGAGAGACACGGGGAGAGAGAAACACGCGGGGAGACACGGGGAGACACGGGGAGAGAGACATTGGGAGGGAGACACGGGGAGAGAGACATTGGGAGGGAGACACGGGGAGAGAGACACGGGAAGACACACGGAGAGAGACATGGGGAGACACGGGGAGACACGGGGAGACACGAGGAGAGAGACATTGGGAGGGAGACACGGGGAGAGAGAGACACGGGGAGACACGGGGAGACACGGGGAGAGAGACATTGGGAGGGAGACACGGGGAGAGAGAGACACGGGGAGACACGGGGAGAGAGACATTGGGAGGGAGACACGGGGAGAGAGAGACACGGGGAGACACGGGGAGAGAGACATTGGGAGGGAGACACGGGGAGAGAGAGACACGGGGAGACACGGGGAGAGAGACATTGGGAGGGAGACACGGGGAGAGAGAGACACGGGGAGACACGGGGAGAGAGACATTGGGAGGGAGACACGGGGAGAGAGAGACACGGGGAGACACGGGGAGAGAGACATTGGGAGGGAGACACGGAGAGAGAGACATTGGGAGGGAGACACGGGGAGAGAGGAGCGGAATGGCACGGTGACAGGGAGAGAGAAGGGGAGACAGGGAAACAGAGAGATGGTTCACTCAAGCAGATCGTGTGGCCGATGGGTTTGGAAAAAGCACTCACACGTTGTTGCGTTTGAGGCACGCACCTCTGATTAGCAAGGTTGGCTACGTACGGTGCGAAAGAAGTTCAACATACATGCATGCGTACATGGTGATGACGATGATGGTTGATGTTGACATCGCGGCCGTCTGGAACGCTCTTCCCTTCCGATATTTGGAAGCCATTGTGAGCTGCGCACTTTTAAATCGTCGTCGTCATCACCAAGATTGATAAACTCACCATTGGAACCTCATTTGCCAGAAGAAAAAAAATATGATAATTGGTTTTTACCCTTTTATCTGGCAACAAAACTGACACCTTTTTTTACAAGGAGTCATGTTTGCATTGACCACAATACCTGCGGTCGGAATGCAAACAAAAAACATAACTCTGATAATGTATGTGCACTGTCCTTGAAGTTGACGTCATCTGGTCCAACACCATGTGAGACTAGGCTCTAAGGAAAGCTGTCTCGGGTGTGGACCAATCAACTTCAAGGACAGTGCATACATTATCAGAGTTGTGTTTTTTGTTTGCATTATGACTGCAGGTATTGTGGTCTATGCCAACATGACTCCATGTAAAAAAAAGGTGTCAGTTTTGTTGTCAGATAAAAGGGTAAAAAAACAATAATCATTGACAAACTCGTTTCTCTAAAGCTTCTTGTTGTGTTTAGTGTCTTGTCCTTAAACCGCGCCTCTGATTGGCACGTTGGCCACGTACGGTGCGAAAGAAGTTCAACGTTCACGCACCGTCCGGCTAAGGAACAATTCAGGAAAAGTCACGTGGAAGGGAAATAATAAAATAATAAAATTACAATATTTAAATAATTCTCACGACGTTTCGGCCACAACGCAAGCAGCCGTCCTCAGGTGAAGACCAGGTCTGTCGGGGAGACAGCGTCTGAATGACGCTGTCTCCCCGAGAGACCTCGTCTTCCCTGCATTCACGAAAGCTTTAAATCGAAATTAAACAATTCAGAAATCGACCAGCAGGTGGCATGGCAGTGCTACAGTTACCTTGTGGTTTCGGGCGATTTAGAGGGAAAATCTCTAATTGGGATTTTTTTTCTGACAGATATTGCGAGAGCGATTTGATTTGCGATTACATTTTTTAAAAAGTCTGGCTTCATCTTCTTGGTTTTTTTCGGTAAAGTCACGTAGAAGGGAAATAATAAAATAATAAAACTAAAACATAATAAAATAATTCTCACGACGTTTCGGCCACAACGCAAGCAGCCGTCCTCAGATGAAGACCAGGTCTGAGACAGCGTCTGAATTGTATTACTTCCCTTCTACGTGACTTTACCGAAAGAACCAAGAAGATGAATCCCTGCAGTCACGAAAGAAGCTTTAAATCGAAAAATAAAACATTAAACAATCCAAATAAGAAAGTACTGTAATAGGACTTTTCAAATCGCCAAAAAAATCGCAGACTTTGTGATATGTTAATCTTATTGTTTCAAATTGCGATTAGTCGATTTGAAATCGATTAATCGTTCAACCCGAGTTGTGGGACCTCCCTTGCCCACTATCAATCTATAACAATGAGGTTTGACCCTTTCTGGCAATAAAACAGGAGTTGTGTTACACGCAAACCTGCACACACACACACACCTGCACACACACACACCTGCACACACACACACCTGCACACACACACATCTGCACACACACACCTGCACACACACACCTGCACACACACACCTGCACACACCTGCACACACACACACCTGCACACACACACACCTGCACACACACACCTGCACACACACACACCTGCACACACACACCTGCACACACCTGTACACACACACACACACCTGTACACACACAAACACCTGTACACACATACACCTGTACACACATACACCTGTACACACACCTGTACACACCTGTGCACACACACACCTGTACACATACACCTGTACACACACCTGTACACACCTGTGCACACACACACCTGTACACACATACACCTGTACACACACCTGTACACACCTGTGCACACACACACCTGTACACACACCTGTACACACCTGTGCACACACACACACCTGTACACACACCTGTACACACACCTGTACACACACCTGTACACACACACCTGCACACACACCTGTACACACACACACACCTGTACACACACACACACACCTGTACACACACACACACCTGTACACACCTGTACACACACACACTCACCTGTTGCTGTTGTGGTTTTCGAGGGCAGATCGTGCTGGACTCGGAGACGATCCGGGTGCCGAACCTTCCGCGGGGCAGCAGCAGCAGCGGCGGCGGCGGCGGCGGCGGCCACCCGGGACAGGGACCCCGCGCCCCCGAGGGTGTGCACGAGCTGTGCGCGTGTCCCGGCGGGAAGGTCTACCTGGCCACCGCCAAAGCCGAGGGCGGGCAGGGATGCCGGGCCGCGGGGATCGTGTGCGACTGAGTGCGTGCACACACACGTGTACACTTACACACACACACACACGTGTGTACACACACACACACGTGTACACACACTTACACACACGTGTGTACACACACACACACACGTGTACACTTACACACACGTGTACACACACACGCGTGTACACACACACACGTGTACACACACACACAAACACGTGTACACACACACACACGTGTACACACACACACGTGTACACACACGTGTACACACACGCACGTGTACACACACACACGTGTACACACACACACACACGTGTACACACACACACGTGTACACACTCATGGACACGTGTCCACACACACACGTGTACACATGAACATACACACACGTCTACACACACACGTGTACACACGCATTACATGTGTGTACACACACATTACGTGTGTACAAGTGCGCGTGTGTGTATATGTTTGTGTGTGTACATATGTGTGTATATGTGTATGTCTGTTGACGTATGTATATGCTTGTATATGTGTGTATATGTTTGTATGTATATATATATGTGTATATATGTGTATGTATGTATATGTGTTGTGGGGAGCGGTGGTGCAGCGGTTAGCGCGCTGCGCTATGAACCTGGTGACCCAGGTTCGATTCCTGCTCACGGCCAACACCAGTGACGATTATCTGAACCGGTCCTGGGCCTCCCCTAGGTCGACTCAGCCTGAAATGAGTACCTGGTGCGGTGTGTAGTAAACATCGCCACTGGGGAGACAAAGGCGGCCAGGCGTGGTGTTGGCCACCCACCCCCTCGTGTGCCGTGCCGGCCTTCATAGGTGCTCGCTAACAGCACTTGCCCCTACAGTCTGTTAAGGCTATACGGGGGATCTTTGTATTTGTATGTATGTATATGTATGTGTGTAAATATGTATGTGTGTATGTATGTACGTATGTAGGTATTTGTTCTCTAATTCTCTTTTTTGTGTGTTTGTGTTTTTTTTTTAGGAAACCTCCAACTTCTGAGGCGATCTATGCCACGCATTTGCGGGAGTTGTTTATTATTATATATTTTATTTCGCAAGAAGGAGGAAGCTGCCCATTTGCAGAAGGAGACGGTAAATGTATATCTGGAGGGCGGAAACAGAAGGGAAAAAAACCCGGCGAGTTCTGAGGCTGTTACGTGACTTTCTTACGCAAAGAAATGGCGGGAAAGAGACGGCGTGAGGGAGGGTAAGGTGAAGAATGTTAACCGAGACAGAAGATGAGAAAGTTTATGAAGACGATGGTGGTTGCGCAAATGTTTTTAATTATGATTATTATTACTACGAACTTGGAACAACCCTAAACCCCGCAAGAGAAACATTATCGCGGTTGAGGAAATTTTTAAAAAACGTGTTTTTTTTTCTCCCGCCAAAGTAACAAAATGGCGTCGTAGGAAAACAAAATGGCGTCGCAGAAACAAAAATGGCGGCGACCAAAAACTATTTTTGTGACAAAATCAACATTTGGTAGGCTCTTTGCTCGCGAATGAAAGGATATTTGTCTAAAAGTTTAACTGAGTGTGCGTTTGCGACAAATATGCAGTGTTGGTTCATCATGGCAGGATGTCGGTAGCGTGCGTTTGTTTCTGAGGTGATTTTTTAATATATATAATAACAATAATCTGAGGTGATTTGTACATCAATCGCTGGGGACGATGTGGCGAATATAAACAAAAAGACCATCAGACGATGATGTCTCCTTCACGTATTAGTCTCTCCAAATAACAACCCACAATTTCAGCAGCATCGATTCAGTATAAAGCTTGAGTGAATCAACATTGGTTGGCGTCATCTGGTCCAACCCATGTGAGACTAGGCTCTAAGGAAAGCTGTCTCGGGTGTGGACCAATTAACTTCAAGGACAGTGCACATTATCATAGTTATGTTTTTTGTTTGCATTATGACTGCAGGTATTGCGGTCTATGCAAACATGACTCCTTGTAAAAAAGGTGTCAGTAAAAAAAACAATTATCAACATTGGTTGAAGCAAGCTTGGCTCTGCTGGTGAGACACTGAAAGTCGAAACCAGTTTTTATCTGGCAGTTCGCCAGCATTGATTCAAACAGAGCCTGGCTTTGCTGATGAGATGCCAAAAATGCGTTCAAAAATAGCTTCATAGCTTATCAGATTCCTCCAGTATAAATACATATTCTGATTCAATGCCGTTGAAAGCTATTCACTTACAGAAAGCCGTGCGTGTGACTGATGGGATGTGTTAAAACTAACTAAAGTTATTCTATTTTTGCGGAGAGATGGATATACGACGAAGATGCAATCGTCTGATTACGGGGTGATTTGGGTCACATTTGAAAAATGAAATGACAATATTGTTAATGACGGAGTTCTTAATGGTTTTACAAGGTGAATGGGCTACATTGAAAGCCCCGGTGTGCATTTGTCTGGGTTTTTATTTCATATTAACAACCGTGTGTCGATTAATATTCCTTTAACAGTTTGTTTTTGAGAATAAACACGATATTTCTTGGAAGTTTGCACTGTTAACTGTCGGAATAAAACTCGTAAAATGTACCACTCTAAAAATTGGCGGCTAAAAACAGAAATCACGCGGGCATTTTACAAATCGGCAGGAGGCGTTCTTTCGGAACACGAGTTTATGGGACAATTTTTAAGAAAGGATTTCTCGATTTTTTTTTTGCTAAAATATTTACGAACATATTAAGAGTGATTCTAGATTTGAAGCTTTCGTGACTGCAAGGAGTCATACTCTTAGTTCTTTCGGTAAAGTCATGTAGGTAAAAAATGAAATTAAAATTAATAAAAATAAAACAATAAAAATCACGACGTTTCGGAGGCAACACAAGCTTCCGTCTTCAGGTGAAACCATCACAGCAAAATATCTGTACCTTATATATATCTGTACCTTATATATATCTGTACCTTATATATATAAGGTACAGATATTTTGCTGTGACGGTTTCACCTGAAGACGGAAACTTGTGTTGCCTCCGAAACGTCGTGATTTTTATTGTTTTATTTTTATTAATTTTAATTTCATTTTTTACCTACGTGACTTTACCGAAAGAACTTAGACTATGTATTAAGAGGGACCAAAGGGCGTCGTGACGTGATGTGACGTAGCGGTCAAAGGGCACTGCGCTTCGAACCCAGCGTCCCCGAGTTTCGATTCGCGCTCACGACCAACAGCAGTAGGCAAATATCTGAACCGGTCCTGCGCCTCCCCTATGGACGCATGCTGAACTTCCTTTGCACCGTACGTAGCCAACCGTGCTGATCGGAGGTGAGGGGGGGGGGAGGACAACATGGTATACACAAGAAGCAATTCATAATAAAGGTTTTTGGGGGTTAAATCGCGTAAGTATAAACATCTAGAATTGAAGCTTTCGTGACTGCAGGGATTCATATTCTTGGATCTTTCGGTAAAGTCACGTACAAGGAAAAAAATAAAAGAATAAAAATAAAACATAAAATTCTCA
This sequence comes from Lampetra fluviatilis, assembly GCF_964198595.1. NCBI lineage: Eukaryota > Metazoa > Chordata > Hyperoartia > Petromyzontiformes > Petromyzontidae > Lampetra > Lampetra fluviatilis. The sequence continues at coordinate 6,730,283 of NC_136334.1, read as the reverse complement.
CGACGTTTCGGCCACAACACAAGCAGCCGTCACGTATGTAGAAATAAAATTTAAATAAGATTAAAATCACGACGTTTCGAACGCAACACAAGCGCTCATCATCAGGTGGAAATGCTGTATTTGCCCTCCATGCAGTTTGCCGTTCTCTATGTGCTATGTACGCTATGGGTTTTTACCCCATTTCCACCCGATGATGAGCGCTTGTGTTGCGTTCGAAACGTCGTGATTTTAATGTCATTAAAATTGTATTTCTACATGCGTGACTTTACCGAAGAAACCAATGACGAGCGGAGTTCGCGTGGCCGATGGTTCGATGCTCCTAGATGACATCGACCAAGGTATCGTGGCGTAATGACTTGACGGACTTCCCTTGAGATGTCACTTTATTGAAGACACGTTCGCTTGACATCAGGCGGAGACCCCATGGGTGGAAAAAACCCGATTTTTCCAGCGGCAGGCATCGGGTTTTTTCTTTAATACAATTAAACCCGATTTCGGGGAATTAAAACCCGGTTTAATGAATACGAAACTCTGATCCAAGGCTTAGGCTGCTTTCTCCACAATCGTGGGCGTCAGTGAGTTCCTTCGCTTGGAATGGATGATGCCCATCGTTGAGAAGTTGGCGAAGTGCGGTTCTGCAATTAAAACCAATTAAACCGGATTTCTCCCAATCTCAGATGATCGGGTTTAATATAAAAAGACAATTAAGCCCGATTGTAAAAAGCCCGACTGTGCCATCCTTCCTTGGGAGATCCCCACTACAACAGCCCCGAGTCTCCCGCGCGTCTCCCCCTTTTATACCCGCCGAGGGGGATAATCCGACACTGGCCGGAAGTTGCAGACTGCACGGACAACGGAGAGCAAAGTGACACTTTCCTCTGAGCGAAAGTTGCCCCGGGGACTTCCACAGACAAAGTTCCTCCGCAAACAGCCACCAACAAAGACAAAGATCCCCCACGTAGCCTCGGGGGCAAGTGCTGTCAGCAGCGGACGCTCTCCGAAGGCTCTGCTGGAAAGCAAAGCAAGTTTTTTTTTTATAGAAATGGACTTCAAGATATAGTTTTCAAACACCAAATGTGACCTTTGCAAAAGGGACAACTTGCGCCTCAAAGCGGGTCAGAGAGTGCAGTAATTATACTGGTAGGAACCTCCTGGTTACACCAGCCCACAGGGGATTATTGTGTCCGTCCGCCGTGCAGGGAGGGGCTGGGTGGGGAGGGAGGGGCTGGGTGGGGTGGGGAGGGTGGGGCTGGGTGGGGCTGGGTGGGGAGGGGAGGGTGAGGAGGGGCTGGGTGGGGAGGGGCTGGGTGGGGAAGGTGGGGAGGGTGGGGCTGGGTGGGGAGGGGCTGGTCACCCCGTGGTGCCCTTATAAAACTCAACGTTTAACCTACTCACGCCGGCTTGTGCCCGCCCTCACAGTCGGGCATATTTGCGGAATACACCACGCCGCCGTTGACCCTGCAGGCCATTGACCGAGCAACCCAACGCAATAAAACTCAACTACTATTTTATTTTACCAGGTAAGGAGAACCGAGATATATACAAGTCTGTTCTATAACCATGCGTGTTGTGTTTCTTAACGCGAATTGGACACAACGCGATGATTAATGCATTACAGGGAACACATTTTTGTATATAACGGCGAATGAGAATTGAATACAATGCGATGATTAATGCATTACAAGGAACGCATTTGTGTATATAACGGCGAATGAGAGTTTGATATAATGCAATGATTAATGTATTACAGGGAACACATTTGTGTATATAACGGCGAATGAGAGTTTGATAGAACGCGATGAAGAATGCATTACAGGGAACACATCTTTCTACAACGCGGAATTGGATACAACGCGGCAGAGCGAACGGAACTACGTCGCACCGCGAGTTGGAATAAGCGTCCGTAGCGGCTGCCTCTGATGATCATCATCGTCATCGTCGTCGTCGCGCAAGGCATCGGGATGCTGCTGGATGCTTCTAGACGCTACTATCCACGCGCCTCGGTCTTTGTTCGGCCTGCATCGTGCATCTCGCGTGCTATCACGGGCTGTGATTGACCACCGATATTATTGATCATATGCGGTGCCCACCGCTGCGTTAAAGAGGAACAGGTCGTGCAGCCTCTACTCTCTGGTGCTTTCGGTAAAGTCACATAGGTGAAAATGAAAAAATAAGAATGAAAATAAAGAATAAAATAGAAATTACAAAAAAATTGAAATAACTAAAAAGCTTTCGTGACTGCAGGAATTCATCTACTTGGTTCTTTCGGTAAAGTCACGTAGAAGGGAAATAATAAAATAATATTCATATAAAACAATGCGAATTATCACAGTGAGAAATTGCTCTGCCTGCATCGTGAGAATTTGTATTGTTTTATATTCATATTATTTTATTATTTCCCTTCTACGTGACTTTACCGATAGAACCAAGAATATAGAAATAACTAAATTAAATCAGGACGTTTCGGAAGCAACACAAGCTTCCGCCATCAGGTGGGACAACCACAGCAAAAAACCCGGCCGGGTACGGGTAGCCGTTTGCGACCCTGGTGCGGCCGGGTACGGGTACGGGTAGGCCGTGAGTCAATGGTGAGTCACCGTTTGTCACTCATTTCCCAACGTCTTGTCTCTTCTCACAATTCAAGTTCCTAGAATCAACCCACCCGCGCCTGCATCATGGCTTCATCCCAGAGGTCGCGACCGGGTACCCGATACCCGTACCCTACCCGATACCCGGCTACCCGTACCTGGCCGGGTACGGGTAGCCGTTTGCGACCCTGGTGCGGCTGGGTACGGGTAAGGAATCAAAACCCGTTTGCGACCTATGATTTAAGGCCTCGACACAGAGGCGTGGTTTCTCTGTGTACCTATGTGTGTGTCTCTCTCTATGTATCTCTGTGTTGTCTCTCTCTGCTTATGTGTCTGTCTGTGTTGTCTCTCTCTGTGTGTCTCTCTGTGTGTCTCTGTGTTGGTTCTCTCTGCTTATGTGTCTGTCTGTGTGTCTATGTTGTGTGTCTCTCTCTCTGTGTGTGTGTCTCTGTGTGTCTCTGTGTATCTCTCTCTGCTTATGTGTCTGTCTGTGTGTCTATGTTGTGTGTCTCTCTCTCTCTGTGTGTGTCTCTGTGTGTCTCTGTGTATCTCTCTCTGCTTATGTGTCTGTCTGTGTGTCTATGTTGTGTGTCTCTCTCTGTGTGTGTCTCTGTGTTGTCTCTCTCTGCTTATGTGTCTGTCTGTGTGTCTATGTTGTGTGTCTCTCTCTCTGTGTGTGTCTCTGTGTGTCTCTGTGTATCTCTCTCTGCTTATGTGTCTGTCTGTGTGTCTATGTTGTGTGTCTCTCTCTGTGTGTGTCTCTGTGTTGTCTCTCTCTGCTTATGTGTCTGTCTGTGTGTCTATGTTGTGTGTCTCTCTCTGTGTGTGTCTCTGTGTTGTCTCTCTCTCTGCTTATGTATCTGTCTGTGTGTCTATGTTGTGTGTCTCTCTCTGTATGCGTGTCTCTGCGGCCGGGTACGGGTAGGGTACGGGTATGGCCGGGTACAAGTACGGGTAGGGTACGGGTACAGCCGGGTACGGGTACCCGTTTGCGACCCTGGTGCGGCCGGGTACGGGGGGTAAGGAATCAAAACCCTTCTTAGGTTTTTTCGGTAAAGTCACGTAGAAAGTAAAATAAAATAAAAACAAAAAAATCACGACGTTTCGGAGGCAACACAAGTCTCCGTCATCAGGTGGGACCGTCACAGCCAGATTAGCTGTATCAAGTGAGGCAATGATTCAAGATGTAATCCCTTAAAAGCGAGTTGAGGGGGGAGGGAGAGGGAGGGGGGAGCTCATCACACTATGGTAGCCAATGAAAGGAACGTATCACGAGAGGGAGGTGGGGCGAGGCCAAAAGGGTGGGCGATGGACGTGGAAGCGCTTGTGCGCAAGCGGCCAATTACTGCACACGCCAACACAATGGAGAGAGAGGGGGAGAGGGGGTCTGATACACATGATAGACAAAAGAACGAAAATGCCCATGTTTATACCAATGCTGGCTGAACAATGAAGAGAGTACTGTTAAAATAACTGGGGATGTTAACAACTCTCTTCATTGTTCAGCCAGCATTGGTATAAACATGGGCATTTTCGTTCTTTTGTCTATCATGTGTATCAGACCCCCTCTCCCCCTCTCTCTCCATTGTGTTGGCGTGTGCAGTAATTGGCCGCTTGGGCACAAGCGCTTCCACGTCCATCGCCCACCCTTTTGGCCTCGCCCCCCCTCCCTCCCGATACGTTCCTTTCATTGGCTACCATAGTGTGATGAGCTCCCCCCTCCCTCTCCCTCCCCCCTCAACTCGCTTTTAAGGGATTACATCTTGAATCATTGCCTCACTTGATACAGCTAATCTGGCTGTGACGGTCCCACCTGATGACGGAGACTTGTGTTGCCTCCGAAACGTCGTGATTTTTTGTTTTTATTTTATTTTACTTTCTACGTGACTTTACCGAAAAAACCTAAGAAGATGATTCCTTGCAGTCACGAAAGCTTCAAATCTAGAATCAAAACCCGTTTGCGACCTCTGGTGAGAGTTCAAGCCCTGGCTACAGGTGAATGAGGCCCAGGTGAAGCCTTGCAGTCTGCGGTTTCCACAGACAGCGAGACCAGAAGTCGGATTCCATTGGCCGCTGCAATCGAAGCCGTTGGGTTGGGATCGTGGGGAGCGGTGGCAAAGCGGTTAGCGCGCTGCTCCGTCAACCCGGCTGTGAGCCGAGTTCGATTCCCGCTCGCGGCCACCACCAACGATTACCTGAACCGGTCCTCCGCCTCCCCTAGGTCGACTCAGCCTCAAAATTAGTAACCTGGTGCGGTGTGTAGTAAACATCGCCACTGGGGAGACAAAGGCGGCCGGGCGTGGTGCTGGCCACCCACCCCCTCGTGTGCCGTGCCGGCCTTCATAGGTGCTGCTCGCTAAACGCACTTGCCCCTATAGTCTGTTGAAGGCTATTTGGGGGATCTTTGTCTTTGTGTGTGTCTGTGTGAGTGAGTGGTGTTGGCCACCCACCCCCTCGTGTGCCGTGCCGGCCTTCATAGGTGCTGCTCGCTAACAGCACTTGCCCCTACAGTCTGTTAAGGCTACACGGGGGACCTTTGTCTTTGGTGATGGGGTGAAGTGTGAGCATCTCCAAACGTTCCGGTTGAGACTTAAAGGCCAACGAGGAAGAGTAGGCCAAGAGACACCTCGAGGGCACTTGCAGGGCTGCGCCTGTGCCTACGGGTTCATACCTGAGAAACCAGTTGCACACCGACCGGTTGCATGCAATCGAACGGCTCGCGTGTGGAGGTCTCCTGCAACCAGTCGCCGGCGACTTGCGCAATCGACCGGTTGCGGGCAACTTGCGTGATACATCGGTTGCGAGCAACTTGCGCAACCGGTTGCGGGCAACTTGCGCAATCAACCGGTTGCGGGCAACTTGGGCAATCAACCGGTTGCGGGCAACCTGCGCATTCAACCGGTTGCGAGCAAGTTGGGCAATCAACCGGTTGCAGGCAACTTGCGCAATCAACTGGTTGCAGGCAACTTGCGCAATCAACTGGTTGCGAGCAACTTGTGCAATCAACCGGTTGCGGGTAACTTGCGCAATCAACTGGTTGCAGGCAACTTGCGCAATCAACTGGTTGCAGGCAACTAGCGCAATCAACTGGTTGCGGGCAACTTGCGCAACTGGTTGCGGGCAACTTGCGCAATCGACCGGTTGCGGGCAACTTGCGCAATCAACCGGTTGCGGGCAAATTGCACAATCAACTGGTTGCTGATTACAGTAGACGCTAACTCAACTCCCACGCGTCGATTTGCTCGGCGATGAGGGATGGTGGGGTGAGGGATACGGTGGGGGGGGGGGGGGGGTGAGTGATTTGGTGAGTGGAGGGTGAGTGGTGTAGTGAGTGGTGTGGTGAGTGATTTGGTGAGTGGAAGGGTGAGTGGTGTGGTGAGTGGAGGGGTGAGGCACTTGCAAGACGCCACGATGCCCGGGGACACGATCCTTCTTCAGTTTCCAATTGTGTCGTAGGTCTCTGAAAAATCACACAAAGTCAAAGATCACTCATGTAGCCATCACACCCACACACTCACCCACACACTCACCCACACACTCACCCACACACTCACCCACACACTCACACACACACTCACACACACACTCACCCACACACTCACACATTCATTCACTCACACGCACACTCACTCACACACACACTCACCCACTCACTCACTCACCCACTCACTCACCCACTCACTCACCCACACACTCACCCACTCACTCACCCACTCACTCACCCACACACTCACCCACACACTCACACACACACTCACCCACACACTCACACATTCATTCACTCACACGCACACTCACCCACACACTCACACATTCATTCACTCACACGCTCACCCACACACTCACACATTCATTCACTCACACGCACACTCACACACACACTCACCCACTCACTCACCCACACATTCACTCACCCACACACTCACACACACACTCACCCACTCACTCACCCACACATTCACTCACCCACTCACTCACCCACACACTCACCCACACACTCACTCACACACTCACCCACACACTCACCCACACACTCACCCACTCACTCACACGCACACTCACTCACACACACACTCACCCACTCACTCACTCACCCACTCACTCACCCACTCACTCACCCACACACTCACCCACACACTCACTCACACACTCACCCACACACTCACCCACACACTCACCCACTCACTCACACGCACACTCACTCACACACACACTCACCCACTCACTCACCCACACACTCACTCACCCACTCACTCACCCACTCACTCACCCACACACTCACCCACACACTCACTCACACACTCACCCACACACTCACCCACACACTCACCCACACACTCACCCACACACTCACTCACACACTCACCCACACACTCACCCACACACTCACCCACACACTCACCCACACACCCACACACACACTCACTCACACATTCACTCACACACTCACTCACACACTCACCCACACACTCACCCACACACTCACCCACACACTCACCCACACACTCACCCACACACCCACACACACACTCACTCACACATTCACTCACACACTCACTCACACACTCACCCACACACTCACCCACACACCCACACACACACTCACTCACACACGGTGCTCGCCAGGTGCGGGAGAGATTGTGAGCCCCCCCTGACCTCACGCTCGCTCACACACTCACCCACACACACACTCACCCACACACTCACTCACTCACACACTCACCCACACACTCACCCACACACTCACTCACACACTCACCCACACTCACCCACACACTCACCCACACTCTCACACTCACTCACTCACTCACACACACACTCACCCACACACTCACCCACACACTCACACACTCACCCACACACTCACCCACACACTCACACACTCACCCACATACTCACCCACACACTCACACACTCACCCACACACTCACCCACACACTCACACACTCACCCACATACTCACCCACACACTCACACACTCACCCACACACTCACACACTCACCCACACACCCACTCACTCACACACGGTGCTCGCCAGGTGTGGGAGAGATTGTGAGCGACCCTCCTGACCTCACGCTCGCTCACACACTCACACACTCACCCATATACTCACCCACACACTCACACACTCACCCACACACTCACCCACACACTCACACACTCACCCACACACCCACTCACTCACACACGGTGCTCGCCAGGTGCGGGAGAGATTGTGAGCGCCCCCCCTGACCTCACGCTCGCTCACACACTCACACACTCACCCACATACTCACCCACACACTCACACACTCACCCACACACTCACCCACACACTCACACACTCACCCACACACTCACCCACACACTCACACACTCACCCACATACTCACCCACACACTCACACACTCACCCACACACTCACCCACACACTCACACACTCACCCACACACTCACCCACACACTCACACACTCACCCACACACTCACCCACACACTCACCCACACACTCACACACTCACCCACACACTCACCCACACACTCACACACTCACCCACACACTCACACACTCACCCACACACTCACCCACACACTCACCCACACACTCACACACTCACCCACACACCCACTCACTCACACACGGTGCTCGCCAGGTGCGGGAGAGATTGTGAGCGCCCCCCCTGACCTCACGCTCGCTCACACACTCACACACTCACCCACATACTCACCCACACACTCACACACTCACCCACACACTCACCCACACACTCACACACTCACCCACACACTCACCCACACACTCACACACTCACCCACATACTCACCCACACACTCACACACTCACCCACACACTCACCCACACACTCACACACTCACCCACACACTCACCCACACACTCACACACTCACCCACACACTCACCCACACACTCACCCACACACTCACACACTCACCCACACACTCACCCACACACTCACACACTCACCCACACACTCACACACTCACCCACACACTCACCCACACACTCACCCACACACTCACACACTCACCCACACACCCACCCACTCACACACGGTGCTCGCCAGGTGCGGGAGAGATTGTGAGCGACCCTCCTGACCTCACGGTCGCTCACCACGCCGCAAGCGCTTGCCACATTCGCCACAAAGGACCCGCTCAACGTGTTTCCGTGTTTTTCGCGTCTCACGGCTTGGGCACGGCTCAAAGCACATCCATCCTCCCAACGTTTGGAGTTACACTCATCGTCGGCTTCATCATCATCATCAGCAGGTTCATCAGCAGCAGCTTCATCATCATCAGCAGCATCATCATCATCAGCAGCAGCATCAGCAGCAGCTTCATCATCATCAGCAGCAGCATATGCATCATTATCAGCAGCATCAGATTTGTCAGCAGTAGCCGCATCATCAGCAGCAGCAGCTTCATAATTAGCATCATCAGCAGCAGCAGCGTCATCATCATCAGCGTCATCATCATCAGCAGCAGCAGGTTCATCATCATCAGCAGCTTCATAATCAGCATCATCATCAGCAGCAGCAGCGTCATTATCATCATCATCATCATCAGCTTCATAATCAGCATCATCATCATCAGCAGCAGCAGCGTCATCATCATCAGCAGCTTCATAATCAGCATCATCAGCAGCAGCAGCGTCATCATCATCAGCGGCTTCATCGCCAGCGGCTTCATCGCAGTAATTTCTATTTGTAACGGGCTGTGTGGCATCCCCTCATCGTTCTTGTACGGATCGACGGATACCCAGAGATAAAACAATAGAGTGGGAAATGAACACAACAATGGGGAAACAAACAACGCAGATGGGGAACAATGCAAACGGAAAACAATGCAAATGGAAAACAATGCAAACGGAAAACAATGCAAATGGAAAACAATGCAAACGGAAAACAATACAAATGGAAAACAATACAAACGGGAAACAATACAAATGGGAAACAATGCAAATGGGAAACAATGCAAATGGAAAACAATGCAAATGGAAAACAATGCAAACGGAAAACAATGCAAACAGAAAACAATGCAAACGGAAAACAATACAAATGGAAAACAATACAAACGGAAAACAATACAAATGGAAAACAATACCAACGGGAAACAATACAAATGGGAAACAATGCAAATGAGAAACAATGCAAATGGAAAACAATGCAAACAGAAAACAATGCAAACAGAAAACAATGCAAACGGAAAACAATGGCAATGAAAATCTAGCAATGAGAAACAACGGAAATGGTAAACAGAGAATGCAAATGGGAAACAATGCAAATATAAAACAATGGAAATGAGATTCAGACAATACAAATGGGAAACAGTACAGATGGGGAACAATGCAAATGGGAAACTATGTATATGGGAAACAATGCAAATAGAAAACAAACAATGCAAATGGGAAACAATGCAAATAGAAAACAAACAATGGAAATGGGAAACAATGCAAATGGTAAACAATGCAAATAGAAAACAAACAATGGAAATGGGAAACAATGCAAAGAGAAAACAAACAATGGAAATGGGAAACAATACAAATGGGAAACAATGCAAATATAAAACAAACAATGCAAATGGTAAACAATGCAAATATAAAACAATACAAATGGATAACAATGCAAATATAAAACAAACAATGCAAATGGTAAACAATGCAAATATAAAACAATACAAATGGGAAACAATGCAAATATAAAACAAACAATGCAAATGGTAAACAATGCAAATATAAAACAATGCAAATGGGAAACAATGCAAATATAAAACAAACAATGCAAATGGTAAACAATGCAAATATAAAACAATGCAAATGGGAAACAATGCAAATATAAAACAAACAATGCAAATGGTAAACAATGCAAATATAAAACAATACAAATGGGAAACAATGCAAATAACAAAACAGTGCAGTTGGGAACGAACAGTAAGGCGTGGATGTGACCGAGGCAGTGAGGGGGGAAGGGAGTTGAGGTATCGACTTGACTCACCGTCTGACACTTTATTGAGATGGAGACCCGTGTACGTTCCATCTTCGCTGTTCTCAACTGCGCCGAGACAAAGACAAAGATCCCCCGTATAGCCTTTAACAGACCGTTGGGCCAAGTCCTGTCGGTGAGCAGCACCTACGCGTTTGACCGGGTAAGGCCTCACAGATCTTCGCAAATGAAGATCGCTCAAACGGCTTATCACATGGACATTCAGAGCGGTCAAACGGTGATCCTGAACGCAGAGGGAAAACACCGGTGGACCCGGAGACAAATCCATGGAGAGAGAGACACGCAAACTACACATATGTAGCACACAGACACACACAGACACACAGACACACACAGACACACAGACACGCACACGCACACACACAGACACGCACACACAGACACACACACACACAGACACACAGACACGCACACACACAGACACGCACACACAGACACACACACACAGACACACACACACAGACACACACACACAGACACACAGACACACACACAGACTCTGTTCAGGTAACCAACCTCACTGGCTAACTCCTAGTGAGGTTTGTCACGACGGACCCAGTCACATTTAAGCGATCTAACTCCAAACAACGCTTTACTTTATATTCACGTTTAAAAATGAACGTCATCATGAATGATGATGATGTTGTTGCCGCTGATAATGGGAATCATTTTGCAGGGCGTCATTCACGCTAATTGCAGAGCTGCACAAGAGCTCGCATCCAATGATTCGCATTGCGAGAACTGCCAATCAATTTAAAACGCTCATGACATTCAACAGAATAATAAAACAAATCGGGAAATGGCACGAAAACAACAGACCACACACACAGACACACACACACACACACAGACACACACACACAGACACACACACACAGACACACACACACAGACACACACACAGACACACACACACACAGACACACACACACAGACACACACACACAGACACACACACAGACACACACACACACAGACACACACACACAGACACACACACACACAGACACACACACACAGACACACACACACACAGACACACACACACAGACACACACACACAGACACACACACACACAGACACACACACACAGACACACACACACACAGACACACACACACAGACACACACACACAGACACACACACACAGACACACACACACAGACACACACACACACAGACACACACACACAGACACACACACACAGACACACACACACAGACACACACACACAGACACACACACACAGACAGGTGTGTCGCATCAGATGACGACACTCACACTGACGATGATGATACTGCCATTGATGATGATGATACTGCTGCTGCTGATGATGATAATCTCACTGATGATGCAGCTCCTGCTGATGATGATGATACTGCCTCTGATGATGATGATACTGCTACTGCTGCTGATGATGATACTGCTGCTGCTGATGATGATAATCTCACTGATGATGCAGCTCCTGCTGATGATGATGATACTGCCTCTGATGATGATGCCGCTCCTACTGCTGCTGCTGCTGATGATGATGATACTGCTACTGCTGCTGATGATGATGATGATGATACTGCCCCTGATGATGATGATAATCTCACTGATGATGCCGCTCCTGATGATGATGATACTGCCTCTGATGATGATGCCGTTCCTACTGCTGCTGATGATGAAGATGTAACGATGATATCAACTCACCCATTACACCTTTCTTGGACCTGAGATGTGGGGGGGGGGGGTGAAAGTTGAGACAAAACAATGAAAATTATTAATTCAATTGTCCATGATCATCATCATTAACATCATCATCATCATTAAAATCATTATCATCATCATTAACATCATTATCATCAGTTTAACACGTGGCAGGCTTTCGCGACCAATATTATTCATAATCAACGTTTTTGGGTTTAGATCGCGTTATTTATAAATGTGTCGTAACCCTCCACCACCCGACACGGCCAATCAGCAAAAAAAGTGTCACGTTGACAAAAGACAAAATAGTTCACTGCTTTAGCCCACCGGTGTGTTGAAGCGTGAAACCACAACATTTACAATTGTTGAGTGCTGTGACGTTTCGCTGGTAATTACATCCAGTATGATGATACTGCCACTGCTGATGATGATACTGCCATTGATGATGATGATGATACTGCCGCTGATGCTGGATGGCCGTGTCGGGTGGTGGAGGGTTACGACACATTTATAAATAAGGCGATCTAACCTAAAAACGTTTTGTTAATGAATAATTATCATCATTATCATTATCATGGTTATCATCCGATCACGAAGCTCACGAAGCGGCCATCGTGGAGCGAGGGTCTCTCACCTGACGGTCATGCCCACGTTGCTGCCATTTCCTGATGAGACCAAAGAGAGGCGAACACAACGACGCGTTAGAGCGTCAGGGGTGGTCACACGCGAGTCGAGAGCCGTGCAGAGAGCACGACAGTGATCGTGACGATGATGGCGATGATCGCGATGATCATCACGATGATGATGATGACGATGATGACGATGATGACGATGATGATGATGACGATGATGATGATGACGATGATGGCGATGATCGCGATGATGATGATGACGATGATGACGATGATGATGATGATGACGATGATGATGATGACGATGATGACGATGATGATGATGACGATGATCGCGATGACCATCACGATGACGATGATGATGATGACGATGACGATGATGAATGATGATGACGGTGATGATGACGATGATGATGATGACGATGATGAATGATGATGACGGTGATCGCGATGATGATGATGATGACGATGACGATGATGACGATGATGATGATGATGACGATGATGATGATGACGATGACGATGATGATGACGATGATGACGATGATGATCACGATGATGATGATGATGATGATGATCACGATGATGATGATCGCGACGATGATGATGACGATGATGATGATGACGATGACGATGATGACGATGATCGCGATGATGATGATCGCGATGATGATGATGACGATAATCGCGACGATGATGATGACGACGATGACGATCAAATGATTTTGTACGAATGGTGATGACGGCTATAATGATGGTTACTCAAACACACTCCCACACACTCCACACACACTCACCCACACACACTCACACACACACACACACTCCCACACACACACACACACACTCCCACACACACACACACTCCACACACTCCACACACACACACTCCCACACACACCCACACTCACCCACACTCCACACACACACACTCACACACACACCCACACTCACACACACTCCACACACACACACTCCCACACACTCACACACTCCACACACACACTCCCACACACACACTCCACACACTCCACACACTCCCACACACACACTCCCACACACACACACACACTCCACACACTCCACACACACACACTCCCACACACACCCACACTCACCCACACACACACCCACACTCACACACACTCCCACACACACCCACACACTTCCACACTCCCACACACCCACACACACTCCCACACACTCCCACACACACTCCCACACACACCCACACTCACACACTCACACACTCACACACTCTCACACACACACACTCACACACTCCACACACTCCCACACACTTCCACACTCCCACACACCCACACACACACACACACTCCCACACACTCCCACACACACCCACACTCACACACTCACACACTCACACACTCCCACACACTCACACACACTCACACACTCCTACACACACACTCCCACACAATCCCACACACTCCCACACACTCCCACTCACCCACACTCACACACACTCCCACACACTCCCACACACTCCACACACACACACTCCCACACACTCCCACACACTTCCACACTCCCACACACCCACACACACACACTCCCACACACTCCCACACACACCCACACTCACACACTCACACACTCACACACTCCCACACACTCACACACACTCACACACTCCTACACACACACTCCCACACACTCCCACCCACACACTCCCACACACACTCCCCCACACACACACTCCCACACACACTCCCACACACACACTCACACACCCCCACACACACACTCCCACACACACTCCCCCACACACACACCCCCACACACACCCCCAGCACACCCACACACTCCCACCCACTCACCGTTCCTCTTCTTACGGATGCACACGAAAGCCATGACGCAGAGTGACAGCACAGCGAGGCCCAGCAGGATGCCCACGCCCAGGTACAGCTGCATGCAGAACTCCATGCTGCGCCAGGCAAAGACAAAAGAACGACCCCCACGGGATAGCCTTAACAGAACGCAGGGGCAAGTGCAGGTAGCGGTGAGCAGCAGCTACAGCTACGACGACGGCGAGCGGCCATCGTCACGCGGCAACACCGTGACACACACCGCCTGTGATACACCGCCTGACACACTCTGTCCCTCTCACCACATCTCACACCGTGAGTTTATGGGTCTCTGTGTGAGTCTATCGGTCTCTGTGTGAGTCTATGGGTCTCTGTGTGAGTCTATGGGTCTCTATGTGAGTATATGGGTCTCTATGTGAGTCTATGGGTCTCTGTGTGAGTCTATGGGTCTTTATGTGAGTCTATGGGTCTCTGTGTGAGTCTATGGGTCTCTGTGTGAGTCTATGGGTCTCTGTGTGAGTATATGGGTCTCTGTGTGAGTCTATGGGTCTCTGTGTGAGTCTATGGTTCTCTATGTGAGTATATGGGTCTCTGTGTGAGTCTATGGGTCTCTGTGGGAGTCTATGGGTCTCTATGTGAGTCTATGGGTCTCTGTGTGAGTCTATGGGTCTCTGTGCGAGTCTATGGGTCTCTATGTGAGTATATGGGTCTCTGTGTGAGTCTATGGGTCTCTGTGTGAGTCTATGGGTCTCTGTGTGAGTCTATGGGTCTCTGTGTGAGGAGTCTATGGGTCTCTGTGGGAGTCTATGGGTCTCTATGTGAGTCTATGGGTCTCTGTGTGAGTCTATGGGTCTCTGTGCGAGTCTATGGGTCTCTATGTGAGTATATGGGTCTCTGTGTGAGTCTATGGGTCTCTGTGTGAGTCTATGGGTCTCTGTGTGAGTCTATGGGTCTCTGTGTGAGGAGTCTATGGGTCTCTGTGTGAGTCTATGGGTCTCTGTGTGAGTCTATGGGTCTCTGTGTGAGGAGTCTATGGGTCTCTGTGTGAGTCTATGGGTCTTTGTGTGAGTCTATGGGTCTCTGTGTGAGTCTATGGCTCTCTGTGTGATGAGTCTACGGGTCTCTGTGTGAGTCTATGACTCTCTGTGTGAGTCTATGTCGATGGTGGTGCACAGATCACACTCAACAACAACACGACCCGTTAAAATAACGGCGTTTTGGCCTTAACTGGCAAAATAAATAAGTATATATAACAGGTGACGTTTCGGGCAATGGACCTTCTTCATGGCGCATGAATAGAGAGGCCCGTACAGAGGCAGTGTGGACGATACCGGGGCGCAGGGCAGAGGTCGCAAACGGGTTTTGATTCCTTACCCCCCGTACCCGGCCGCACCAGGGTCGCAAACGGCTACCCGTACCCGGCCGGATACGGGTAGCCGGGTATAGGGTAGGGTACGGGTACCTGATTGCGACCTCTGGGATGAAGCCATGTTGCAGGCGCGGGTGGGTTGATTCTAGGAACTTGAATTGTGAGAAGAGACAAGACGTTGGGAAATGAGTGACAAACGGTGACTCACCAGTGACTCACGGCCTACCCGTACCCGGCCGCACCAGGGTCGCAAACGGCTACCCGTACTCGGGTACGGGTAGCCGGGTATCGGGTAGGGTACGGGTATCGGGTACCCGGTTGCGACCTCTGGCCCAGGGTGAGAATTACATTTCGAAAGAAAAACGCGTCTTCCCGATTGACCGGCGTCTCAACATCGAACAGTTTCACTCGTCGCTGCGGTCAACGAACGCGGCGAGTGTGCCGGCGGTCGGGGAGCTCGCATCGCAGCGACGTCTACGGGCGCAAGGCATTGTGGGAAGGACGCCTTAGTTCTGGGCGAGCGGCGAAGGTGTCAACACTTTTAAAAAAAAAACATTTTCCACCGAGGCATGCATTGCTGGGCACAACCACCGATTCCGGCATCTTGACCACTTCCGGTTGAATGATCTCGGTGTGACTCTGTGGGTCTCTGTGTGAGTCTACGGGTCTCTGTGTGAGTGTATGGGTCTCTGTGTGAGTTTATGGGTCTCTGTGTGAGTCTATGGGTCTCTGTGTGACTCTGTGGGTCTCTGTGTGAGTCTATGGGTCTCTGTGTGACTCTGTGGGTCTCTGTGTGAGTCTACGGGTCTCTGTGTGAGTTTATGGGTCTCTGTGTGAGTCTATGGGTCTCTGTGTGAGTCTATGGGTCTCTGTGTGAGTCTGTGGGTCTCTGTGTGAGTCTGTGGGTCTCTGTGCGAGTCTGTGGGTCTCTGTGTGACTCTGTGGGTCTCTGTGTGCGAGTCTGTGGGTCTCTGTGTGACTCTGTGGGTCTCTGTGTGAGTCTACAGGTCTCTGTGTGAGTGTATGGGTCTCTGTGTGAGTTTATGGGTCTCTGTGTGAGTCTATGGGTCTCTGTGTGAGTCTATGGGTCTCTGTGTGAGTCTGTGGGTCTCTGTGTGAGTCTGTGGGTCTCTGTGCGAGTCTGTGGGTCTCTGTGTGACTCTGTGGGTCTCTGTGTGCGAGTCTGTGGGTCTCTGTGTGACTCTGTGGGTCTCTGTGTGAGTCTACGGGTCTCTGTGTGAGTGTATGGGTCTCTGTGTGAGTTTATGGGTCTCTGTGTGAGTCTACGGGTCTCTGTGTGAGTGTATGGGTCTCTGTGTGAGTTTATGGGTCTCTGTGTGAGTCTATGGGTCTCTGTGTGAGTCTATGGGTCTCTGTGTGAGTCTGTGGGTCTCTGTGTGAGTCTATGGGTCTCTGTGTGAGTCTGTGGGTCTCTGTGTGACTCTGTGGGTCACTGTGTGACTCTGTGGGTCTCTGTGTGCGAGTCTGTGGGTCTCTGTGTGACTCTGTGGGTCACTGTGTGAGTCAATGGGTCTCTGTGTGAGTCTATGGGTCTCTGTGTGAGTCTGTGGGTCTCTGTGTGAGTCTATGGGTCTCTGTGTGAGTCTGTGGGTCTCTGTGTGAGTCTGTGGGTCTCTGTGTGAGTCTGTGGGTCTCTGTGTGACTCTGTGAGTCTCTGTGTGCGAGTCTGTGGGTTTCTGTGTGACTCTGTGGGTCTCTGTGTGCGAGTCTGTGGGTCTCTGTGTGACTCTGTGGGTCTCTGTGTGAGTCTATGGGTATCTGTGTGAGTGTATGGGTCTCTGTGTGAGTTTATGGGTCTCTGTGTGAGTCTACGGGTCTCTGTGTGAGTGTATGGGTCTCTGTGTGAGTTTATGGGTCTCTGTGTGAGTCTATGGGTCTCTGTGTGAGTCTATGGGTCTCTGTGTGAGTCTGTGGGTCTCTGTGTGAGTCTATGGGTCTCTGTGTGAGTCTGTGGGTCTCTGTGTGACTCTGTGGGTCTCTGTGTGCGAGTCTGTGGGTCTCTGTGTGACTCTGTGGGTCACTGTGTGAGTCAATGGGTCTCTGTGTGAGTCTATGGGTCTCTGTGTGAGTCTACGGGTCTCTGTGTGAGTCTATGGGTCTCTGTGTGAGTATATGGGTCTCTGTGTGAGTCTATGGGTCTCTGTGTGAGTCTATGGGTCTCTGTGTGAGTCTATGGGTCTCTGTGTGAGTCTATGGGTCTCTGTGCGAGTCTGTGGGTCTCTGTGTGAGTCTGTGGGTCTCTGCGTGAGTCTGTGGGTCTCTGCGTGAGTCTGTGGGTCTCTGTGTGAGTCTATGGGTCTCTGTGTGACTCTGTGGGTCACTGTGTGAGTCAATGGGTCTCTGTGTGAGTCTATGGGTCTCTGCGTGAGTCTGTGGGTCTCTATATGACTCTATGGCTCTCTGTGCGAGTCTACAATAGCCCGGTGTAATCGCTGTGGCTGCAACCAGGAGTGGAACCCAGGATGTCAGCATTGCTGACTCAGTGTGTCCGACACAGCCATCATTAACCCACGGAGTCACCAGGGCCGTGTGAGCGGTGTGTGATGGATCCGTGTCAGACGCGACCTGGCTATCACAAATGCTAGCCCAACGAAGTGGGCTCATCAATGGGAAATGTGTAGCGGCCAAATACTCTAAACGCGTGTTACTAAGCGTGGAGGGGAAAACTGGAGAACCCAGAGAAAACCCCACGCGAACATGGGGAGAGAGAGAGAGATACGCAAAACTACAAATATACAGCAGCAGGCGTCAGAGTCGGGATCGAACCCACGACCTCCTGTAGACCAGGCGAGGTAGTTAACATCTCACCACGGAGAGAGAGAGACACGCAAACTCCAAATATACAGCAGCAGGCGTCAGAGTCGGGATCGAACCCACGACCTCCTGTGTACCAGGCGAGGTGGTTAACATCTCCTAGCCACCGTGATCGCCAGGGCTCTGCATCTCCATCGCTTCTAACCGCACCAAGTCCACCCCCACTGCCTCCTTGCGCCGCCATGACCACGACGCTTCGATACCCGGCCGGGTACGGGTAGGGTACGGGTACGGCCGGGTACGGGTACCCGTTTGCGACACTGGTGCGGCCGGGTACGGGTAAGGAATCAAAACCCGTTTGCGACCTCTGCCTCTCGCCCTTAATTGGACAGTGCCCTCCACGCTGTCCGTGGCTCGTACGCCGTCAATTATCTCAACGTGTACACTTCGCTGTCCCGTCCACAGCTCTCGACGGCCACCAGATCCCAATCATGTCAACGTGGACACAATTTCTTTATACGGTCCCCCCGACAAATGTAAAGCATTTTCGCAAAAAATGTAATTTTTAAGCCGCGTTTTAAAATAAGTGTGTGTTCATCTTCTTGGTTCTTTCGGTAAAGTCATCACGTAGAATGGAAATAATAAAATAATACAAATATTACATCATTCTCACGACGTTTCGGCCACAACGCAAGCAGCCGTCCTCATGTGAAGAACAGGTCTGTCGGAAAGACAGCGTCTGAATGAACCCATTTATTTAATATTTTTCATTCATTCAGACGCTGTCTCCCCGACAGACCTGTTCTTCACCTGAGGACGGCTGCTTGCGTTGTGGCCGAAACGTCGTGAGAATTATTTTATCATGTTTTATTTTTATTAGTTTATTATTTCCATTCTACGTGACTTTACCGAAAGAACCAAGAAGATGAATCCCTGCAGTCACGAAAGAAGCTTTAAATCAAAATTTAAGTGTGTGTTGTTGTTGGTGTTGTTGTTCTTTGACACGGTTGTTGTTGTTGAAAACAAATCTCATTACTGCTTCCCTCTGTTATAACCTGAACAGACTGTTGGGGCAAGTGCTGTTAGGAGTAGCAGCATCTATGAAGAACAGCACGGCACACGAGGGAGGGTGGTTGACCAGCACAACGCCCGACCGCCTTTGTCTCCCTAGTGGCGATGTTTACACACCGCACCAGGTACTCATTTTGAGGCTGAGTCGACCAAGGGGAGGCCCAGGACCGGTTCAGATAATCGTCACGAGTATTGGTCCCTAAGCGGGAATCGAACTCGGGTGGCAAGGTTCGAAGTGCATGTCGTTCACGGCTACACTACCGCTCCCCACATACACACAGACAAAGGTCCCCCGTATAGCCTGACCAGACTGTTGGGGCAAGTGCTGTTGGCGAGCACCTATGAAGGCCGGCACGGCACACGAGGTGGTGGGTGGCCAAACCCACAAAGATAAAGACAAAGATCCCCCATGTAGCCTTAACAGACTGTAGGGGCAAGTGCTGTTAGCGAGCACCTATGAAGGCCGGCACGGCACACGAGGGGTGGGTGGCCAAACCCACACACACAATAATACAGACACAGACACACTCGGGCACCTGAAATTTGGCTGACTAAAACGAATTTCGGGTGATATTGTCTCTCGTACACAGAATCAAAAAAAAAAGTGATATCTTTTGTTTTCGTTTATAAACTGAAAGGGGCCAGTCGGGCGAAATCCCCGCTCGTTTTTTTGTGTTGCGGAAAAAGGCAATTCCAGTGAGGTCGTTTTGACGCTGAAAACGCATTACGGGAGGGGGGTAGGAGGGCAGAGGTCATACAATTAAATTTGATCAAAAAGCCATAAAAATATATACTTACCAGGGCGTCGCAAGGGCCCACCCTCCGCTCTGCATTGTCTGCAGAAAATGTGGATGCGAGCGGACCTAGAGCCGCGAGATTCGTGGTAAGCTAAGTGCGAGGCCTGTAAGGATATGTTATAAAGGGGCCCTAAATTTGAAAAAACACGTAAAATTTTAAACAACACGGATTTTTTTTACTTGCGTAGTAAAGTAATTGTATTTTTTCATTTGCTATACGACCAGATAATACGACAATTCGCTAACCTTAAACACCCGGTCGTTCGTAAAAGTTGAAGGTGGTATGGTACTATAGTAATAGAGCAAGTGCAGAATCACTGAACTGGAATTTTTCGATTTAAAGCTTTCGTGACTGCAGGGATTCATCTTCTTGGTTCTTTCGGTAAAGTCACGTAGAAGGGAAGTAATAAAATAATAAAAATAAAACATAATAAAATAATTCTCACGACGTTTCGGCCACAACGGCTGCTTGCGTTGTGGCCGAAACGTCGTGAGCTACTACACGTGTAGTAGCTACACGTGTAGTAGCTACACGTGTAGTAGCTACACATGTAGTAGCTACACGTGTAGTAGCTACACACATGTAGTAGCTACACATGTGTAGTAGCTGCACATGTAGCTACTTTTGCTACGGATTTCGTGCGGCTGTTGACGTAGACGCAGAGGAGAGCGTCACACGCACGCGGTCAGCCCACACAGCGAAACGTATCGCGGCAGGGGAAGCGGAGTGCATCGTCGTCTTTGCTGCAATGTCCCCATGGTATTTGTGGATCTGGGAAATTACACTGGTCAACAAAAATTACACTGGTCAACAAAAATTACACTGGTCAACAAAAATTACACTGGTCAACAAAAATTACACTGGTCAACAAAAATTACACTGGTCAACAAAAATTACACTGGTCAACAAAAATTACACTGGTCAACAACAACAAAAAAAAACATTTTTTTTTTCTGGCCTGGACTTTTGCAGCTGTTCTAGACTAATTTCAGGGTGCCGATTCCAAATCTGATCTCAGATTCGCTCTATCACATCTCATTTTTAAATCCTTTATTAAATCCTTTATATTAAGTTCGCTTGCTTGCGCGCTTACGACCGTGCAAATCTTTCGGTCGTTTTTTAACCCACTTCCCGTGATCCAATCGAGCTGACATTTTGCTACACAGACTCGTTGTGCGTGACAATTTATTTTCGTGAAAATTTGTTTCCATAACTTTACACTTTTTAGGATTTTTTTTTATATGTAATTACCAATTGCTTAATGGTGGCAGGCAATCATCTGACCCATAGGTGGCAGCCATCTCAAGCCAGAGGACGAGAGGACTCTAGCCGCCACGCATATAAAGGATTTAGAGTGTAAAACTTTGTTTTTACGGGTTAATTTTTATGCTATCGGTATACCCCATTTTCATTGATTTTACCAGAAATTAACTCTGTCACCTACGATTGCAAGTTGTTGCGAGTCAGTGACTGCTTTAGTGTTAAAATATGGTGCTGTGTTTAGGATAGTGTGTTTATAATATCATTTTATGTAGATATCCACATTTATTTAATATTTTTCTTCTGCAGTTTTTATTCACAATGCAATATTTGATATCTCAAAAAACCTGATGTGATAGATTTGGAATCAGCGCCCCAAAATAACCTTAAAACCGTTGGAATACCTTATGTCAGAAAAAGTGTGTTGACCAGTGCTATACGTTGGTACAACCTGTTCTGGGTGACCAGATTCGCACACTACTACTGCGAAGTTTCTTTTTTACATTTTCCATTTCGATTGCCACGGTTTGCGAAGTGGAAACGGTCTAGGGCGGACCCTGGCATTTCGTGGAAGATAAAACCCAGGAAACTTCTGAGAAATTATTTCTTGAAGGTTATTTTTTTTACTACGTAGGTTTTCGCAGCCTGATGTTATTATTACAAAGCGCGCCACCGTGGCGAGATGTTAACTACCTCGCCTGATCTACAGGAGGTCGTGGATTCGATCCCGACCCTAACTCCTGCTGTATATTTGGAGTTTGCGTGTCTCTCTCTCTCTCTCCGTGGTGAGATGTTAACTACCTCGCCAGGTATACAGGAGGTCGTGGGTTCGTTCCCGACCCTGACGCCTGCTGTATATGTGGAGTTGGCGTGTCTCTCTCATCATCATCACGGTGGCTAGGAGATGTTGACTACCTCGCCTGGTATACAGGAGGTCGTGGGTTCAATCCCGACCCTGACAATGCCTGTAATATAAGGTGTCAGTTTTTGTACCAGTTGAAAGGGTAAAAACCTATCACTATATTTTGCCACTGGTAAAGGAGGTCTCAGTGAACTGAAATTTGTTAAAAGCAATAACCACAAGACAAGCAGTCAAAATGAAAACAAAAAGAAACAACTCTGATAATGATATCAAGGACAGTGCATATCATTATCAGAGTTGTTTCTTTGCATTTTGACTGCTTGTGTTGTGGTTATTGCAAACATGATCCCTTGTATAAAGGTGTCAGTTTTTGTACCAGTTAAAAGGGTAAAAACCTACTACTATATTTTGCTACTGGTAAAGGAGATGTCTCATAGTGTAAATGCTTACCCCCAGCTCTCAATACTCTGATAGTGCACTGTTTTTGAGTTGTACGCCTTTTGGCGTCATATGGTCCAACACCAATGGAGACTAGGCTCTAAGAAAAGCTGTCTCGGGTGTGGACCAATCAACTTCAAGGACAGTGCATACATTATCAGAGTTGTTTCTTTTTGTTTGCATTTTGACTGCTTGTGTTGTGGTTATTGCAAACATGATCGCTTGTATAAAGGTGCCAGTTTTTGTACCAGTTGAAAGGGCAAAAACCTACAACTATAATTTGCAGTTCGCCCAAGTAAAATATGCGAACGTATGCCAACGTTGCAAACATGCGGTTAAACCTCGACCCCAATGTTCCATGTCAAATATCACGGGAAATTCAACTCAACATTAAGCATGCCCAAAGGGGATTCTAATACAACTTAGATGGCGACTATCATAATACGTAACCGTCTTCATTCACAAAAAAGTTGTCACTTTAGCTACGCTAGTCGCGGTTATGAAAATTGCAATGATGATGATGATGTTGATCATTTTATTTGACAGGAATATACCGAACACTATGGAAACCTCATTTGCCAGTAAAAATATCAGAATTGTTTTTTTACCCTTCTATCTGCCAACAAAACTGACACCTTTTTACAAGGAGTTATGTCTTTTGTTTGCATTACGACTGCAGGTATTGCGGTCTATGCAAACATGACTCCTTGTAAAAAATATGTCAGTTTGGTTGCCAGATAGAAGGGTAAAAAACCAATTATCATATTTTTACTGGCAAATGAGGTTCCCATAGTGTAGATGCTTGCCCCGAGCTCTCATACTCTGATGGTGCATTGTCTTTGAGTTGTGCGCCTTTTGGCGTCATCTGGTCCAACCCACGTGAGACTAGGCTCGAAGGAAAGCTGTCTCGGGTGTGGACCAATCAACTTCAAGGACAGTGCATACATTATCAGAGTTGTGTGTTTTGTTTGCATTATGACTGCAGGTATTGCGGTCTATGCAAACATGACTCCTTGTAAAAAGGTGTCAGTTTTGTTGCCAGATAGAAGGGTAAAAAACAAATTATCTTAGGAATATACCGAGTTTACCGTTTGATACCTTTGCATACCCGTCAACTCCTTATGAGCGCCTTTACCTGATTACAGACCAATTCAGACTTTATTGATCACCCCGTGTCCCTTACACATCTCAACGTTCATCCTACAAAGTCCCATCTCAAGGTAGAAACACAAACACAGAGACACAAAAAGATATATTCGTTGTTGTTGTCCGCATTGAAACGGCTGTACGCTGCATGGACCTAAAAACTAAATTTCCCTTAGACAAGAATTCCAGGGTAAACTGTATGGTTTGATTGGTATGTGTATTGCAGTGTAGTGTATAGTGTAGTGTATAGTAGTGTAGTGTATAGTAGTGTATAGTGTAGTGTATAGTGTAGTGTATAGTAGTGTAGTGTATATTGTAGTGTATAATATAGTGTATAGTGTAGTGTATAGTAATGTAGTATATAGTGTAGTGTATAGTTGTGTAGTGTATAGTGTAGAGTAAATTAGTGTAGTGTATAGTAGTGTATAGTAGTGTAGTGTATAGTAGTGTATAGTGTAGTGTATAGTGTAGTGTATAGTAGTGTAGTGTATAGTAATGTACTACATTCCCATGATGGGGGATCAATATTTTTTTATGACAAATGAACCTTAGTTAATTAGTTAATTTGACTTACTTAATTAGAGCTGAACAAGCGAATGCACTCCATGCTCGATGATAAGAATATTATTTGGTCTTTCGGTAAAGTCACGTAGATAGGTTCTAAGAAAACAACAAAAAATTATAAAAAAATAAACTACCGACATTTCGATCGCAACACAGGCGGTCGTCATCAAAATGATGATTAAAAAAATGTGTTATTTTATTTACCGAAAGACCCAGAGATTATGAATTCCTATTCTTAGGTTGTTTCGGTAAAGTCACGTAGGTAAAAAATTAAAATTAATAAAAGTAAAATAAAAAAAATATTTTAAAAATTAATAAAAGTAAAATAAAATAAAAAATATTATTATTTTTATTTTATTTTACTTTTATTAATTTTAATTTTTTACCTACGTGACTTACCGAAAAAAACCTAACAATATGAATCCTTGCAGTCACGAAAGCTTCAAATCTAGAATTATGAATTCCTGCAGTCACGAAAGCTTTAAGTAAAAATAGATAACGATTTGTAAAAAAATAATGTTGATGTTGTTGCCCTGGTGGGAAATTCCACATTGCTATGGCGGGAGAAAGAGAGTTGTGGAGAGCTACCCAACAACATATTCACAAGCATAAACATATTAGAATGTGAACAAAAACTTTGCACTTTAACGAAAGACCCCAAGAATATGGGTAACTATTTTATCGACCCCGCCCCCGCACTGAGGGATGATGGGTTGGGTCAATCGCCCATCGAGGATAAAAACTGAATTTAAAAAAATCGAAATGACAAATTGTTTTAAACTATTAAAGCAGTTGTTTTTGTTTTAACTAGAATGTCACACTTTTAAACATCGATATTTTCCTCACACGCGCAAGCAAAACACCGATTAGCTTTACGGAATAAAAAATACACAATATGATTACGGTCAAATTATTTAAAAGGTGATTTTATCACGATGATGATGATGATTCTTATTATTACAACGATTACAATTACATAAGTGACAATTCTGATCACCATGATTGATTATATGAAAGTTAAAAAAATCAATTTAACTTCCTTGTTTTTATTTTTTAAAAAACGCATTCAAAGCGACTCACGGATCCGCTTTATATGTAAAAAAAAACTCAACTCCGTTTAGTATTTAACGACGGGTTTACTGAAGAAAACTTACATGTTTTCCTCACAAAAGTCACCAAAAACCCCACGGGAAGCTTAACGAATTAAAATATAAACTATTAAAATCCACCGTCGCTGCTTTACTGTACTTACAGTTCGTTAACGGACGCGGCAAATGTCGACTTTGATGACAAACTTGCCTTCACCCTCAAACTCCCTCAAACTCTTTCTTAACTTCTGCTTAATTGTTGCGCACGAGTTTACAGGAAGACGCATTAATAAATTAATAACATACCAACTCAATGGCCACCAACTTTCGTTCCCTATCGTACGATATATCGCGATATATCGTAAGATTGTGGCTCATTCCCCACGATATATCGCGATATCGTAAGATTGGGGCTCATCCCCCACGATATATCGCGATATATCGCGATATAACGCACGATTGGGGCTCATTCCCCACGATATGTCGCGATATATCGCGCGATTGGGGCTCATTCCCCACGATATATCGCGATATATCGCGATATATCGCACGATTGGGGCTCGTTCCCCACGATATATCGCGATATATCGTACGATTGGGGCTCGTTCCCCACGATATATCGCGATATATCGTAGGAAATGAGCCCCAATCATGCGATATATCGTGAACTCACCCACTCGCTCACCCACTCGCTCACCCACTCGCTCACCCACTCGCTCACCCACTCGCTCACCCACTCGCTCACCCACTGTGTGTTGAGTTAGAAAGTGTCTCTCACTGCTGATGCTGATTATGATGATGCTGCCGATACTGATGCTGATTATGATGATGCTGCCGATACTGATGCTGATTATGATGATGCTGCCGATACTGATGCTGATTATGATGATGCTGCTGATACTGATGCTGATTATGATGATGCTGCCGATACTGATGCTGATTATGATGATGCTGCTGATACTGATGCTGATTATGATGATGCTGCTGATACTGATGCTGATTATGATGATGCTGCCGATACTGATGCTGATTATGATGATGATGCTGGCGATACTGATGCTGATTATGATGATGCTGCTGATACTGATGCTGATTATGATGATGATGCTGCCGATACTGATGCTGATTATGATGATGCTGCTGATACTGATGCTGATTATGATGATGCTGCCGATACTGATGCTGATTATGATGATGCTGCCGATACTGATGCTGATTATGATGATGCTGCTGATACTGATGCTGATTATGATGATGCTGCCGATACTGATGCTGATTATGATGATGCTGCCGATACTGATGCTGATTATGATGATGCTGCTGATACTGATGCTGATTATGATGATGCTGCCGATACTGATGCTGATTATGATGATGCTGCTGATACTGATGCTGATTATGATGATGCTGCTGATACTGATGCTGATTATGATGATGCTGCCGATACTGATGCTGATTATGATGATGATGCTGCCGATACTGATGCTGATTATGATGATGCTGCCGATGCTGATTATGATGATGCTGCCGATACTGATGCTGATTATGATGATGCTGCCGATACTGATGCTGATTATGATGATGCTGCTGATACTGATGCTGATTATGATGATGATGCTGCCGATACTGATGCTGATTATGATGATGCTGCTGATACTGATGCTGATTATGATGATGCTGCCGATACTGATGCTGATTATGATGATGCTGCCGATACTGATGCTGATTATGATGATGCTGCTGATACTGATGCTGATTATGATGATGCTGCCGATACTGATGCTGATTATGATGATGCTGCTGATTCTGATGCTAATTATGATGATGCTGCCGATACTGATGCTGATTATGATGATGCTGCCGATACTGATGCTGATTATGATGATGATGCTGGCGATACTGATGCTGATTATGATGATGCTGCTGATACTGATGCTGATTATGATGATGCTGCTGATACTGATGCTGATTATGATGATGCTGCTGATACTGATGGTGATTATGATGATGATGCTGCCGATACTGATGCTGATTATGATGATGCTGCTGATACTGATGCTGATTATGATGATGCTGCTGATACTGATGCTGATTATGATGATGCTGCTGATACTGATGCTGATGATACTGATGCTGATGCTACTGATTATGATGCTGCTGATACTGCTGCTGATGATACTGATGATGATCCTAGTTGTTGATTATACTGCTGCTCACGATGCTAATGTTGATTATGACGTTGCTGATTATGATGCTGCTGATGATTATGATTATGCTACTGATTATGATGATGGTGCTGCTGATGATACTGATCACAACGATGCTGATTTTGACGATGGTGCTGCTGATGATACTGATCACGACGATGCTGATTATGATGCTGCTGATGATTATGATTATGCTACTGATTATGATGATGGTGCTGCTGATGATACTGATCATGACGATGCTGATTATGATGATGCTGCTGCTGATCATGACGCTGATCGTGACGACGGCCTTTATCAACCCGCACAGGAATGGTGAAGTATGGTCAAAACCCCCACCTCACCCCCCCACCCCCTACGGCTCAGCAAGCCCTTCATCCAGCAGTAGACAGACCATGGCTGGTGATGATGATGATGATTTTTGCAGGTCGCGAAGAGTGATTCGCATATCACGTTGGACTGCTTTGTGTTGAGCGTCAAGATGTCATTGTTTCTGCGTGGCCGCGAGGTGGCGAGTCAGTGCCACGATGTGTGAGTCTGTGGGTCTCTGTGTGAGTCTGTGGGTCTCTGTGTGATGAGTCTGCGGGTCTCTGTGTGAGTCTGTGGGTCTCTGTGTGAGTCTGTGGGTCTCTGTGTGAGTCTGTGGGTCTCTGTGTGAGTCTGTGGGTCTCTGTGTGAGTCTATGTGATGAGTCTGTGGGTCTCTGTGTGAGTCTGTGGGTCTCTGTGTGAGTCTGTGGGTCTCTGTGTGAGTCTGTGGGTCTCTGTGTGAGTGTATGTGATGAGTCTGTGGGTCTCTGTGTGAGTCTGTGGGTCTCTGTGTGAGTCTGTGGGTCTCTATGTGAGTCTATGTGATGAGTCCGTGGGTCTCTGTGTGAGTCTGTGGGTCTCTGTGTGAGTCTGTGGGTCTCTATGTGAGTCTATGTGATGAGTCTGTGGGTCTCTGTGTGAGTCTGTGGGTCTCTGTGTGAGTCTGTGGGTCTCTGTGTGAGTCTATGTGATGAGTCTGTGGGTCTCTGTGTGAGTCTGTGGGTCTCTGTGTGAGTCTGTGGGTCTCTGTGTGAGTCTATGTGATGAGTCTGTGGGTCTCTGTGTGAGTCTGTGGGTCTCTGTGTGAGTCTGTGGGTCTCTGTGTGAGTCTATGTGATGAGTCTGTGGGTCTCTGTGTGAGTCTGTGGGTCTCTGTGTGAGTCTGTGGGTCTCTGTGTGAGTCTATGTGATGAGTCTGTGGGTCTCTGTGTGAGTCTGTGGGTCTCTGTGTGAGTCTGTGGGTCTCTGTGTGAGTCTATGTGATGAGTCTGTGGGTCTCTGTGTGGGTCTGTGGGTCTCTGTGTGAGTCTGTGGGTCTCTGTGTGAGTCTATGTGATGAGTCTGTGGGTCTCTGTGTGAGTCTGTGGGTCTCTGTGTGAGTCTGTGGGTCTCTGTGTGAGTCTGTGGGTCTCTGTGTGAGTCTGTGGGTCTCTGTGTGAGTCTGTGGGTCTCTGTGTGAGTCTGTGGGTCTCTGTGTGAGTCTATGTCATGAGTCTGTGGGTCTCTGTGTGAGTCTGTGGGTCTCTGTGTGAGTCTGTGGGTCTCTGTGTGAGTCTGTGGGTCTCTGTGTGAGTCTGTGGGTCTCTGTGTGAGTCTATGTGATGAGTCTGTGGGTCTCTGTGTGAGTCTGCGGGTCTCTGTGTGAGTCTGTGGGTCTCTGTGTGAGTCTGTGGGTCTCTATGTGCGTCTATGTGATGAGTCCGTGGGTCTCTGTGTGAGTCTGTGGGTCTCTGTGTGAGTCTGTGGGTCTCTGTGTGAGTCTATGTGATGAGTCTGTGGGTCTCTGTGTGAGTCTGCGGGTCTCTGTGTGAGTCTGTGGGTCTCTGTGTGAGTCTGTGGGTCTCTATGTGAGTCTATGTGATGAGTCTGTGGGTCTCTGTGTGAGTCTGTGGGTCTCTATGTGAGTCTATGTGATGAGTCTGTGGGTCTCTGTGTGAGTCTGTGGGTCTCTGTGTGAGTCTATGTGATGAGTCTGTGGGTCTCTGTGTGAGTCTGTGGGTCTCTGTGTGAGTCTGTGGGTCTCTGTGTGAGTCTGTGGGTCTCTGTGTGAGTGTATGTGATGAGTCTGTGGGTCTCTGTGTGAGTCTGTGGGTCTCTGTGTGAGTCTGTGGGTCTCTATGTGAGTCTATGTGATGAGTCCGTGGGTCTCTGTGTGAGTCTGTGGGTCTCTGTGTGAGTCTGTGGGTCTCTATGTGAGTCTATGTGATGAGTCTGTGGGTCTCTGTGTGAGTCTGTGGGTCTCTGTGTGAGTCTGTGGGTCTCTGTGTGAGTCTATGTGATGAGTCTGTGGGTCTCTGTGTGAGTCTGTGGGTCTCTGTGTGAGTCTGTGGGTCTCTGTGTGAGTCTATGTGATGAGTCTGTGGGTCTCTGTGTGAGTCTGTGGGTCTCTGTGTGAGTCTGTGGGTCTCTGTGTGAGTCTATGTGATGAGTCTGTGGGTCTCTGTGTGAGTCTGTGGGTCTCTGTGTGAGTCTGTGGGTCTCTGTGTGAGTCTATGTGATGAGTCTGTGGGTCTCTGTGTGAGTCTGTGGGTCTCTGTGTGAGTCTGTGGGTCTCTGTGTGAGTCTATGTGATGAGTCTGTGGGTCTCTGTGTGGGTCTGTGGGTCTCTGTGTGAGTCTGTGGGTCTCTGTGTGAGTCTATGTGATGAGTCTGTGGGTCTCTGTGTGAGTCTGTGGGTCTCTGTGTGAGTCTGTGGGTCTCTGTGTGAGTCTGTGGGTCTCTGTGTGAGTCTGTGGGTCTCTGTGTGAGTCTGTGGGTCTCTGTGTGAGTCTGTGGGTCTCTGTGTGAGTCTATGTGATGAGTCTGTGGGTCTCTGTGTGAGTCTGTGGGTCTCTGTGTGAGTCTGTGGGTCTCTGTGTGAGTCTGTGGGTCTCTGTGTGAGTCTGTGGGTCTCTGTGTGAGTCTGTGGGTCTCTGTGTGAGTCTATGTGATGAGTCTGTGGGTCTCTGTGTGAGTCTGTGGGTCTCTGTGTGAGTCTGTGGGTCTCTGTGTGAGTCTGTGGGTCTCTGTGTGAGTCTGTGGGTCTCTGTGTGAGTCTGTGGGTCTCTGTGTGAGTCTGTGGGTCTCTGTGTGAGTCTGTGGGTCTCTGTGTGAGTCTGTGTGATGAGTCTGTGGGTCTCTGTGTGAGTCTGTGGGTCTCTATGTGAGTCTATGTGATGAGTCTGTGGGTCTCTGTGTGAGTCTGTGGGTCTCTGTGTGAGTCTGTGGGTCTCTGTGTGAGTCTGTGGGTCTCTATGTGAGTCTATGTGATGAGTCTGTGGGTCTCTGTGTGAGTCTGTGGGTCTCTGTGTGAGTCTGTCTCTGTGTGAGTCTATGGGTCTCTGTGTGAGTCTATGGGTCTCTGTGTGAGTATGTCTCTGTGTGAGTCTATGTGTCTCTGTGCGAGTCTGTGGGTCTCTGTGTGAGTCACTGGGGAGACAAAGGCGGTCGGGCGTGGGTGCTGCTCACACCAGCCCCCCCCCCACCTCCATGCCCCTTCAGCGAGAAGGTGGCTGCTGGTCACGACGCACTTGACCCAACAACCCCATGGAGGCTACCCGGGTGTGGGGGTGCACCTTTAGCTTTGCTTTATCCGTTTCAGTTGCACGGATTTCCTGCAGAGGTTCAATTTGGAGAACTGAAATTATTAATAAATAAATAAATCCCTTCGTCGTCGGCAGCGCTATTCTACAGCTTTTGGGGCCGTCCATAAATGACGTCACGCGACCCCCCCTCCCTTCCTCGTCACGTGACGTCACAAAAAGTCAGACCCCCCCCCTCCCTCAAATATGACGTCACAAAGCTCTGCCCCCCCCAAAAATAGAACATGCTTCAAATCGCTTTAAACTATTGTCATTGTAGTGCGTGTTTAATGTGGCGCTGCACTCTGATGTTGTAGGAGTGTTGCTAAAGCAATTAGTGTTGATATAACAATTCTATATTTATTTAAAGTTGCGCATTTTGACGTGACGTCACATTCCTCAACCCCCCCCCCTCCTCAATTATGACGTCACAAAGCTCTGCCCCCCCCCCCCAAATAAAACATGCTTCAAATCGCTTTAAACTGTTGTCATTGTAGTACGTGTTTAATGTGGCGCTGTAGGAGAAAACATTTATTACAAAGTCTATTTAATTAAGTAGAACGTGGTGTCTATATTTATTTAAAGTCGCGCATTTTGACGTGACGTAATTTCTCAAACACCCCCCCCCCATTCGTCACACATCGTCACAAATGTCTGACCCCCACCCCCCCCCCCCAGGTGCGTGACGTCATTTATGGACGGCCCTTTAACCAAAACAAACGAGCGAAAAGAAAGTTTATGGCGCCGTACCGTGAAAGTCTCCCCGCTTTGCGTGGGGGTTGCGTTCCCGAGATGTTAACTACCTCGCCTGGTCTACAGGAGGTCATGGGTTCGATCCCGACCCTGACGCCTGCTGCTGTATATTTGGAGTTTGCGTGTCTCTCTCTCCGTGGTGAGATGTTAACTACCTCGCCTGGTCTACAGGAGGTCGTGGGTTTCACATTGGGAAGTGGGTTAAAATTGAGTTACAAGATTTGAGGATACAACAACGACGACAACGACAGACAGAGTGAGTTAAATGAAAGCGTGTTGTAATAAAAACGTGATAGTTTTAGATCGTTAGTGCAAGGCCACGCGGGCCAATCGCGACCTCTGGTGGGCTTCTAGGGACGGCGCATGCCGACAATACGCCGAGAGGTTGAGGAATAATAAATAATAAGAAAATAATTGTAAATAAGAAAAGAATACGAATAAAATGAAAAATAAAAATGAGAATTAAGAACTAATAAAAAAAATAAGTACGAAAATAATACAACTAAAATAAAAAAAATCGAAATAAGAAATATCAATACGCAGAGAGGGTGAAGAATACGAAATCATAAGAAATAAATATATAATACAATTAAAATAATAAGAAATAAGAAATAAGAACTAATATCAATATGCGGAGAGGGTGAGGAATAATAAATAATAAGAAATAATTATAATTAAGAAAATAATACGAATAGAATGAAAAATAAAAATGAGAATTAAGAACTAATAAAAAAAATAAAAAAATAATACAACTAATATAATTTAAAAAATTCGAAATAAAAAATATCAATACGCAGAGAGGGTGATAAATAATAAATAATAAGAAATAAAAAAATTATACAAATAAAATAAAATAAAAATAAGAAATAGTATCAACACACAGAGAGGGTGAGGAATTAGCTCTCGGTGCTGTGCCCTTTCTGGCAATGTCACAGGTGAGGGTGAGACTTAAGATAAATAATGAGAAATAATAAGAAATGATAAGAAAAAATAAATAAGAAGAAATAGTAAATGAGAAGAAATAAGAAATGATAAGAAATAAGAAAAAAATAAAATGATAAGAAATGAAAAATAAGAAATAATATCAATAGATGTAGAAGGTGAGAAATAATCAATAGGTGTTGTGCCCTTTCTGGCAATGTCACAGGTGAGGGTGAGACATCAGATAAATAATAATAAATAATGATAAATAATAATAATAAATGATAAGAAATAAAATAAATAAGAAGAAATACGAAATGATAGGAAATAAGAAAAAAAATTGTTACAAATGAAAAATAAGAAGAAATAAGAAATGATAAGAAAATAAATTAAATTATAATAAATAATATCAAGAGATGGAGAAGGTGAGAAATCGTCAATGTCACAGGTGTTGTGTCAAGATGTTCAACCACCACGCAGATACATTTTTACTGGTAGGAACCTCCTGGTTACACCAGCCCACAGGGGATTATTGTGTCCGTCCGTCCGTCGTGCATACAACAATGGGAGGGGTGGGGCGGGGTGGAGAGGGGAGGGTGGGGAGGGGCGGGTGGGGAGGGGCTGGGTAGGGAGGGTGGGGAGGGGCTGGGTGGGGAGGGAGGGAGGGGCTGGGTGGGGAGGGGAGGGTGGGGTTGGGTGGGGAGGGTGGGGAGGGGCTGGGTGGGGAGGGAGGAGCGGGGAGGGGAGGGTGGGGAGGGGCTGGGTAGGGAGGGTGGGGAGGGGCTGGGTGGGGAGGGAGGGGCTGGGTGGGGAGGGGAGGGTGGGGTTGGGTGGGGAGGGTGGGGAGGGGCTGGGTGGGGAGGGAGGAGCGGGGAGGGGAGGGTGGGGAGGGGCTGGGTAGGGAGGGTGGGGAGGGGCTGGGTGGGGAGGGAGGGGCTGGGTGGGGAGGGGAGGGTGGGGGGGGGGCTGGGTAGGGAGGGTGGGGAGGGGCTGGGTGGGGAGGGGCTGGGTGTGGAGGGGAGGGTGGGGAGGGAGGGGCTGGGTGGGGAGGGGCTGGGTGGGGAGGGAGGGGCTGGGTGGGGAGGGGAGGGTGGGGGGGGGGCTGGGTAGGGAGGGTGGGGAGGGGCTGGGTGGGGAGGGGCTGGGTTGGGAGGGGAGGGTGGGGAGGGGCTGGGTGTGGAGGGTGGGGAGGGGCTGGGTGGGGAGGGTGGGGTTGGTGGGGAGGGGAGGGTGGGGAGGGGCTGGGTGGGGAGGGTGGGGTTGGGCTGGGTGGGGAGGGGAGGGTGGGGAGGGGCTGGGTGGGGAGGGTGGGGCTGGGTGGGGGGTGGGAGGGGTGGGGCTGGGTGGGGAGGGGCTGGTCACCCCGTGGTGCCCTTATAAAACTCAACGTTTAACCTACTCACGCCGGCTTGTGCCCGCCCTCACAGTCGGCCATATTTGCGGAATACACCACGCCGCCGTTGACCCTGCAGGCCATTGACCGAGCAACCCAACGTGTTCCTACCAGCTCCCTCCGCAGGACAATGTGTTTAATGAATCAAGTTACTGCGTTAGTGGTGGATGTGGTGGTGGTGGATGTGGTGGTGGTAGATGTGGTGGTGGTGGATGTGGTGGTGGTGGATGTGGTGGTGGATGTGGTGGATGTGCTGGTGGTGATGGTGGTGGTGGATGTGGTGGTGGATGTGGTGGTGGTGGATGTGGTGGTGGTGGATGTGGTGGTGGATGTGGTGGATGTGCTGGTGGTGATGGTGGTGGTGGATGTGGTGGTGGATGTGGTGGTGGTGGATGTCGTGGTGGATGTGGTGGTGGTGGATGTGGTTGTAGTGGTGGATGTCGTGGTGGTGGTGGTGGTGGATGTGGTGGTGTATGTGGTGGTGGTGGATGTGGTGGTGGTTGTGGTGGTGGATCTTAACGGGTATCCCCTGGGCCTCCGCCTAGGTCGACTCGGCCTCAAATGAGTACCTGGTGCGGTGTGTGAAACGTTGCCACTGGGGAGACAAAGGCGGCCGGGCGTGGTGCTGGCCACCCACCCACCCCCTCGTGTGCCGTGCCGGCCTTCACAGGTGCTGCTCGCTAACAGCACTTGCCCCTACAGTCTGTTACAGGCTACACGGGGAACCTTTATCTTTGGTGGTACCTGTGTGTGTGGGTATGTGTGTGGGTATGTGTGTGTGTGTGTGGGTATGTGTGTGTGTATGTGTGTGTGTGGGTATGTGTGTGTATGTGTGTGTGTATGTGTGTGTGTGGGTATGTGTGTGGGTATGTGTGTGTGTGTATGTGTGTGTATGTGTGTGTGTATGTGTGTGTGTGGGTATGTGTGTGGGTATGTGTGTGTGTGGGTTTGTGTGTGAGTGTGTGTATGTGTGTGTGGGTTTGTGTGTGAGTGTGTATGTGTTTGTGTGGGTATGTGTGTGTGTGGGTTTGTGTGTGAGTGTGTGTATGTGTGTGTGGGTATGTGTGTGAGTGTGTGTATGTGTGTGTGGGTATGTGTGTGTGTGGGTTTGTGTGTGAGTGTGTGTATGTGTGTGTGGGTATGTGTGTGTGGGTATGTGTGTGAGTGTGTGTATGTGTTTGTGTGGGTATGTGTGTGTGTGGGTATGTGTGTGTGTGGGTATGTGTGTGTGTGGGTATGTGTGTGAGTGTGGGTATGTGTGTGTGGGTATGTGTGTGAGTGTGTATGTGTGTGTGTGGGTATGTGTGTGGGTTTGTGTGTGAGTGTGTGTATGTGTGTGTGGGTATGTGTGTGAGTGAGTGTATGTGTGTGTGTGTGGGTTTGTGTGTGAGTGTGTGTATGTGTGTGTGGGTATGTGTGTGTGGGTTTGTGTGTGTGCTACCTGTGTGTGTGTGTGGTGGTATTTGGTGATGACGATTGATACTTCCGCTGCTGATGATGGTGATGGTGGTGGTGATGGTAATTGATGGTGGTGATGGTATTGGTTGCAATTTATGTTCATAGTACTTGCGATGATGGTGATGATTTTGAATGTGATGGTGGTATTGGTAGTGCTTCTGGTGATGGTATTAATAGGTCGTGATGGTGATGATGGTATTGGTGTTGATGGTGATTATGGTGATTATGAATGTGATAATGGTGATGATGGTATTGGTAGTGATGGTGGTGATGGTATTGGTGATGATGATGGTGATTCTGAATGTGATAAAGGTGATGATATTTGTAGTGATGGGAGTGATGGTATTAGTGTTGATGGTGATTCTGAATGTGATAAAGGTGATGATGGTATTTGTAGTGATGGGAGTGATGGTATTGGTGTTGATGGTGATTATGCATGTAAAAATGGTGATGATGGCATTGGTAGTGATGATTGATGATGATGATGATGGTGGCATTGGTGATGATGATGATGATGGTAATCATCATCACCATCATCTCCTCCATCCTCTGGATGACACTTGTCACGTGATGCCCTCTCCCATGTCCACAGATACACAAAGACAAAGATCCCCCGTGTAGCTGCTGGGGCAAGTGCAGCACCTATGACGGACGGCACGGCACACGAGGGGGTGGGTGGCCAGCACCACGCCCGGCCGCCTTTGTCTCCCCAGTGGCGATGTTTGCTACAAGACCTCTCTCTTTTTTTTTTATGATCAGTGGAAACAAGAAGATGCTCGGTGTATTCGGCACTTTGTTTTGTTCATCATTTCGTAATTATTATTATTTTTTTAACTGGGCTCTATGTAACCAACCCCTTCAGCTTCACTCTCTCGCTCGCTCTCTCGCTCGCTCTCTCTCTCTCTCGCACACACTATCTTGCATTCTCCTACACTAAATCTCACTCACATATACACACATACATATTTTATCTCTCTGTGATACACTATCCCACTCCCCCTCTCACACACACACATCACCTACAATCTCCCACCCTCTCCTCCTCACTTTCTCTCTCTCTCACGCACTCTCCCACTCTCTCCCCGTGTGTCTCTCCCACTCACACACTCTCCCACTCTCTCCCCGTGTGTGTCTCTCCCACTCACGCACTCTCCCACTCTCTCCCCGTGTGTGTCTCTCCCACTCACGCACTCTCCCACTCTCTCCCCGTGTGTGTCTCTCCCACTCACACACTCTCCCACTCTCTCCCCGTGTGTGTCTCTCCCACTCACCCACTCTCCCACTCTCTCCCCGTGTGTGTCTCTCCCACTCACACACTCTCCCACTCTCTCCCCGTGTCCCTCTCCCACACACTCTCTCTCCCCGTGTCTCTCCCCGTGTCTCTCCCCGTGTCTCTCTCCCACTCACACACTCTCCCACACACTCTCTCTCCCCGTGTCCCTCTCCCCGTGTCTCTCTCCCCGTGTCTCTCTCCCCGTGTCTCTCTCTCCCGTGTCTCTCTCCCTGTGTGTCTCTCTCCCAGTGTCTCTCCCCCCGTGTCTCTCCCCCCGTGTCTCTCTCCCCGTGTCTCTCTCCCCGTGTCTCTCTCTCCCCGTGTGTCTCTCTCCCCGTGTGTCTCTCTCCCCGTGTCCCTCTCCCCGTGTCTCTCTCCCCGTGTCTCTCGCTCTCTCCGTGTCTCTCTCTCCGTGTCTCTCTCCCCGTGTCTCTCTCTCTCCCCGTGTCTCTCTCCCCTTGTCTCTCTCTCCCCGTGTGTCTCTCTCCCACACACTCACTCACCCACTCTCCCACTCTCTCCGTGTCTCTCTCCCCGTGTCTCTCTCCCCGTGTCTCTCTCTCCCACACACTCACTCACCCACTCTCCCACTCTCTCCGTGTCTCTCTCCCCGTGTCTCTCTCTCCCCGTGTCTCTCCCACACACTCACTCACCCACTCTCCCACTCTCTCCGTGTCTCTCTCCCCGTGTCTCTCTCTCTCCCCGTGTCTCTCTCTCCCCGTGTCTCTCTCTCCCCGTGTCTCTCTCCCCTTGTCTCTCTCTCCCCGTGTGTCTCTCTCCCACACACTCACTCACCCACTCTCCCACTCTCCCACTCTCTCCGTGTCTCTCTCCCCGTGTCTCTCTCTCCCCGTGTCTCTCTCTCCCCGTGTCTCTCTCTCCCACACACACACTCACCCACTCTCCCACTCTCTCCCCCGTGTACAAATCTCTACCCCCCCCCACCCTCTCTCTCTCACTCCCCGTGTCTCTCTCTCAATCTCTGTGTGTGTGCGCGTGTCACCCCACGCACGCCGGCCGGCTATGTCAGTCCAGAGGAAGGCCGTCTCCTCATCACCCACCTCCTCCTCCTCCTCATCACCCACCACCACCACCACCTCGTCCATCATCACCTCGTCGTCCATGAGAAAAGCCTTCAGACTCAGAAGATGGAAAATATTTTCTCCCGTTTCAGCGAACCACCTCCAGCCAGGGATCCACCCGGCACATTCCCGGTCCGGCCACAACAAGACGGAGTGCCCGGCCACAACACCACCACCGCCACCACCACAACGGCCACAACCACCGCCCCCGCCACCAGCCGTGACCGCAGCCGCTCCGGCCACACCACCACCACCAGCAGCAGTAGCAGCAGCAGCAGCTTCAACCACGCAGAGGACGGCCACACCACCAGCTTGGAGTGCAACGGGCAACGCCACAACATTCTCACACGCGGACTGCACGGCCGCAGCAGCAGCAGCAGCAGCAGCTTCAACTCAACGGAGGACAACTACAACACCACCACCACCTCCACCACCACACTCAACCACAACACCACCACCACCTCCACCACACTCAACCACAACACCACCACCACCTCCACCACACTCAACCACAACACCAACACCACTACCGCCACCGCCACCACCACCAACCGCACCACTACCGGCGTCACCTTTCACGGCATCATCAGCACCACCTCACCCATCATCAGCACCACCACCACCACCACCGCCACCACCACCACCGCCACCACCACCGCCACCACCACCACCACCGCATTCAGCCGGAAGCGGTCACGCCACATTGGCGCTGTCCACAGCAGCACCACGCGAATTTGAGCTTTTGACCGAAACGGGAGTCGTGGAGTCTCACGGATTTGCTGCGTGGAGGCCACGTGGAGACGGTGATGGAGATGATGGAGGTGATGGTGGTGGTGATGGTGGTGATGGTCGAGAAGAGGTGAACGATGGGGCGGAGGATGCTGTGACCAAGGAGACGGAGATCGGAGTTGAAAGGTGAGTGGGTTGACAGGTGAGTGGATGAGTTGAAAGGTGAGTGGGTTGACAGGTGAGTGGATGAGTTGAAAGGTGAGTGGGTTGACAGGTGAGTGGATGAGTTGAAAGGTGAGTGGGTTGAAAGGTGAGTGAATGAGTTGACAGGTGAGTGGGTTGACAGGTGAGTGAGTGAGTGAGTGAGTGAATGGGTTGAAAGGTGAGTGAATGAGTTGAAAGGTGAGTGGATGAGTTGAAAGGTGAGTGGGTTGAAAGGTGAGTGAATGAGTTGACAGGTGAGTGGGTTGAAAGGTGAGTGGATGAGTTGAAAGGTGAGTGGGTTGAAAGGTGAGTGAATGAGTTGAAAGGTGAGTGGGTTGAAAGGTGAGTGAATGAGTTGACAGGTGAGTGGGTTGAAAGGTGAGTGAATGAGTTGACAGGTGAGTGGGTTGAAAGGTGAGTGAATGAGTTGAAAGGTGAGTGGGTTGAAAGGTGAGTGAATGAGTTGACAGGTGAGTGGGTTGAAAGGTGAGTGAATGAGTTGACAGGTGAGTGGATGAGTTGACAGGTGAGTGGGTTGAAAGGTGAGTGGATGAGTTGAAAGGTGAGTGGGTTGACAGGTGAGTGAATGAGTTGACAGGTGAGTGGGTTGAAAGGTGAGTGAATGAGTTGACAGGTGAGTGGATGAGTTGACAGGTGAGTGGATGAGTTGACAGGTGAGTGAGTTGACAGGTGAGTGAATGAGTTGACAGGTGAGTGGGTTGAAAGGTGAGTGGATGAGTTGACAGGTGAGTGGATGAGTTGACAGGTGAGTGGATGAGTTGACAGGTGAGTGAGTTGACAGGTGAGTGAATGAGTTGACAGGTGAGTGGGTTGAAAGGTGAGTGGATGAGTTGACAGGTGAGTGGGTTGAAAGGTGAGTGGATGAGTTGACAGGTGAGTGGGTTGACAGGTGAGTGGGTTGAAAGGTGAGTGGATGAGTTGAAAGGTGAGTGGATGAGTTGACAGGTGAGTGGGTTGAAAGGTGAGTGAATGAGTTGACAGGTGAGTGGATGAGTTGACAGGTGAGTGGGTTGAAAGGTGAGTGAATGAGTTGACAGGTGAGTGGGTTGACAGGTGAGTGGATGAGTTGACAGGTGAGTGGGTTGACAGGTGAGTGGATGAGTTGAAAGGTGAGTGGATGAGTTGACAGGTGAGTGGGTTGACAGGTGAGTGAATGAGTTGACAGGTGAGTGGGTTGAAAGGTGAGTGAATGAGTTGAAAGGTGAGTGGGTTGACAGGTGAGTGAATGAGTTGACAGGTGAGTGGGTTGAAAGGTGAGTGGATGAGTTGAAAGGTGAGTGGATGAGTTGACAGGTGAGTGGGTTGACAGGTGAGTGGATGAGTTGACAGGTGAGTGGGTTGAAAGGTGAGTGAATGAGTTGACAGGTGAGTGGGTTGACAGGTGAGTGGGTTGAAAGGTGAGTGGATGAGTTGAAAGGTGAGTGGATGAGTTGACAGGTGAGTGGGTTGAAAGGTGAGTGAATGAGTTGACAGGTGAGTGGATGAGTTGACAGGTGAGTGGGTTGAAAGGTGAGTGAATGAGTTGACAGGTGAGTGGGTTGACAGGTGAGTGGATGAGTTGACAGGTGAGTGGGTTGACAGGTGAGTGGATGAGTTGAAAGGTGAGTGGATGAGTTGACAGGTGAGTGGGTTGACAGGTGAGTGAATGAGTTGACAGGTGAGTGGGTTGAAAGGTGAGTGAATGAGTTGAAAGGTGAGTGGGTTGACAGGTGAGTGAATGAGTTGACAGGTGAGTGGGTTGAAAGGTGAGTGGATGAGTTGAAAGGTGAGTGGATGAGTTGACAGGTGAGTGGGTTGACAGGTGAGTGGATGAGTTGACAGGTGAGTGGATGAGTTGACAGGTGAGTGGGTTGAAAGGTGAGTGAATGAGTTGACAGGTGAGTGGGTTGACAGGTGAGTGAGTGAGTGAATGGGTTGAAAGGTGAGTGGATGAGTTGAAAGGTGAGTGGGTTGAAAGGTGAGTGGGTTGACAGGTGAGTGGATGAGTTGAAAGGTGAGTGGGTTGAAAGGTGAGTGGGTTGAAAGGTGAGTGAATGAGTTGACAGGTGAGTGGGTTGACAGGTGAGTGAGTGAGTGAATGGGTTGAAAGGTGAGTGAATGAGTTGAAAGGTGAGTGGATGAGTTGAAAGGTGAGTGGGTTGAAAGGTGAGTGGGTTGAAAGGTGAGTGAATGAGTTGACAGGTGAGTGGGTTGAAAGGTGAGTGAATGAGTTGACAGGTGAGTGGGTTGACAGGTGAGTGGATGAGTTGAAAGGTGAGTGGGTTGACAGGTGAGTGGATGAGTTGAAAGGTGAGTGGGTTGACAGGTGAGTGGATGAGTTGAAAGGTGAGTGGGTTGAAAGGTGAGTGGGTTGAAAGGTGAGTGGGTTGAAAGGTGAGTGAATGAGTTGACAGGTGAGTGGGTTGAAAGGTGAGTGAGTGAGTGAATGGGTTGAAAGGTGAGTGGATGAGTTGACAGGTGAGTGGGTTGACAGGTGAGTGGATGAGTTGAAAGGTGAGTGGATGAGTTGACAGGTGAGTGGGTTGAAAGGTGAGTGGGTTGAAAGGTGAGTGGGTTGAAAGGTGAGTGGGTTGAAAGGTGAGTGGATGAGTTGACAGGTGAGTGGGTTGAAAGGTGAGTGGATGAGTTGAAAGGTGAGTGGGTTGACAGGTGAGTGGATGAGTTGAAAGGTGAGTGGGTTGAAAGGTGAGTGGGTTGACAGGTGAGTGGATGAGTTGACAGGTGAGTGGGTTGAAAGGTGAGTGGATGAGTTGAAAGGTGAGTGGGTTGACAGGTGAGTGGATGAGTTGAAAGGTGAGTGGGTTGAAAGGTGAGTGGATGAGTTGAAAGGTGAGTGGGTTGAAAGGTGAGTGAATGAGTTGAAAGGTGAGTGGGTTGACAGGTGAGTGGATGAGTTGAAAGGTGAGTGGGTTGAAAGGTGAGTGGGTTGACAGGTGAGTGGATGAGTTGACAGGTGAGTGGGTTGAAAGGTGAGTGGATGAGTTGACAGGTGAGTGGGTTGAAAGGTGAGTGAATGAGTTGAAAGGTGAGTGGGTTGACAGGTGAGTGGATG
The DNA here is from genome assembly GCF_964198595.1 of Lampetra fluviatilis. Taxonomy (NCBI): domain Eukaryota; kingdom Metazoa; phylum Chordata; class Hyperoartia; order Petromyzontiformes; family Petromyzontidae; genus Lampetra; species Lampetra fluviatilis. The sequence continues at coordinate 6,687,487 of NC_136334.1, read as the reverse complement.
AGTTGAAAGGTGAGTGGGTTGAAAGGTGAGTGGGTTGACAGGTGAGTGGATGAGTTGACAGGTGAGTGGGTTGAAAGGTGAGTGGATGAGTTGAAAGGTGAGTGGGTTGACAGGTGAGTGGATGAGTTGAAAGGTGAGTGGGTTGAAAGGTGAGTGGATGAGTTGAAAGGTGAGTGGGTTGAAAGGTGAGTGAATGAGTTGACAGGTGAGTGGGTTGAAAGGTGAGTGGATGAGTTGACAGGTGAGTGGGTTGACAGGTGAGTGAGTGAGTGAATGGGTTGAAAGGTGAGTGAATGAGTTGAAAGGTGAGTGGATGAGTTGAAAGGTGAGTGGGTTGAAAGGTGAGTGGGTTGAAAGGTGAGTGAATGAGTTGACAGGTGAGTGGGTTGAAAGGTGAGTGAATGAGTTGACAGGTGAGTGGGTTGACAGGTGAGTGGATGAGTTGAAAGGTGAGTGGGTTGACAGGTGAGTGGATGAGTTGAAAGGTGAGTGGGTTGAAAGGTGAGTGGGTTGAAAGGTGAGTGAATGAGTTGACAGGTGAGTGGGTTGACAGGTGAGTGAGTGAGTGAATGGGTTGAAAGGTGAGTGAATGGGTTGAAAGGTGAGTGGATGAGTTGAAAGGTGAGTGGGTTGAAAGGTGAGTGGGTTGAAAGGTGAGTGGGTTGAAAGGTGAGTGAATGAGTTGATAGGTGAGTGAGTGGGTTGAAAGGTGAGTGAGTGAGTGAGTTGACAGGTGAGTGAATGAGTTGACAGGTGAGTGGGTTGACAGGTGAGTGAGTGAGTTGACAGGTGAGTGAATGAGTTGAAAGGTGAGTGGGTTGAAAGGTGAGTGGGTTGAAAGGTGAGTGAATGAGTTGACAGGTGAGTGGGTTGAAAGGTGAGTGGATGAGTTGACAGGTGAGTGGGTTGAAAGGTGAGTGAATGAGTTGACAGGTGAGTGGGTTGAAAGGTGAGTGAATGAGTTGACAGGTGAGTGGGTTGACAGGTGAGTGGATGAGTTGAAAGGTGAGTGGGTTGAAAGGTGAGTGAATGAGTTTACAGGTGAGTGGGTTGAAAGGTGAGTGGGTTGAAAGGTGAGTGAATGAGTTTACAGGTGAGTGGGTTGAAAGGTGAGTGGATGAGTTGAAAGGTGAGTGGGTTGAAAGGTGAGTGGGTTGAAAGGTGAGTGAATGAGTTGATAGGTGGGTGAGTGGGTTGAAAGGTGAGTGAGTGAGTTTACAGGTGAGTGGGTTGAAAGGTGAGTGGATGAGTTGAAAGGTGAGTGGGTTGAAAGGTGAGTGAATGAGTTGATAGGTGAGTGAGTGGGTTGAAAGGTGAGTGAGTGAGTGAATGAGTTGACAGGTGAGTGAATGAGTTGATAGGTGAGTGGGTTGACAGGTGAGTGGATGAGTTGAAAGGTGAGTGGGTTGACAGGTGAGTGAGTGAGTGAGTGAATGGGTTGAAAGGTGAGTGAATGAGTTGACAGGTGAGTGGGTTGACAGGTGAGTGAGTGAGTGAGTGAATGGGTTGAAAGGTGAGTGAATGGGTTGAAATGTGAGTGGGTTGAAAGGTGAGTGGGTTGAAAGGTGAGTGAATGAGTTGAAAGGTGAGTGGGTTGAAAGGTGAGTGAATGAGTTGAAAGGTGAGTGGGTTGACAGGTGAGTGGATGAGTTGAAAGGTGAGTGGGTTGAAAGGTGAGTGGGTTGAAAGGTGAGTGAATGAGTTGAAAGGTGAGTGGGTTGAAAGGTGAGTGAATGAGTTGAAAGGTGAGTGGGTTGAAAGGTGAGTGGGTTGAAAGGTGAGTGGATGAGTTGAAAGGTGAGTGGGTTGACAGGTGAGTGGGTTGAAAGGTGAGTGGATGAGTTGAAAGGTGAGTGGGTTGACAGGTGAGTGAGTGAGTGGGTTGACAGGTGAGTGGATGAGTTGAAAGGTGAGTGGGTTGACAGGTGAGTGAGTGAATGAGTTGACAGGTGAGTGAATGAGTTCATAGGTGAGTGGGTTGACAGGTGAGTGAGTGAATGAGTTGACAGGTGAGTGAATGAGTTCATAGGTGAGTGGGTTGACAGGTGAGTGAGTGAATGAGTTGACAGGTGAGTGAATGAGTGAGTGAATGAGTTGATAGGTGAGTGAGCTGATAGGTGAGTGGGTTGACAGGTGAGTGAATGAGTTGACGAGTGAGTGAGTGAGTGGGTTGAAAGGTGAGTGAGTGTGAGGTTTGGTAAACTTGTAGTAAAAATGGCAACATCATCACCACGACCATCATCACGCTAATGATAGTGATGATGCTGTTGCTTATGATGGTGATGATAGTGATGGTGTTGATGATATTGATGCTGTTGCCGATGATGATGGTGGTGATGATGATGTTGATGATATTTCTGATGATAATGGTGATGCTAGTGATGATGTTGATGATATTTCTGATGATGATGGTGGAGTTAATGCTGTTGATTATGATGGTGATGCTGTTGATGATGTTTATGATAAAGATGGTGATGGTGTTGATGTTGCTGATGATTGTGGTGGTGATGATTACGTACGAACTTCTTTCGCGCCGTACGTAGCCAACCATGCTACTCGAAATGAGTTTGTCAATCTAGATGACGACGACGATGACGGTGGTGACGATGATGACGGAGATGGCGATGATGACGATGACGACGACGACGATGATGACGACGATGATGATGATGGTGACGACGACGATGATGACGACGACGATGACGACGATGACGATGATGACGACGATCATGATGATGGTGACGACGACGATGACGATGATGACGACGACGACGATGACGATGATGATGATGACGATGATGATGGTGACGACGATGACGATGATGACGACGACGATGATGACGATGATGACGACGATGATGGTGACGACGACGATGACGACGACGATGACGATGATGACGACGATGACGATGATGACGACGACGATGATGACGACGATGACGACGATGATGGTGACGACGACGATGACGACGACGATGACGATGATGACGACGACGATGATGACGATGATGACGATGATGACGATGATGACGATGATGACGACGACGATGATGACGATGATGACGACGATGATGGTGACGACGACGATGACGATGACGACGACGATGACGATGATGACGACGATGACGATGATGACGACGACGACGATGATGATGACAACGATGATGACGATGACGATGACGACGATGATGATGGTGACGATGTAAAAGTGCGTAGCTTCAGCGGCTTCCGAATATCGGAAGGCAAGGAGCGTTCCAGACGGCCGCAGAAGCGCATCTGAAGGCGCCGCGCAATGCGGTGACCGTATAGTCCACCCCCATCGTCCACCACGATCACACCATAGTCCACCATCGGGGAAGGGAGAGGAGGAGGGGGGAGGAGGGGGGAAGGGGAGGAGGGGGTATGAGAAGGAGGAGGGGGGGGTGTAGGGGAACGCCCCACGCTGTTTCCCCGTGACCTCCACGTTCGTTTGAACGACTTCTGCTGGTCGCTTTAGGGAGCGAGGAGGAGGTGGAGGTGGTGGTGGAGGTGGTAGAGGTGGTGGAGGAGGAGAAGGGGAGGAAGGCGAGGTGGAGGAGGAGGAGGGGGAGGAGGAGGAGGTGGTGGAGGTAGTGGAGGAGAAGGAGGGGGAGGAGGGCGAGGAGGGGGAGGAGGAGGAGGTGGAGGGGGTGGTGGAGGAGGTGGAGGAAGAGGTGGAGGAGGTGGAGGTGGTGGAGGTGGAGGAGGTGGAGGTGGTGGTGGAGGAGGTGGAGGAGGAGAAGGGGAGGAGGGGGAACGCCACACGCTGTTTCCCCGTGACCTCCTCGCTCGTTTGGCTTTAGGGAGCGAGGAGGTGGTGGAGGAGGCGGTGGTGGTGGAGGAGGTGGTGGAGGAGGAGGTGGAGGTGGTGGTGGAGGAGGGCGAGGTGGAGGAGAAGGAGGAGGAGGGGGAGGTGGTGGAGGTGGAGGAGGTGGAGGAGGTGGAGGAGGAGGAGGAGGGTGAAAGCCCCACGCCGTTTCCCCGTGACCTCCACGTTCGTTTGAACGACTTCTGCTGGTCGCTTTAGGGAGCGAGGAGGAGGTGGAGGTGGTGGTGGAGGAGGTGGAGGGGGTGGTGGAGGAGGTGGAGGAAGAGGTGGTGGAGGTGGAGGAGGTGGAGGTGGAGGAGGTGGAGGTGGTGGTGGAGGAGGTGGAGGAGGAGAAGGGGAGGAGGGGGAACGCCACACGCTGTTTCCCCGTGACCTCCTCGCTCGTTTGGCTTTAGGGAGCGAGGAGGTGGTGGAGGAGGTGGAGGTGGTGGAGGAGGAGGTGGAGGAGGAGGTGGAGGTGGTGGTGGAGGAGGGCGAGGTGGAGGAGAAGGAGGAGGAGGAGAAGGGGAGGAGGAGGTGGAGGTGGTGGAGGAGGTGGAGGAGGTGGAGGAGGAGGTGGAGGAGGAGGTGGAGGAGGAGGTGGAGGAGGAGGTGGAGGAGGAGAAGGGGTGGAGGAGGTGGAGGTGGTGGAGGAGGTGGAGGAGGTGGAGGAGGTGGTGGAGGAGGAGGTGGAGGAGGAGAAGGGGAGGAGGAGGTGGAGGTGGTGGAGGAGGTGGAGGAGGTGGAGGAGGAGGTGGAGGAGGAGGTGGAGGAGGAGGTGGAGGAGGAGGTGGAGGAGGAGAAGGGGAGGAGGAGGTGGAGGTGGTGGAGGAGGTGGAGGAGGTGGAGGAGGTGGTGGAGGAGGAGGTGGAGGAGGAGGTGGAGGAGGAGAAGGGGAGGAGGAGGTGGAGGTGGTGGAGGAGGTGGAGGAGGTGGAGGAGGAGGTGGAGGAGGAGGGGGAGGAGGAGGTGGAGGAGGAGGTGGAGGAGGAGGGGGAGGAGGAGGAGGGGAGGAGGGGGAACGCCCCACGCTGTGACTTCCACGTTCGTTTGAACGACTTCTGCTGGTCGCTTTAGGGAGCGAGAAGGAGGTGGAGGTGGTGGAGGAGGTGGTGGAGGTGGTGGTGGAGGTGGTGGAGGTGGTGGTGGAGGAGGAGAAGGGGAGGAGGAGGGGGAGGAGGCCACGGAGTTCCTGCGCGCTCACCATGCGCAGCTGGCGCTCACGAGGATGCACGCGGCGCTGCTGCACCGGCAGCTGTGTGACGTCACGCTGGTGGCGGGGGGCAGGCGGATACCTGCACACAGGTAGCACGTGGTGGTCGTCGTCATCAGTAGCGTCATCGTCATCAGTGGCATCGTCATCATCAGTGGCATCGTCATCATCAGTGGCATCATCATCAGTGGCATCAAACATCATCAATAGCGTCATCATCAGTAGCATCATCATCACCAGTAGCATCATCGGTAGCATCATCAGTAGCATCGTCATCAGTAGCATCGTCATCATCATCAGTGGCATCATCATCATCAGTAGCATCGTCATCATCAGTGGCATCGTCATCAGTAGCATCATCATCAGTAGCATCGTCATCGTCAGTAGCATCATCATCGCCGTCATCAGTAGCATCGTCATCATCGTCAGTAGCATCGTCATCAGCAGCAGCATCATCATTAGTAGCATCGGTCGTATCATCATCAGTCGCATCGGTAGTATGATGATACTGCTACTGCTGATGATGATACTGCTGACGATGCTGACGGTACTGCTGATGATGATGGTATGAAGATCATGGTACTGCTGATGATGATCATGGTACTGCTGATGATGATCATGGTACTGCTGATGATGATCATGGTACTGCTGATGGCGCTGATGATGCCACTACTGCTGATGATACTGTCGATGACGATGATGACGGTACTGCTGCTGCTGATGATGATACTGCCGATGACGATGATGATGATACTGCCGATGATGATTCCGACGGTGCCTACCTTGCTGATGCTGCTGCTGATGCTGCTGCTGCTGATGCTGCTGCTGATGCTGCTGCTGATGTTGCTGCTGCTGATGCTGCTACTGCTGATGCTGCTGCTACTGCTGATGCTGCTGCTGATGCTGCTGCTGATGTTGCTGCTGCTGATGCTGCTGATGATGCTGCTACTGCTGATGCTGCTGATGCTGCTACTGCTGCTGCTAATGCTGCTGCTGCTGATGATGATGATGACGGTACTGCTGCTGATGATACTGCCGATGACGATGCCGCCGCTGCTGATGCCGCCGCTGCTGATGCCGATGTTGCCGATGGCACTCTGGCAGGCTGGTGCTCAGCTCCGTGTCGGATTACTTCGCGTCCATGTTCACCAGCGAGCTGCTCGGGGCGAAGCAGCAGCAGCAGCAGGAGCGGGAGGTGCGCATGGAGGGGATCGAACCTGGCTCCCTCTGGTCGCTCGTCCAGTACGCCTACACAGGTAGGCCTGGCACAGGTAGACAGGTAGACATACACAGGTAGGCCTGGGACAAGTAGACCTACACAGGTAGGCCTGGGCCAGGTAGACAGGTAGGCCTACAGAGGTAGGCCTGGGACAGGTAGACAGGTAGACCTACACAGGTAGGCCTGGGACAAGTAGACAGGTAGGCCTGGCACAGATACACAGGTAGGCCTGGGCCAGGTAGACAGGTAGGCCTACAGAGGTAGGCCTGGGACAGGTAGACCTACACAGGTAGGCCTGGGACAGGTAGACAGGTAGGCCTGGCATAGATACACAGGTAGGCCTGGGCCAGGTAGACAGGTAGGCCTACAGAGGTAGGCCTACACAGGTAGGCCTGGCACAGGTACACAGGTAGACCTACACAGGTAGGCATGGGACAGGTAGGCCTACACAGGTAGGCCTGGGACAGGTAGACCTACACAGGTAGGCCTGGGACAGGTAGACAGGTAGGCCTGGCACAGATACACAGGTAGGCCTGGGCCAGGTAGACAGGTAGGCCTACAGAGGTAGGCCTGGGACAGGTAGACCTACACAGGTAGGCCTGGGACAGGTAGACAGGTAGGCCTGGCATAGATACACAGGTAGGCCTGGGCCAGGTAGACAGGTAGGCCTACAGAGGTAGGCCTACACAGGTAGCCTGGCACAGGTACACAGGTAGACCTACACAGGTAGGCATGGGACAGGTAGGCCTACACAGGTAGGCCTGGGACAGGTAGACCTACACAGGTAGGCCTGGGACAGGTAGACAGGTAGGCCTGGCACAGATACACAGGTAGGCCTGGGTCAGGTAGACAGGTAGGCCTACAGAGGTAGGCCCTGGGACAGGTAGACCTACACAGGTAGGCCTGGGACAGGTAGACAGGTAGACCTACACAGGTAGGCCTGGGACAAGTAGACAGGTAGGCCTGGCAGAGATACACAGGTAGGCCTGGGCCAGGTAGACAGGTAGGCCTACAGAGGTAGGCCTACACAGGTAGGCCTGGCACAGGTACACAGGTAGACCTACACAGGTAGGCATGGGACAGGTAGGCCTACACAGGTAGGCCTGGCACAGGTACACAGGTAGGCCTGGCACAGGTAGGCCTACACAGGTAGGCCTGGGACAGATACACAGGTAGACCTACCAAGGTAGACCTACACAGGTAGACCTACACAGGTAGACCTACACAGGTAGGCCTGGGACAGGTAGACCTACACAGGTAGGCCTGGGACAGGTAGACCTACACAGGTAGGCATGGGACAGGTAGACCTGGGACAGGTAGACCTACACAGGTAGGCCTACACAGGTAGGCCTACACAGGTAGGCCTGGGACAGGTAGACCTACATAGGTAGGCCTGGTACAGGTAAACTACACAGGTACACAGGTAGGCCTACACAGGTAGGCCTGGCACAGGTACACAGGTAGACCTACACAGGTAGACCTGGGACAGGTAGACAGGTAGGCCTACACAGGTAGGCATGGCACAGATACACAGGTAGACCTACCAAGGTAGGCCTGGGACAGGTAGGCCTGGGACAGGTGACAGGTGTAGTGTACATCAATTTGGGACTCACCAAAGAGTCGGAGGCACATCATGTATTCCATTCCATATAGTCACTGGGGGACATCTACCCACGGTCAGTACGCTACCCGACCAGCGGCGCCGAGAAGACGGGGACAGCGACATCACGACGAAATTCCTTTCCCGGTAAAGTCACGTAAAAATGGAAATAATAAAATAATAAAAATAAAACACGATAAAATAATTCTCACGACGTTTCGGCCACAACGCAAGCAGCCGTCCTCAGGTGGAGACCAGGTCTGTCGGGGAGACAGCGTCTGGATTATTTTATTTTATTATGTTTTATTTTTATTATTTTATTATTTCCATTCTACGTGACTTTACCGTAGAACGTGACTTTATCTGATAAATGATAATGATATGCACTGTCCTTGAAGTTGGACCAATCAACTTCAAGGACAGTGCTTATCATTATCAGAGTTGTTTCTTTATGTTTGCATTTTGACTGCTTGTGTTGTGTGGTTATTGCAAACATGATCCCTTGTATGAAGGTGTCAGTTTTTGTACCAGTTGAAAGGGTCAAAACCTATTGCTATAATTTGC
>NC_136334.1:6640619-6678866 GCF_964198595.1 Lampetra fluviatilis | reverse complement strand
CACCACCCACACCCCCAGCCCAGCACATCCACACCACCACGAACCCCACCACCCCCAATCTAGCCAACCACCACCATCAAATCAGCCACACCACCACCACCCCTTCCCCCAACACATCCACACCACCACGACCACAACCCAGCCACACCACCACCATCAATCCAGCCACACCACCACCACCCCCTCCCCCAGCACATCCACACCACCACGATCCCCACCCCCAGCCACACCACCACCATCAATTCAGCCACACCACCACCACCCCCTTCTCCTAGCCCATCCACACCACCACGACCCCAGGCCAGCCACACCACCACCCCCAACTCAGCCACACCACCATCACCCCTTCCTCCAACACATCCACACCACCACCACCCCCAACCCAGCCACACCACCACCACCCCCAACCCAGACACACCACCACCATCAACCCAGCCACACCACTACCACCCCTTCCCCCAGCACATCCACACCACCACCCCCAATCCAGCCACACCACCACCACCAACCCAGCCACACCACCACCACCACCACCCCAGCCCAGCCACACCACCACCCCCAACTCAGCCACACCACCACCACCCCTTCCCCCAACACATCCACACCACCACCACCCCTCCCCCAGCCCATCCACACCACCATCAACCCAGCCACACCACCACCATCAACCCAGCCACACCACCCACACCCCCAGCCCAGCACCTCCACACCACCACCCCCAACCCAGCCACACCACCACCCCCAACCCAGCCACACCACCACCCCCACCCCCAGCCCAACCGCACCACCACCATCAATTCAGCCACACCACCACCACCCCCTTCCCCCAGCACAACCACCCCACCACCCCCAAATTCAGCCACACCACCACCATCAATCTAACCACACCACTACCACCCCTTCCCCCAGCACATCCACCCCACCACCCCAAATCCAGCCACACCACCACCATCAATCTAGCCACACCACTACCACCCCTTCCCCCAGCACATCCACACCACCACGACCCCAACCCAGCCACACCACCACCATCAACCCAGCCACACCACCACCACCCCCTCCCCCAGCACATCCACCCCACCACCCCCAAATCCAGCCACACCACCACCATCAATCTAGCCACACCACTACCACCCCTTCCCCCAGCACATCCACACCACCACGACCCCAACCCAGCCACACCACCACCATCAATCTAGCCACACCACCACCACCCCCTCCCCCAGCACATCCACACCACCACCCCCAACTCAGCCACTCCACCACCATCAATCCAGCCACGACCACCACCACCCCCTCCCCCAGCACATCCACACCACCACCCCCAACTCAGCCACACCACCACCATCAATCCAGCCACACCACCACCACCCCCTCCCCCAGCACATCCACACCACCACCCCCAATCCAGCCACACCACCACCATCAATCCAGCCACACCACCACCACCCCCTCCCCAGCACATCCACACCACCACCCCCAATCCAGCCACACCACCACCATCAATCCAGCCACACCACCACCATCAATCCAGCCACACCACCACCACCCCCAGCCCATCCCAACCACCACGACCCGCACCCCAAATCCAGCCCAGCCACACCACCACCCCCTCCCCCAGCCCAGGCCAGCCACACCACCACCACCATCTCCCCCAGCCCATCCACCCCACCATGACCCCCACCCCGAGCCGCAATAGCCCCCCGCGCACATAAAAGGGCAGCGTGAATATTAACTCGTAAAATACCCCCCCTAGCCCCGCCCCCTAGCCCCCCCCCCCCATACAAAGACAAAGGTACCCCGTATAGCCTCCCACAGGATGTGGGGGTCAAGTGCTGTTGGTAGCAAATAGCAGCACAAGGCAAAGACAGAGATCCCCCCGTATAGCCTTAACAGACTGTTGGGGCAAGTGCTGTTAGCGAGCGCCTATGAAGACTGGCACGGCACACGAGGGGGTCGGGTGACCGGAACCACGCACACACCCAGCCGCCTTTGTCTCCCCCGGTGGCGATGTTTAACTTCACACAGTTACCAGGTTACTCATTTGAGGCTGAGTCGACCTAGGGGAGGAAGGCCTAAGACCGGTGCAGATCATCGTCCACCGGTTTGTCTGTAGCACCACAGACTCAACACTGCCCATAGACTCAACACTGCCCATAGACTCAACACTGCCCCATAGACTCAACACTGCCCCATAGACTCAACACTGCCCATAGACTCAACACTGCCCCATAGACTCAACACTGCCCCATAGACTCAACACTGCCCATAGACTCAACACTGCCCATAGACTCAACACTGCCCATATACTCAACACTGCCCCATAGACTCAACACTGCCCATAGACTCAACACTACCCATAGACTCAACACTACCCATAGACTCAACACTGCCCATAGACTCAACACTGCCCCATAGACTCAACACTGCCCATAGACTCAACACTGCCCCATAGACTCAACACTGCACCATAGACTCAACACTGCCCATAGACTCAACACTGCCCATAGACTCAACACTGCCCATAGACTCAACACTGCCCATAGACTCAACACTGCCCCATAGACTCAACACTGCCCCATAGACTCAACACTGCCCATAGACTCAACACTGCCCCATAGACTCAACACTGCCCCATAGACTCAACACTGCCCATAGACTCAACACTGCCCATAGACTCAACACTGCCCATATACTCAACACTGCCCCATAGACTCAACACTGCCCATAGACTCAACACTACCCATAGACTCAACACTACCCATAGACTCAACACTGCCCATAGACGCAACACTGCCCCATAGACTCAACACTGCCCATAGACTCAACACTGCCCCATAGACTCAACACTGCCCCATAGACTCAACACTGCCCATAGACTCAACACTGCCCATAGACTCAACACTGCCCCATAGACTCAACACTGCCCCATAGACTCAACACTGCCCATAGACTCAACACTGCCCATAGACTCAACACTGCCCATATACTCAACACTGCCCCATAGACTCAACACTGCCCATAGACTCAACACTACCCATAGACTCAACACTACCCATAGACTCAACACTGCCCATAGACTCAACACTGCCCCATAGACTCAACACTGCCCATAGACTCAACACTGCCCCATAGACTCAACACTGCACCATAGACTCAACACTGCCCATAGACTCAACACTGCCCATAGACTCAACACTGCCCATAGACTCAACACTGCCCCATAGACTCAACACTGCCCCATAGACTCAACACTGCCCATAGACTCAACACTGCCCCATAGACTCAACACTGCCCCATAGACTCAACACTGCCCATAGACTCAAAACTGCCCATAGACTCAACACTGCCCATATACTCAACACTGCCCCATAGACTCAACACTGCCCATAGACTCAACACTACCCATAGACTCAACACTACCCATAGACTCAACACTGCCCATAGACTCAACACTGCCCCATAGACTCAACACTGCCCATAGACTCAACACTGCCCCATAGACTCAACACTGCCCCATAGACTCAACACTGCCCATAGACTCAACACTGCCCATAGACTCAACACTGCCCATAGACTCAACACTGCCCATAGACTCAACACTACCCATAGACTCAACACTGCCCATAGACACAACACTGCCCATAGACTAACACTGCCCATAGACTCAACACTGCCCATAGACTCAACACTACCCATAGACTAACACTGCCCATAGACTCAACACTGCCCATAGACACAACACTACCCATAGACTAACACTGCCCATAGACTCAACACTGCCCATAGACTCAACACTACCCATAGACTCAACACTGCCCATAGACTCAACACTGCCCATAGACACAACACTGCCCATAGACTCAACACTGCCCATAGACTCAACACTGCCCATAGACACAACACTGCCCATAGACTCAACACTGCCCATAGACTCAACACTGCCCATAGACTCAACACTGCCCATAGACTCACACTACCCATAGACTAACACTGCCCATAGACTCAACACTGCCCATAGACTCAACACTGCCCATAGACTCAACACTGCCCATAGACACAACACTGCCCATAGACTCAACACTGCCCATAGACTAACACTGCCCATAGACTCAACACTGCCCATAGACTCAACACTGCCCATAGACTCAACACTGCCCATAGACTCACACTACCCATAGACTCAACACTGCCCATAGACTCACACTACCCATAGACTCAACACTGCCCATAGACTCAACACTACCCATAGACTAACACTGCCCATAGACTCAACACTGCCCATAGACTCAACACTGCCCATAGACTCAACACTGCCCATAGACACAACACTGCCCATAGACTCAACACTGCCCATAGACTCAACACTGCCCATAGACACAACACTGCCCATAGACTCAACACTGCCCATAGACTCAACACTGCCCATAGACTCAACACTGCCCATAGACTCAACACTGCACCATAGACTCAACACTGCACCATAGACTCAACACTGCCCATACTCAACACTGCCCATAGACTCAACACTGCACCATAGACTCAACACTGCCCATAGACTCAACACTGCAACATAGACTCAACACTGCCCCACAAACTCAACACTGCCCATAGACTCAACACTGCACCATAGACTCAACACTGCCCATAGACTCAACACTGCCCATAGACTCAACACTGCCCCACAAACTCAACACTGCCCATAGACTCAACACTGCCCATAGACTCAACACTGCCCCACAAACTCAACACTGCCCATAGACTCAACACTGCCCCACAAACTCAACACTGTCCATAGACTCAACACTGCCCATAGACTCAACACTGTCCATAGACTCAACACTGCCCATAGACTCAACACTGTCCATAGACTCAACACTGCCCATAGACTCAACACTACCCATAGACTCAACACTGCCCATAGACTCAACACTGTCCATAGACTCAACACTGTCCATAGACTCAACACTGCACCATAGACTCAACACTGCCCATAGACTCAACACTGCACCATAGACTCAACACTGCCCATAGACTCAACACTGCCCATAGACTCAACACTGCACCATAGACTCAACACTGCACCATAGACTCAACACTGCCCATAGACTCAACACTGCACCACAGACTCAACACTGCCCATAGACTCACCACTGCCCATAGACTCAACACTACCCATAGACTCAACACTGCACCATAGACTCAACACTGCACCATAGACTCAACACTGCCCATAGACTCAACACTGTCCATAGACTCAACACTGTCCATAGACTCAACACTGTCCATAGACTCAACACTGCACCATAGACTCAACACTGCCCATAGACTCAACACTGCCCATAGACTCAACACTGCCCATAGACTCAACACTGCACCATAGACTCAACACTGCACCATAGACTCAACACTGCCCATAGACTCAACACTGCACCACAGACTCAACACTGCCCATAGACTCAACACTGCCCATAGACTCACACTACCCATAGACTCAACACTGCCCATAGACTCACACTACCCATAGACTCAACACTGCCCATAGACTCAACACTACCCATAGACTAACACTGCCCATAGACTCAACACTGCCCATAGACTCAACACTGCCCATAGACTCAACACTGCCCATAGACACAACACTGCCCATAGACTCAACACTGCCCATAGACTCAACACTGCCCATAGACACAACACTGCCCATAGACTCAACACTGCCCATAGACTCAACACTGCCCATAGACTCAACACTGCCCATAGACTCAACACTGCCCATAGACTCAACACTGCACCATAGACTCAACACTGCACCATAGACTCAACACTGCCCATAGACTCAACACTGCCCATAGACTCAACACTGCACCATAGACTCAACACTGCCCATAGACTCAACACTGCAACATAGACTCAACACTGCCCCACAAACTCAACACTGCCCATAGACTCAACACTGCACCATAGACTCAACACTGCCCATAGACTCAACACTGCCCATAGACTCAACACTGCCCCACAAACTCAACACTGCCCATAGACTCAACACTGCCCATAGACTCAACACTGCCCCACAAACTCAACACTGCCCATAGACTCAACACTGCCCCACAAACTCAACACTGTCCATAGACTCAACACTGCCCATAGACTCAACACTGTCCATAGACTCAACACTGCCCATAGACTCAACACTGTCCATAGACTCAACACTGCCCATAGACTCAACACTACCCATAGACTCAACACTGCCCATAGACTCAACACTGTCCATAGACTCAACACTGTCCATAGACTCAACACTGCACCATAGACTCAACACTGCCCATAGACTCAACACTGCACCATAGACTCAACACTGCCCATAGACTCAACACTGCCCATAGACTCAACACTGCACCATAGACTCAACACTGCACCATAGACTCAACACTGCCCATAGACTCAACACTGCACCACAGACTCAACACTGCCCATAGACTCAACACTGCCCATAGACTCAACACTACCCATAGACTCAACACTGCACCATAGACTCAACACTGCACCATAGACTCAACACTGCCCATAGACTCAACACTGTCCATAGACTCAACACTGTCCATAGACTCAACACTGTCCATAGACTCAACACTGCACCATAGACTCAACACTGCCCATAGACTCAACACTGCCCATAGACTCAACACTGCCCATAGACTCAACACTGCACCATAGACTCAACACTGCACCATAGACTCAACACTGCCCATAGACTCAACACTGCACCACAGACTCAACACTGCCCATAGACTCAACACTGCCCATAGACTCAACACTACCCATAGACTCAACACTGCCCATAGACTCAACACTGTCCATAGACTCAACACTGCCCATAGACTCAACACTGCCCATAGACTCAACACTGCCCATAGACTCAACACTGCACCATAGACTCAACACTGCACATAGACTCAACACTGCCCATAGACTCAACACTGCACCATAGACTAAACACTGCCCATAGACTCAACACTGTGCAGCTGAGTGGACTTGTCGATAACCGCTATCAGCGCTGTGGAGGAGGCTCGTGAAGGACGCTGCTGCTGCCACTGGGCAGTTGGAGTTGGAGGCAGTCGCCCTCCAGCAATAACGCAGGGCAGAGGAGCGACGCTCACAACAACGAGCGGAGCGCCGGGGCGGCTAAAACGCAAAATATGTATTCATACTGGAGGAATCCGATGAGCTATGAAGCTCTTTTTCAGTCCCCGTGACCTCCTCCTGCACCTAGCCTGGCACAGCAGTCAAACCCACGGGCACCTGCTGGGTCAGTCTCGTGACCACCTGCACTTAGACTGGCACAGCAGTCAACCCACGGCACCTGCTGGGTCTGTCCCCGTGACCTCCTCCTGCACCTAGCCTGGCACAGCAGTCAACCCACGGCACCTGCTGGGTCTGTCCCGTGACCTCCTCCTGCACCTAGCCTGACACAGCAGTCAACCCACGGCACCTGCTGGGTCTGTCCCCGTGACCTCCTCCTGCACCTAGCCTGGCACAACAGTCAACCCACGGCACCTGCTGGGTCTGTCCCCGTGACCTCCTCCTGCACCTAGCCTGGCACAGCAGTCAACCCACGGGACCTGCTGGGTCTGTCCCCGTGACCTCCTGCACCTAGCCTGGCACAGCAGTCAACCCACGGCACCTGCTGGGTCTGTCCCCGTGACCTCCTCCTGCACCTAGCCTGGCACAGCTGTCAACCCACGGCACCTGCTGGGTCTGTCCCCGTGACCTCCTCCTGCACCTAGCCTGGCACAGCAGTCAACCCACGGCACCTGCTGGGTCTGTCCCCGTGACCTCCTGCACCTAGCCTGGCACAGCAGTCAACCCCATGGCACCTGCAGGGTCTGTGCCGTGACCTCCTGCACCTAGCCTGGCACAGCAGTCAACCCCATGGCACCTGCTGGGTCTGTCCACGTGACCTCCCGGCCAGCAAGCGATGTTGATCCTTCGCTGACGTCACCGCCACTTCGGCTGTTGTTGATGCTGTTGTTGGTGGTGGTGGTGCTATTGTTGTTGGTGGTGGTGCTATTGTTGTTGTTGTTGGTGGTGCTATTGTTATTGTTGGTGGTGGTGCTATTGTTGTTGTTGTTGGTGGTGCTATTGTTATTGTTGGTGGTGCTATTGTTGTTGTTGGTGGTGGTGCTATTGTTGTTGTTTTTGGTGGTGCTATTGTTATTGTTGGTGGTGCTATTGTTGTTGTTGGTGGTGCTATTGTTGTTGTTGGTGGTGCTATTGTTGTTGTTGGTGGTGGTGCTATTGTTTTTGTTGTTGGTGGTGCTATTGTTGTTGTTGGTGGTGCTATTGTTGTTGTTGGTGGTGCTATTGTTGTTGTTGGTGGTGCTATTGTTGTTGTTGGTGGTGCTATTGTTGTTGTTGGTGCTGTTGTTGGTGCTGCTATTGTTGTTGTTGGTGGTGCTATTGTTGTTGTTGGTGGTGCTATTGTTGTTGTTGGTGGTGCTATTGTTGTTGGTGGTGCTATTGTTGTTGTTGGTGCTATTGTTGTTGTTGTTGGTGGTGCTATTGTTGTTGGTGGTGCTATTGTTGTTGTTGGTGGTGGTGCTATTGTTGTTGTTGGTGGTGCTATTGTTGTTGGTGGTGCTATTGTTGTTGTTGTTGGTGCTATTGTTGTTGTTGGTGGTGCTGTTGTTGTTGGTGGTGCTATTGTTGTTGTTGGTGGTGCTATTGTTGTTGTTGGTGCTATTGTTGTTGTTGGTGGTGGTGCTATTGTTGTTGGTGGTGCTATTGTTGTTGTTGGTGGTGCTATTGTTGTTGGTGGTGCTATTGTTGTTGTTGGTGGTGCTATTGTTGTTGGTGGTGCTATTGTTGTTGTTGGTGGTGCTATTGTTGTTGGTGGTGCTATTGTTGTTGTTGGTGGTGCTATTGTTGTTGTTGGTGGTGCTATTGTTATTGGTGGTGCTATTGTTGTTGTTGTTGTTGTTGGTGGTGCTATTGTTGTTGTTGGTGGTGCTATTGTTGTTGTTGGTGGTGGTGCTATTGTTGTTGGTGGTGCTATTGTTGTTGTTGGTGGTGCTATTGTTGTTGGTGGTGCTATTGTTGTTGTTGTTGGTGGTGCTATTGTTGTTGTTGGTGATGCTATTGTTGTTGTTGGTGGTGGTTCTATTGTTGTTGTTGGTGGTGGTGCTATTGTTGTTGCTGTTGGTGGTGCTATTGTTGTTGGTGGTGCTATTGTTGTTGTTGTTGGTGGTGCTATTGTTGTTGTTGGTGGTGCTATTGTTGTTGTTGGTGGTGCTATTGTTGTTGTTGGTGGTGGTGCTATTGTTGTTGTTGGTGGTGCTATTGTTGTTGTTGGTAGTGGTGCTATTGTTGTTGGTGGTGCTATTGTTGTTGTTGGTGGTGCTATTGTTGTTGTTGGTGGTGCTATTGTTGTTGTTGTTGGTGGTGCTATTGTTGTTGTTGGTGGTGCTATTGTTGTTGGTGGTGCTATTGTTATTGTTGTTGGTGGTGCTATTGTTGTTGTTGGTGGTGGTGCTATTGTTGTTGTTGGTGGTGCTATTGTTGTTGTTGGTGGTGCTATTGCTGTTGTTGGTGGTGGTGCTGTTGTTGTTGTTGGTGGTGCTATTGTTGTTGTTGGTGGTGCTATTGTTGTTGGTGGTGGTGCTATTGTTGTTGTTGGTGGTGGTGCTATTGTTGTTGTTGTTGGTGGTGCTATTGTTGTTGTTGTTGGTGGTGCTATTGTTGTTGTTGGTGGTGCTATTGTTGTTGTTGGTGGTGCTATTGTTGTTGTTGGTGGTGGTGCTATTGTTGTTGTTGTTGTTGCTATTGTTGTTGTTGTTGTTGGTGGTGCTATTGTTGTTGTTGTTGTTCGGAGTGGGTGGGGAGAAGCCACCTCGCCTGGCTCGCGTGCTCTTGCCAAGGAGCCCCTCCCCCCCCCCCCGTGCCTTTTTACGATCCCAACATCACGCTCGACTATAAACCACCGAGCCGGAGTCATAATAATATTTATTATATATATAGTATATTTATTATATATAGTATGTAACATTTGTGACCTTGGGAAAGACAGTGGCTTTCTCACCTTCGTTCCACACAGCCACCCAGCACCACCACCCCCAACCCCACCCACAACACCCACCCCACCCACTCACCCCACCCGCTCACCCCACCCGCTCACCCCACCCGCTCACCCCACCCGCTCACCCCACCCGCTCACCCCACCCGCTCACCCCACCCGCTCACCCCACCCACTCACCCCACCCACTCACCCCACCCACTCACCCCACCCACTCACCCCATCCACCCACCCCACCCACTCACCCCACCCACTCACCCCACCCACTCACCCCACCCACTCACCCCACCCCACTCACCCCACTCACCCCAACCAATCCACCCACCCAACCCACTCACCACCCCAACTCCATCCACTCCACTCACCCCACCCCACTCACCCCACCCCACCCACTCACCCCACCCCACCCATCTGATGATGCTACTACAGGCAGTCCTCGACTTACGATGGAGATGCGTTACGACGACCCCATCATCGTAAGTCGAAAATATTGTAAGTTGAAGATGGCATAGCCTACCCAGGAGTCTTAAAGAATGCTGATAATTTAGCAAAACAGAGCAATTTACAGTACCGTACTGTATAAACTATATACTGTCTGAATTTATTAATTACAATACTGTATTGCACAGTAAAATGTAAAAGTAAAAAAACAAGGTAATTTCTTAGCCTACCTATATGAACTACAATTTAATGGAACATTTTTTTCAGGAAACAATCCTGTCTGCTATTAATAAAAAAAAAACTTCTAACATGCACTGAACGTATCGTATCGTGGTAACCCTAAAATGAAATCGCTAAAGCTACGTATCATAGTGTATAGTGTAGTGTATAGTGTAGTGTATAGTGTGTAGTGTATAGTGTAATGTATAGTGTAGTGTATAGTAGTGTAGTGTATAGTGTAGTGTATAGTGTAGTGTATAGTGTAGTGTGTAGTGTAGTGTATAGTGTAGCGTATAGTGTAGCGTATAGTGTAGTGTATAGTGTAATGTATAGTGTAGTGTATAGTGTGTAGTGTATAGTAGTGTATAGTGTAATGTATAGTGTAGTGTATAGTAGTGTATAGTGTAGTGTATAGTGTAGTGTGTAGTGTATAGTGTGTAGTGTATAGTGTTTAGTGTATAGTGTAGTGTATAGTGTAGTGTATAGTGTATAGTGTAGTGTGTAGTGTATAGTGTAGCGTATAGTGTAGTG
Source organism: Lampetra fluviatilis (assembly GCF_964198595.1). NCBI lineage: Eukaryota > Metazoa > Chordata > Hyperoartia > Petromyzontiformes > Petromyzontidae > Lampetra > Lampetra fluviatilis. The sequence goes on along the minus strand of NC_136334.1, from coordinate 6,667,606 downwards.
TATAGTGTAGTGTATAGTAGTGTATAGTGTAGTGTATACATGCATTGAACGTATCGTAACGTATCATATTGTACTCTACCCACCAATATTCTGTCCGTCGTCTGCACACTTGATCGATGTTAGGTTTCGATTTAAAGTTTTCGTGACTGCAGGGATTCATCTGAATCAGTCACGAAAGCTTTAAATCAAAATGTAACCGCCACTACGGGGTGGGATTCCACAAAACTTTCTTCACCTGAGGACGGCTGCTTGCCTTGTGGCCGAAACGTCGTGAGAATAATTTTATTAAGTTTTATTTTTATTATTTTATTATTTCCCTTCTACGTGACTTTACCGAAAGAACCAAGAAGACGGTTTTAGGTTGTTGATGGCAATTTTCTCGTATCGCTCTCGCCATCGTAAAATCGAAAAATCACAAGTCGGACCCCATCGTAACTCGGGGACTTTACCTGTATACCTTACCTGTATATAAAAACAACATGGCCATCTTCGTTCTCTTCAATCATGTGCACCAACAGGGGCTTGTGCACAAACACGTCCACGTACACGTGCAACTCGTGCTCTCGTTTAGCCCCGCCCCCCCCTCCCAATACGTTCCATTCATTGGCTACCACTTTCAGATAAGCCCCGCCCCCCCTCCCAATACGTTCCATTCATTGGCTACCACTTTCAGATAAGCCCCGCCCCCCCTCCCAACACGTTCCATTCATTGGCTACCACATTCTGATAAGCTCCCCCCTCTCCTCTCCTCCCCCTTAACTTGTATTTAAGAACCATTGGAACCTCATTTGCCAGTAAAAAATATGATAATTGGTTTTTTACCCTTCCATCTGGCAACTAAACTGACGCCTTTTTTTACAAGGAGTCATGTTTGCATAGACCACAATACCTGCAGTCATAATGCAAACAAAAAAACACAACTCTGATAATGTATGTGTGGGGGTCGCTAGCCCCCGAGATCCCTCCCTCGATAATACTAACGGCCGGACTAACATCATCAATCGCCCCCCCGCTGCTAAGCGAACCGCCGCTAGGCTCCTCACCCAGGGTGTGGGAGCCGTCACCCGAGGATTCCCCTCCACCGCGGGTCCGCGTAGCAGGCATGGTTAACCACGTACGCGCACACCCACACACAGCTCTGCACGGCACTCACCCAACACTGACCACTCACGTTAGGATCGCGCACCTGTGTTACACACGTCGTGAACGTGCGCGCACACCCATACAGCTCCACACGCGATGCCCACTCTTGCGCCGCTCTGCGCCGCGCTGGCCGCTCACGTTACGATCGCGCACCTGGGGTACGCCGATTACGCACGCCGAGAGCTTACGCAAGTAACGAGCGCACGCAAGCGGGGCACACGCCGACACAACGACTCAAGCCGCCGCCGCCGTGCGCGCGAGACAAACCGTACAACAATGCGCAGCCGATTACGCGCTCGAGCCGCGGGGTCGGGGGTCAGGGGTCCACCACCGCGCCGCACTTTACGCAAGTAACGAGCACACGCAAGCGGGGCACACGCCGACACGACGACTCGTCCCCTCCCCCACTCGCGCGTGCACGTCAACACAAATATCGTACAAGGACGATTCTCCTCTCACACGGCTGCGTAGTCACGCCAACACACAAAAGTGCTCTCCCCGGGCGTTAACGCACACACCTCCGTACCCGCACAATCGTACAGAGACCACGGCCTTTATGCATACAACGACCACACACTCGCGAATGCAGTGCACGCTAATACCACGTTCCAAAAACACCCAACAACACGGTTTTGTTACTACGCTCGAGATTTTATTAGCCCTTGCTAACCAACCGAGCCACCCGTGTGTGTGTGCGGGCCAGCAAGGCGCTTCTAACCCACACTCTGGTGCCGTGTAGCCCTATTCTATGCTGCGCTCTCTGCTAAACCGCTTTCCTACTCGTCCTTACCCCGAACTAACCCTCTCCTACGGATCCTACTCTCCGCTCTGAGGTGTTGTAAGGCGCGCAACACGATACCGTCTGTAGTCCTTGGTGACCTTGCGGCGCTCAGATCGTCCTGCAGACAATCTAGCGGCTCGCCCGATGACTCCTTCGTCGCTGACCCCGTGTCCAAACTCCAGAAGAAGAGAGTTCCCTACTGCCCCTGCGTTTTCTTTTAAACTATTCACATCAAAGGCTAGGCGCCCCCGTCCCGACCGCCTTGGTCTCTCGACCAATCCTGAGCCTAGGATTTTCCGCTCTTTTGCGATCCCGCCGGCCTTTGAACTTTCCACCAATCAGTCGTCCCGGGTCCTGATCCCAGCTATCTGCCTTGCTGACCCGTGTTTGTGTTTGTATGCGTTTCTAACTGCGGGGCTCTCTGAGCTCGCCGTGGTCGTGCGATCTCAAATCCGCCCACGGCGCCGCAGTGTTACTTGGCCTGGGAAGGGTCCTGTCCAATTCCCTGGCCCTGAGAAACCGTGGGGTAACCCCCCTAGGGGGCCCTCGGGTGAAAACTCAGGGTAGGTGACCCGACCACGAGGCCCTACGTGGGTGCGTGTTTATGTGGGGGGGGTGATGGGGGGCAGTGCGGCGGTGGAAGCCGGGCGGCTCCCTGGCTCGGCCGAGCGGCCCCGTCGCTGTGGCACCACATATGCACTGTCCTTGAAGTTGATTGGTCCACACCCGAGATAGCTTTCCTTAGAGCCCAGTCTCACATGGTGTTGGACCAGATGACGCATGTATTTAAGAACTTGCATCTTGGAATCGCTGCCTCACTTGATGCAGCAAATCTGGCTGTGACGGTCCCACCTGATGACGCAGACTTGCGTTGCCTCCGAAACGTCGTGATTTTTATTATTTTATTTTTATTAATTTTAATTTCATTTTTTTTACCCACGTGACTTTACCGAAAAAACTAAGAGTATGTATAGCCGCATCAAACCTCACAAAAATAATATTCAGGGGTCTACCTTGGCTCCTCCCACCCTCAACCAGTATATATACAAGGACTGTGTTCTTGGAATTTCTCTCACTTGATACAGCTATCATGCTGTGACGGTTCCACCTGAAGACGGAAGCTTGTGTTGCCTCCGAAACGTCGTGATTTTTATTTTATTTTTTATTTTATTTTACTTTTATTAAATGAATTAGAAATGATACAGCAATCGTGCTGTGACGGTTCCACCTGAAGACGGAAGCTTGTGTTGCCTCCGAAACGTCGTGATTTTTATTTTATTTTTATTTTACCTTTATTAATTTAAAATTTTTACCTACGTGACTTTACCGAAAAAACCCTAAGAATACGGAAGCTTGTGTTGCCTCCGAAACTTCGTGATTTTTATTTCATTTTTATTTAACTTTTATTAATTTAAATGTTTTACCTACGTGACTTTACCGAAAAAACCTAAGAATACGGAATCTTGTGTTTCCTCCGAAACGTCGTGATTTTTATTTTATTTTTATTTTATTAATTTTTATGTTTTACCTACGTGACTTCACCGAAAAAACCCAAAAATATCAATCCTTGCAGTCACGAAAGCTTCAAATCTAGAACATGTATAGGACCCATCCATGTCGTAATTTCGTCGTTGTCTGTCCGTCCCGTCCGTCCGTCCCGTACTCGGCAGGACAACTTCGCCTCTGTGTGCAGCTGTCACGAGTTCCTGACGCTCTCACCCAAGGACCTGCGGCAACTCATCTCGAGCGACGAGCTCAACGTGAGCGGCGAGCGGTGGGTGCTGGAGGCGCTACTCGTCTGGGTGCGTCACGACCCGGACACGCGGCGCGCCACCCTGCCCGGCCTGCTCGTCCACGTGCGGCTGCCGCTGCTGCCCCCCCAGGTGGGGGCTGGGGGGCAGCGGGGGGGGGGGGCAGCGGGGGGGGGGGGATGGAGGATTTGCGTGAACGGTCGCGCGGTTTTGGGAGGAGTTTGGGTGGTCGTGGTTGATGGTGGTGAGGGTGGTGGTGAATGTGATGCTGATGATGGTGGTGAAGATGATGGTGGTGAAGATGATGATGATGGTGAAGATGATGATGGTGAAGATGATGATGATGATGTTGATGATGGTGATGATGATGGTGAAGATGATGATGATGGTGAAGATGATGATGGTGAAGATGATGATGGTGATGATGATGGTGAAGATGATGATGATGGTGAAGATGATGACGCTGATGATGGTGAAGACGATGCCGACGCTGATGATGCTGCTGCTGATGGTGAAGACGATGCCGACGCTGCTGCTGATGATGATGATGCTGATGATGATGGTGATGCTGATGATGATGGTGATGACGATGGTGAAGATGACGCTGATGATGCTGATGATGGTTAAGATGATGCTGACGCTGATGGTGAAGACGATGCCGACGCTGATGATGCTGATGATGATGCTGATGATGATGGTGAAGACGTTTCCGACGCTGCTGCTGCTGATGCTGCTGCTGCTGATGATGATGGTGAAGAACGACGCGTTGTGTGTCGGCCAGCTCCTGGCAGACCTGGAGTCGAACGCGCTCTTCCGAGAGGACATCGACTGCCAGCGGCTGCTGTTGGAGGCCATGACGTGTCACCTGCTGCCCGAGGGCCGTGCCCTCCTGCACAGCCCACGTGTCAGACCGCGCAAGTCCACGGTGGGACTCCTGTACGCCGTGGGGGGAGTAGATGGCGTCGAAGGTGTGTGTGGGTGTGGGTGAGTGTGTGTGGGTGGGTGTGTGTGTGGGTGGGTGGGTGAGTGGGTGTGTGGGTGTGTGGGTGTATGTGTGTGTGAGAGTGTGAGTGTGTGTGTGTGGGTGAGTGTGTGTGTGTGGGTGAGTGTGTGTGTGTGGGTGAGTGTGTGTGGGTGGGTGTGTGTGTGGGTGGGTGGGTGAGTAGGTGTATGTGTGTGTGTGTGGGTGAGTGTGTGTGTGTGGGTGAGTGTGTGTGTGTGGGTGAGTGTGTGTGTGTGGGTGAGTGTGTGTGTGTGGGTGAGTGTGTGTGGGTGGGTGTGTGTGTGGGTGGGTGGGTGAGTAGGTGTATGTGTGTGTGTGTGGGTGAGTGTGTGTGTGTGGGTGAGTGTGTGTGTGTGGGTGAGTGTGTGTGTGTGGGTGAGTGTGTGTGTGTGGGTGAGTGTGTGTGTGTGGGTGAGTGTGTGTGGGTGGGTGAGTGGGTGGGTGTGAGTGTGTGGGTGTATGTGTGTGTGAGAGTGTGAGTGTGTGTGTGGGTGAGTGTGTGTGTGAGTGGGTGTGAGAGTGTGTGTGGGTGAGTGTGTGTGAGTGGGTGTGAGAGTGTGTGTGGGTGAGTGGGTGGGTGTGTGTGTGGGTGTGTGAGTGAATATGTGAGTGTGGGTGAGTGTGTGGGCGAGTGTGTGAGGGAGTGTGTGAGTGAGTGTGTGAGTGAATATGTGAGTGAGTGTGTGGGTGATTGTGTGTGTGGGTGTGAGCGTGAGAGGGTGTGTGAGTGCGTGTGTGTGCGTGAGTGCTTGAGTGTCTGTGTGAGTGCGTGTGTGTGTGAGAGTGTGTGTGTGAGAGTGTGTGCGTGTGTGTGTGTGTGAGTGTGCGTGTGAGTGTGTGAGTGTGTGTGAGTGTGTGTGTGAGTGCGTAGATCGCCATTTATGGCTGCAGGGTTTTGGTAGTACATGTTGTTTGAGTCGTTTATTGTGAAAATTCCGTCACAGTTCCTATGATCACTGTTCCATTGCTTTTATGGCTTTATTTTGGTGATTTCGAAAAGTGTATTGGTTTAGCCATGTTTGTGTTGTTGTAGTACGGAGTTAGACTGTTGGCCTTAATCTAAGTTGTCTTGTGGTTGTTGTTGTTTGACTTGCATCCCACTGGGATTTTTGCACACAGCGTTGGTGTACGGTGCTTTTTTTCTGCAATATTTTGCTGTCTTTTCTTGGATTTTCTGTTTGCACTCAGTCAGATATTCACTTCAAGATGTTTTCCTTTTTTTCGATTTAAAGCTTTCGTGACTGCAGGGATTCATCTTCTTGGTTCTTTCGGTGAAGTCACGTAGAATGGAAATAATAAAATAAAAGTAATAAAAATAATAAAATAAAAAAAATTTGTGATTTTTTTTTTTATTTTATAGAATGCAAATAATAAAATAATAAAAATAAAACCTTTTAAAAGACTTTTTTTATTATGTTATATATTTTTTTTATTTTCCAGTATATAAAATGGAAATAAGAAAATAAGTATTTCCCATTACCTATTTTTATTATTTCATTATTTCCAGCCTATAAAATGGAAATAATAAAATAATGATAAAAATTCCCCGTTATAAAATAATTATTTTATTATGTTTTATTTCCATTACTTTATTATTTCCATTCTACGTGACTTTACCGAAAGAACCAAAAAGATGTTTTCCTGTTCGTGTTTTAGTTTTTTTTATTTATTGCGCTTGCACCCGATTCAAGAGCCGAACGGCTCACAGGGCTCTCCACCTAACACACGAACTTGACCTTGAACCAGGCGAGGCCACAGTGGAGAGTTTCGACGTCCGACGCGGCCGCTGGGCGACCGTTGGCACGATGAGTGGCCGCCGCCTGCAGTTCGGCGTGGCGCTGGTGGAGGGGGCCTTGCTGGTGGTGGTGGGGGGCCGTGACGGCCTCAAGACCCTCAACTCGGCGCAGGCGCTCTGCCTGCGCACGGGGGCCTGGAATGAGCTGCCCCACATGGCCACGCACAGGCACGGACTGGGTAAGGCGCCAACTCCATCGCCCGTCCGTTTTTTTTTTAAACATTTCATTTTTTTATAATATTTTTTTCTAATATTTTTTTAATAATATTTTTTAAAATAATATGTTTTTTAATAATATTTTTTTTTATAATATTTTTTCTAATAATATTTTTTGAATAATATTTTTTTAATAATATTTTTTTTGATAATATTTTTTTTTAATATTTTTTTTTATATTTTTTTTAATAATATTTTTTTAAATAATATTTTTTTTAATAATATCTTTTTTAAGATCTTTTTTTTTACTAACTCACACACATAGGCTACGAACCCATAAACCTGGCTTACAAACCCATACACCTGGCTTCAGGACCCACAAACCTGGCTTATCAGTGGGACAATCTTAATATACATTTTATTTGATTCTTCTTTTTTTTTTACTTTTTTACAGGCTAACCCTAACCCTAACCCCTGCCTCCCCTGACCTCACGTCCCTGGTGTGTAGGGGTGGCGGTTCTGGGGGGCCCTCTGTACGCGGTGGGGGGCCACGACGGCTGGAGCTACCTGAGCTCGGTGGAGCGCTGGGACCCCCAGACGGGGCGATGGAGCTTCGTGGCTCCGCTGGGGAGCGCACGCAGCACTGCGGGAGTCGCCGTGCTGCAGGGGAAGTGAGCGGCGAAGTGACCACCACCACCACCACCACAACAACTCGTCCACTCATCCAGCCACTCACCCACTCATTCACTCATCCACCCACCCACTCACCCAACCAACCCCTCACCCACTCACTCACTCACTCATCCACCCACTAACTCACCCACCCACCCACTCACCCACTCAATCACTAACTTACTCGAACACCCACTCACCCACCCACCCACTCACTCACTCACCCACCCACCCACCCACTCACTCACTCACCCACTCACCCACTCACTCACTCACCCACTCACTCACTCACTCACCCACCAGACGGGGCGATGGAGCTTCGTGGCTCCGCTGGGGAGCGCACGCAGCACCGCGGGAGTCGCCGTGCTGCAGGGGAAGTGAGCGGCGAAGTGACCACCACCACCACCACCACCACAACAACAACAACAACCCGTCCACTCATCCAGCCACTCACCCACTCATTCACTCATCCACTCACTCACCCACCCAACCAACCCCTCACCCACTCACTTACTCACTCATCTACCCACTTACCCACTCCACCCACCCACCACTCATTCACTCATCCACCCACTCACCCACCTAACCAACCATTCACCCACCCACTCACTCATTCATCCACCCACTCACTCACCCACCCACCCACTCACCCACCCACCCACCCACCCACTCATCCTCCCACTCACTCACTCACCCACCCACCCACTCACCCACCTACTCACCCACCCACCCACCCACTCACCCACTCACTCACCCACTCACCCTCTCACTCACCCCTTTACCCACCCACCCACCCACTCACTCACCCACCCTCTGACCCCCTTACCCACCCACTCACTCACTCACCCCCTGACCCACCCACTCACCCACCTACCCACTCACCCACCCACTCACCCACTTACTCACCCACCCACTCACCCACCTACCCACTCACCCACCCACTCACCCACCCACCCACCACCCACCCCATGCCCGCGCAGGCTGTTTGCGGTGGGCGGTCGAGACGGGGCCTCGTGCCTGCGCTCCGTCGAGAGCTACGACCCCCATGCGGACCGCTGGAGGCCGCGGGCCCCGCTCTGCGTGGACCGCGGCGGGCCCGGAGTGGCCGCCTGCCACGGCCGCCTCTACGCCGTCGGGGGCCACAGCAGCCCCACGGCCAGCCACGGGGCACGCATCCTCGACTGCGTGGAGAGGTGGGGGGGGGTGGGGGGGTAGAGGGTGGAGGTGGGGGGGAGATATGGGAGAGGTGGGGTGAATGGGGGTGGAGAGATGGGGGAGGTGGAGGGAGATGGGGGAGGTGGGGGGGGGGGAGATGGAGGGAGATGGGGGAGGTGGAGGAAGATGGGAGAGGTGGGGGAGGTGGGGGGGGGGAGATGGGAGGGAGGTGGGTGGAGATAGGGGAGGTGGGGGGTGGGGGGAGGTGGGGAAGGGGGAGAATGTGGAAGTGGGGGGGGGGGGAGATGGGAGGGAGGTGGGGGGGAGATGGGGAGGGATGGAGATTGGGGGGGGAGAGATGGGGGAGGTGGGGGTAGGAGATGGGGGAGGTGGGGGGGAGATGGGGGGGTAGAGGTGAGAAGGGAAGGAGAGATGGGTGAGGTGGGGGGGAGAGGTTGGCTACGTACGGTGCGAAAGAAGGTCAACATACACCCCTCCCCCACCGTGTCACTCGCTTCCCACTCCCCCTGCCCCATGTTCACCCCCCCCCCCCCCGTGCTTCCCCCACCCTCCCCCGTGCCCCCTCCCCCCGTCCCCCCCTCCCCCCTCTCCCTCCTCCCCCGGTGGCTCCTCCCCCCCTCCCCCGGTGCCCCCTCCACTCCTCCCCTCCCCCCGTGCCCCCTCCCCCCGTGCCCCCTCCCCCCCTCCCCCTGTGCCCCCTCCCCCCGTGCCCCCTCCCCCCCTCCCCCTGTGCCCCCTCCCCCCGTGCCCCCTCCCCCGCGCCCCCTCCCTCCCACCGTGCCCCCTCCCCCCCTCCCCCCGTGCCCTCTCCCCCCCTCCCCCTGTGCCCCCGCCCCCCCTCCCCCCGTGCCCCCTCCCCCCGTGCCCCCTCCCCTCCCCCCGTGGCCCCTCCCCCCCCTCCCCCCCTCCCCCCTCCCTCCCCCCCTCCCCCAGGTACGACCCCCAGACGGAGTCGTGGAGCCGCGTGTCCCCGCTGGGCGTGCCGCGTGACGCGGTGGGGGTCTGCGTGCTGGGCCACCGGCTCTACGCCGTGGGGGGGCACGACGGGGCCTCGGCCGTGCGCCGCGTGCAGGCCTACGAGGCCCTCGCGGACACCTGGGTCGAGGTGTGTGTGTGTCTGTGTGTGGGTGTCTGTGTGTGTGTGTCTGTGTGTGTGTGTGTCTGTGTGTGTGTGTCTGTGTGTGTGTGTGTGTCTGTGTGTGTGTCTGTGTGTGTGTGTGTGTGGGTGTCTGTGTGTGTGTGTCTGTGTGTGTCTGTGTGTGTCTGTGTGTGTCTGTGTCTGTGTGTGTGTCTGTGTGTCTGTGTGTGTGTGTGTGTGTCTGTCTGTGTGTGTGTCTGTGTGTGTCTGTGTGTCTGTGTGTGTGTCTGTCTGTGTGTGTGTGTCTGTGTGTGTGTTAGTGTGTCTGTGTGTCTGTGTGTGTCTGTCTGTCTGTCCGGCAATACAGCCTCCTACCTCCTCGCGGTGCCGGACGGGCAACTCTGTCGTGGGCAGTGCTGTGGGGGGAGGGCCAATGCCTCATTGGCCTCTCCCCTCATGGCGTCTGTGACCACCACAGCGGCTAAACGGGGGCTCTGGACAGGTGCGAGGGGCTGGTAACCCCTCCACCTTCAATTCATTACCACTAAACCACGAATTAAACATAAATCTGTAACAAATAAGCTTGTGCCGGAGGCTCCGGGGGGACAGGCGTCTATGACGTCTCCTGGCCAAACCCCAATTGGCGGAGCCAGGAGATGGAATCTTCACCCTCGGGGCTCCTCCAGAAACAACGAAAAACTACTACGGATGGCCACGTGGAATGTTCGAACGCTCACTGCGGAGGAGAGGCTGCCACTCCTTTTCCGGGAGCTGGACCGGTACCGCCTGGATCTCTGTGGCATTCAGGAGGTCCGGTGGACCGGCTCTGGCTCCTGCCACCATGAGGGGTGGACAGTCCTCTACTCGGGGCAGGAGACTGCCAAACAACAAGGTGTGCCTCTTCTTCTGAACAAAAGAATGAAGGGGGCGTGGGAGCGTGGCGGTGAGGTGTGGGAAGCTGTAAGCCCCAGGCTACTTTGGGCTCGCCTTCCCATCAACCAGAGGCGTGGTGGTCGTGGTTACTTATGTCCCCACTGAAGACGAAAATACGTGGAGGGATGCAGGCAAGGCTTATAAGTCAGATGGCTTCTATGACCTCCTGTCACACGTGCTGGCTAAAGTGGCCCCTCGGGATAAAGTCATCCTCTTGGGTGAGAGCCGTGAGGGGCTGCACGGATGGGTGGTGGCCGCGGGTTGCTGAGGAGATGGAATCTGCCTCAGTGGCCCGCAATCACAAATCGCTCTTTAATTCCATAAAAAAAAAGTAACCTGCAGCGCCACACCTATTACCATAATTAGGGAAAAGAACGGTGATCCAATCTCCGACCCTCAGGAACAGGTTTGCAAATTTGCTGAGCAATTCTATGAGGTCCTTGGGGAGGGGAAATCCCTAAGCCTGGAAAATACCATGGGGCAATGTGGGGATGACCCTGCTGAGGCTGAAATTTGAGGAAGAAGTCACCCCCTGTGAGTGGCTGGCTGAGGTGCCATCTGAGACCAAGAAAGGCACCGGGCAGAGATGATCTCCCAAGCGAAATGCTGAGGGAGAGTGGCGTTTGTGCACAGACTGCCCTACATGACATCATAACAACAGTCTGGACCACTGGATGGGTTCCGCAAGATTGGAAGGATGCTCTGGTGGTCCCCATTGTTAAGAAGGGAGACCGCACAGACTGTAACAACTACAGGGGCATCTCACTCTTCAGTGTGCCGGGAAAGGTCCTGTCAAGGATTATTCAACATCGCCTTGCTAGGCACGCTGAGGAGAGGCTTGCGGAGCCCCAATATGGTTTCACGAAAGGGCGGTCCTGCACAGATGCCATGTTTTCTGTCCGTCTGCTACAGCAGAGGTGTAGGGAATTCCTACAAAGCCTACATCTCTGCTTTATTGACCTGGTCAAGGCCAATGATACCATTAGTAGGCCTGGGCTCTAGGCTATTCTTCGTGCTTTCGGAGTCCCTGACCCTCTGCTCACGATCATTAAGGACCTTCATGATGGCGAGCGGGCCTGGGTAAAACTACATGACCGGGAGTCGGAGCCATTCCCTGTTCATCTTCGGGTGCGACAGGGATGTCCTCTGGCTCCCACATTATTTCACATCTATTTCGACCACGTAGTTCGTGAAGCCTTCAGTAGCTGTATCGGAGGAATTTCCATCTGGTACAGATACAATGTGAGGCTTATCGATACCCGGATGCGGTCAAAGGATGGCTCCCTATTGGTCAACCACGTTACGTATCCCGATGATCTGGTGATTGCTGCTCACTCAGAGGAGGAGTTGGAGGGGCTGCTGCTGTACCTGGAGCTTGCCACTAAGAGGTGGGGCCTTACCAAAACCAAGCACCTGCCTGGGTATTTTGTAACATCAAACACTCCACCCCTTCATCTCCTCATTGGTGATGGGGCAGTTGTGGAGAGAGTGGAGAGTTGCCCATACCTGGGCAGTGTGCACATGACCGACTCCGGTTTGATAGCAGAGGTCTCACTCCAAATCAGTCGAGCGGCATTATCTTTCCATCGGTTGCGTAACGCTGTGTGGAAGCTACCTGGTCTGTCGCTCCGCACGCAGCTTCAGGTCTTCTCGGCCACGGTCATTCCCTCCCTTCTCTACGCTTGCGAAACGTGGACCGCCCTAATGGAACATCTTCGCCGGTTACAAACATTTAGGCTGGCCTGCTTACGATCCATCCTGGGTTTAACCAGGCTCGATTGTGTGAGGAGCTCACAAATCCTTGAAAGATCTGGACAAACGCCCATCGGTGAGCTCCTCCGGCAGGCAAGGCTGCGTTGGCTGGGTCATGTAGCCCGCATGCCCAGCCACCGCATGCCTACACAGCTTTTGTTCGGCCGGATCGAGGGGGCTAAACGGGCGCGGCACGGGCTAGAGAAGAGATGGAGTGATGTGGTACAGGAGGACGTGGAGCTGAGTGGACTTGCCGATGACTGGTACCAGCGGTGTCAAGATCGGCCTCAGTGGAGGAGGCTCGTGAAGGACGCTACTGGGCAGTTGGAGGCAGTCGCCCTCCAACAACAACGGAGGGCGGAGGAGCGACGCTCACAACAACGAGCGGTGCGCCGGGCGGATAAAATACAGCAAGTTGGCACAGGTGGTGCATCAGCCAGTCATCTCAGTCTGCCCCGAGACTTGCCAACGGGCGTTCGACACTTCACGTGACCTCAACGTGCACCTAGCCTGGCACAAGCGCCGTGGTGATGTCACCGCCACTTAGTCGCGAATGGCGGTCGTTGTTGTTGTACCAGGTGCGTGTGTGTGTACCACTGGGGAGACAAAGGCGGCCGGGCGTGGTGCTGGCCACCCACCCCCTCGTGTGCAGTGCCGGCCTTCATAGGTGCTGCTCGCTAACAGCACTTGCCCCGACAGTCTGCAAAGGCTACACGGGGGATCTTTGTCCTTGTCTTTGTGTGCCAGGTGTCTTCTCTGTGCTCGCCACGAGCCGGGGCCTGTGTGGTCGTGGTGAAGTCCACGTGAAGAGGCAGACCAACTCACCACCCCTCCTCACCACCTCCTCACCACCTCCTCACCACCTCCTCACCACCTCCTCACCACCTCCTCACCACCTCCTCACCAGCGCTCCTCACCACCTCCTCACCATCTCCTCACCATTTCTCACCACCGCTTCTCACCACAGCTTCTCACCACAGCTCCTCACCACCTCCTCACCACCACCTCCTCACCACCTCCTCACCACCACCTCCTCACCACCTCCTCACCCCTCCTCACCACCTCCTCACCACCTCCTCACCACCACCTCCTCACCACCTCCTCACCACCACCTCCTCACCACCTCCTCACCACCACTCCTCACCAACGCTCCCGCTCACCCGAGTTCGATTCCCGCTCACGGACACCCAACACCAGTCGCGATTTTCTGAACCGGTCCTGGGCCTCCCCTAGGTCGACTCAGCCACAAACGAGTACCTCGTGTGATATCGCCACTGGGGAGACAAAGGCGGCCGGGCGTGGTGCTGGCCACCCCACCCACTGGCCTTCATAGGTGCTGCTGCTCGCTACCAGCACTTGCCCCAACAGCATGTTGAAGGCTACATGGGGGTTCTTTGTCTCTGTGTGCGAGGAGTGGTGGTGCAGTAGTTTGCACACTGCGCTCCGACCTCGGTGACCCGAGTTAGATTCCCGCTGTATGGGTCTCTATGTGGGTCTATGGGTCTCTATGCGAGCTTGTGGGTCTCTATGTGAGTCTATGGGTCTCTATGTGAGTCTACGGATCTCTGTGTGAGTCTGCGGGTCTCTATGTGGGTCTATGGGTCTCTATGTGGGTCTATGGGTCTCTATGCGAGCTTGTGGGTCTCTATGTGAGTCTATGGGTCTCTATGTGAGTCTACGGATCTCTGTGTGAGTCTGCGGGTCTCTATGTGGGTCTATGGGTCTCTATGTGGGTCTATGGGTCTCTATGTGGGTCTATGGGTCTCTATGCGAGCTTGTGGGTCTCTATGTGAGTCTACGGGTCTCTATGTGAGCCTATGGGTCTCTATGTGAGTCTGTGGGTCTATATGCAGGTCTGTGGGTCTCTATGTGAGTCTACGGATCTCTGTGTGAGTCTATGGGTCTCTATGTGAGTCTATGGGTCTCTATGTGAGTCTATGGGTCTCTATGTGGGTCTATGGGTCTCTATGCGAGCTTGTGGGTCTCTATGTGAGTCTACGGGTCTCTGTGTGAGTCTATGGGTCTCTATGTGAGTCTGTGGGTCTATATGCAGGTCTGTGGGTCTCTGTGTGAGTCTACGGATCTCTGTGTGAGTCTATGGGTCTCTATGGGAGTCTATGGGTCTCTATGTGAGTCTACGGATCTCTGTGTGAGTCTGCGGGTCTCTATGTGAGTCTATGGGTCTCTGTGTGAGTCTATGGGTCTCTATGTGAGTCTATGGGTCTCTGTGTGAGTATATGGGTCTCTATGTGGGTTTGCGGGTCTCTATGTGAGTCGACGGGTCTCTATGTGAGTCTGTGGGTCTCTATATGCGTCTATGGGTCTCTCGTGTGAGTATATGGGTCTCTGTGTGAGTCTATGAGTCTCTATGTGAGTCTATGGGTGTCTGTGTGCGTCTATGGGTCTCTGTGTGCGTCTATGGGTCTCTGTGTGCGTCTATGGGTCTCTCGTGTTATTCTGTTGGAAGCCATTTTGTTTGTTGACCACCATTTTGGAAAATGATCGCTTAGCATTAGGATGGTTTTAGTGCATTTCGCATAGACGCCACGGTTCTTATAGTGCAGTAGTTTCCCTCGTAATCAACCAGGTGGTCTATTGCCCTGTGTGTGCGTCTAACCAAGTGGTTAAATGCAAAGGTCGGATGAGACACTTGAGCGTCGGACAACTGCGTGGAACTTCTGCTTATTCAAATCGCCTCCTGGCATGTGGAGTGAACCGTCGGGCAACTTTGCTTCCTCCAAACCATCGAGAGAGGGCTTAGAGAGCGAGAGAGAGAGAGCTAGCACTGGAGATTATTCGTGTAGGCCGGTGATCACCGAGCACTGGGTTCTTGCTGTGTGCGTGCGTGAGAGCGATTCCCAGTTGGCTTGTAGGCATTGTAAAGGCTTCGGCACTGGGACATGTTAACCGATACCAACGGCAGTGTGTGTTGTCACTTTATTTATTTATTCTACCGATCGATCGATCAACCGGAGTGTTGTGTCAGCGGTGTGCTACGGCGAGTTCTCGTTTGAACGCGCGGGGGGCGGCGCGTTCAACGGCGAAAACGATTTCCCCCCCCCCCCCATCATCAAAAATGTAGCCACGGTGAAGATTGGCGAGATACGAAGTCACGGCCGCTGCCGCCACTGCCTTCGCACACCGCGCATTGAGACCACAAAGAGACAAATAACGGGGAGTTTCGCTGCCGCGGCTTTGGCGTATCGTTCCGCGTTACCGTATCCCACCGTACCGAGGCTCGTGAAAGTAGTTCCTCGCCGACCGCTCAGGAACCGCATTATAACGGTGTGTGTGTGTGTTATAACGGGGCACGCGTTATAATGACGCGAGCTCAGCGGTATGACGGTTTTGCGCGTTCTGCGCTATAACGGACGCCTTCCATATTACAACGGTGCCCGTTTTCGTTATAACAGCTCCGCGTTTTAATGGTGCGCGTTATAACAGGCGCGTTTCACGTTACAACGGTGCGCGCATTCCTCGTTATGACGACACGCATCCCACGTTATAACGGTGAGCGCGTTCAGCGTTATGACGACACGTCTTCCGCATTATAACGGTGCGCTAATTCCTCGTTATGACGACACGCGTTCGGCATTATGACGACACGCGTCCCGCGTTATAACGGTGAGCGTGCTTCGCGTTATAACGGTGGGCGGTCCACAAAAAGTGTTCCCGAGTGGAACAACCGCATTGTATGATAATTGTTTTTTTACCCTTCTATCTGGCAACAAAACTGACACCTTTTTTTACAAGGAGTCATGTTTTCATAGACCGCAATACCTGCAGTCGTAACGCAAACAAAAAACATAACTCTGATAATGTATGCACTGTCCTTGAAGTTAATTGGACAGTGCACATTATCAGAGTTGTGTTTTTGTTTGCATTATGACTGCAGGTATTGTGGTCGATGTAAACGTGACTCTTTGTAAAAAAAAGGTGTCAGTTTTGGCAAATGAGGTTCCAATGGTGTAAACCGCATTGTAGCGAATACTCGTTGTAGTGTGAACGGCACGCACGCTAACCGAGGACTGCCCGTACGTACGTATGTATATCTGCACTTTAATTGAACAAAGATATATAGCAATAAATGATCTGAGTCAAATGCTACATAGTACCTGTGTTCCTCTCTGCCTTGCGAGTGTGCGAACCGAGTTCGAGACCCGCTCACGGCCACCACCAACGCCGAACCGGTCCTGGGCCTCCCCTACGTCGGCTCGGCTCGAATGAGTACCTGGTGTAGCGGTGTGTACAAACATCGCCACTGGGGAGACAAAGGCGGCCGGGCGAGATGCTGTGGCCAGCCACCCCCTCGTGCGCGTGCCGGCCTTCATAGGTGTTGCTACTCGCTAATAGCACTTGACCCAACAGTTTGTTGAAGGCTATACGGGGGATCCTTTGTCTTTGTTTGATTCCGCTTTTTTTTTTCACCCAGCACAGCCTCACTGAGTCTCAAGACGCTTTTTTTCAGGGGTGTCCTGCCAGCTCACCCATTCACTCACCTACCTACCAGCCACCCATTCACCTACCTACACAGCCACTCACTCACTCACCTACCTACCCAGCCATTCACTCACCTACCTACCCAGCCACCCATTCACTCACCTACCTACACAGCCATTCACTTCACCTACCTACCCAGCCACCCATTCACTCACCTACCTACCCAGCCACTCACTCACCTACCTACCCAGCCACCCATTCACTCACCTACCTACCCAGCCATTCACTCACCTACCTACCCAGCCACCCATTCACTCACCTACCTACCCAGCCACTCACTCACCTACCTACCCAGCCACTCACTCACCTACCTACCCAGCCACCCATTCACTCACCTACCTACCCAGCCACTCACTCACCTACCTACCCAGCCACTCACTCACCTACCTACCCAGCCACCCATTCACTCACCTACCTACCCAGCCACTCACTCACCTACCTACCCAGCCACCCATTCACTCACCTACCTACCCAGCCACCCATTCACTCACCTACCTACCCAGCCACTCACTCACCTACCTACCCAGCCACCCATTCACTCACCTACCTACCCAGCCACTCACTCACCTACCTACCCAGCCACCCATTCACTCACCTACCTACCCAGCCACTCACTCACCTACCTACCCAGCCACCCATTCACTCACCTACCTACCCCAGCCATTCACTCACCTACCTACCCAGCCACCCATTCACTCACCTACCTACCCAGCCACTCACTCACCTACCTACCCAGCCACCACCATTCACTCACCTACCTACCCAGCCATTCACTCACCTACCTACCCAGCCACCCATTCACTCACCTACCTACCCAGCCACCCATTCACTCACCTACCCAACCATTCACTCACCTACCTACCTAGCCACCCATTCACTCACCTACCTACCCAGCCACCCATTCACTCACCTACCCAACCATTCACTCACCTACCTACACAGCCACCCATTCACTCACCTACCTACCCAGCCATTCACTCACCTACCTACCCAGCCACCCATTCACTCACCTACCCAACCATTCACTCACCTACCTACCCAGCCACCTATTCGCTCACCTACCTACCTACCCAGCCACCCATTCACTCACCTACCTACCACAGCCACCAATTCACTCACCTACCTACCCAGCCACCCATTCACTTACCTACCTACCCAGCCACCCATTCACTCACCTACCTACCCACCCATTAATCCACCCTCCTACCCCACCCATTAATCCACCCTCCTACCCATTCACTCACCCACCCAGGCATCCATTCACCCACCCTCCTACCGACTCAGCTAACCCATTCATTAATTCACTCGCTCACCTACCCATCCACCCATTCACCAACTCACCAACCAACATTCACCCTCCCATCCACTAACCCACTCAGCTCACCCACACACTCACCTACCCAGCCACCCACCCTTCCTACTCACCCACTCAGCTCACCCATTAATTCACTCGCTCATTCACTCACCCAACCAGCCACCCATTCACCCACCCTCCTACCGACTCAGCTCACCCATTCATGATTTCACTCACCTACCTACCCAGCCAACCATTCACTCACCTACCTACCTACCCAGCCATTCACTCACCTACCTACCCAGCCACTCATTCACTCACCTACCTACCCAGCCACTCATTCATTCACCTACCCAGCCACTCATTCACTCACCTACACAGCCACTCATTCACTCACCTACCCAGCCACTCATTCACTCACCTACCCAGCCACTCATTCACTCACCTACCCAGCCACTCATTCACTCACCTACCTACCCACCCATTCACTCACCTACCTACCCAGCCACTCACTCATCTACCTACCCAGCTACTCATTCACTCACCTACCTACCCAGCCACCCATTCACTCACCTAGCCAGCCACCCATTCACCCACCCTCCTACCGACTCAGCTCACCCATTCATTAGTTCACTCGCTCACCTACCCAGCCACCTATTCACCAAATCACCAACTCACCAACTCACCAACTCACATTCACCCTCCAACCCACTCAGCCCACCCACGCACGCAGCCAGCCACAGGCCACTGCGGTCACATAAATCCAAATGCAATTACAGCCCCAGTCACACGCCTCTTCCTCACCCCTCCCCCCCTCCTCCTCACCCCTCTCCCTCCTCGTCACGCCTCCTCCTCACCCCTCCCCCCCTCCTCCTCCTCACCCCTCCCCCTTCCTCACCCCCCCCCTCCTCCTCACCCCTCTCCCTCCTCGTCACGCCTCCTCCTCACCCCTCCCCCCCTCCTCCTCCTCCTCACCCCTCATCCTACCCCCTCCCCTACCTGCACGTGCAAACAATGGGGGACTGGTTGGTGGTGGGTGGTGGTGGGGGCTGGGTGGTGATGGTGGGGGGCTAGGTGGTGGTGGTGGGTGGTGGTGGTGGTGGTAGGGGGCTGGGTGGTGGTGGTGGGTGGTGGTGGTGGTGGTGGTGGGGGGGGGCTAGGTGGTGGGTGGTGGTGGGTGGTGGGTGGTGGTGGGTGGTGGTGGGGGGCTGGGTGGTGGTGGTGGGTGGTGGGTGGTGGTGGTGGTGGTGGTGGGGGGCTGGGTGGTGGTGGTGGGTGGTGGGTGGTGGTGGTGGTGGTGGTGGGGGGCTGGGTGGTGGTGGTGGGTGGTGGTGGTGGTGGTGGTGGGGGGGGGCTAGGTGGTGGGTGGTGGTGGGTGGTGGGTGGTGGTGGGTGGTGGTGGGGGGCTGGGTGGTGGTGGTGGGTGGTGGGTGGTGGTGGTGGTGGTGGTGGGGGGCTGGGTGGTGGTGGTGGGTGGTGGGTGGTGGTGGTGGTGGTGGTGGGGGGCTGGGTGGTGGTGGTGGGTGGTGGTGGTGGTGGTGGTGGGGGGGGGCTAGGTGGTGGGTGGTGGTGGGTGGTGGGTGGTGGTGGGTGGTGGTGGGGGGCTGGGTGGTGGTGGTGGGTGGTGGTGGTGGTGGTGGTGGGGGGCTGGGTGGTGGTGGTGGTGGGGGGCTGGGTGGTGGTGGTGGTAGTGGGGGGCTGGGTGGTGGGGGGCTGGGTGGTGGTGGTGGTGGGGGGCTGGGTGGTGGTGGGTGGTGGTGGTGGGTGGTGGTGGTGGTGGGGGGCTGGGTGGTGGTGGTGGGTGGTGGTGGTGGTGGGGGGGGGTTGAATTTACACCCACGGTTCCTACCTGTAAATTAGCTACCACGCACACAAAGACAAAGACCACCCGTGTAGCCTTGCACGTGACTCTGGCGGGAGGCGGGGGCAAGTGCTGTTGGCAGCGACCTATGAAGGCCGTCACTGCGGCACACGAGGGGGTGGGTTTGTCTGTGTGTGTGTGTCTGTGTGTCTGTGTGTCTCTCTGTGTGTCTGTGTGTGTCTGTGTGTGTGTCTGTGTGTGTGTGTCTGTGTGTGTGTGTCTGTGTGTGTGTGTCTGTGTGTGTCTGTGTGTCTGTCTGTGTGTGTGTCTGTCTGTGTGTGTGTGTGTGTGTATCTGTGTGTCTGTCTGTATGTCTGTCTGTCTGTGTCTGTGTGTCTGTCTGTGTGTGTGCCTTTGTGTGTGTGTCTGTGTACGTCTGAGTGTGTCTGTGTGTGTGTATGTGTCTGTGTGTGTGTCTGTGTGTCTGTGTGTGTGTCTGTGTGTTACGAACCCATAGGTGCTACTCGCTAACAGCACTTGCCCCAACAGTCTGTCAAGGCTATACGGCGGGGGGGGGGGTGAGCTTTGTCTTTAGCTTTGGCTCAGCGTCTTGAGGATTTTTACTTGTTAATATTTCGCTCCTCCCCCTCGCTCGCTCGTAAACCAATCACAGCAGCCCGTTAATTGCCGCCTTCGAGTTAATTATTCATCCGGCGAAGTTTACGGCTCATGCCGCGTTCAATCGAACGCCGAGACTCAGAACAACGATGAGGGGGGGGAGGGGCGGAGGGGGAGGGTGGAGGGGGGGGAGGGGTGGAGGGGGAGGGTGGAGGGGGGGGAGGGGTGGAGGGGGAGGGTGGAGGGGGGGAGGAGGTCGAGAGGGCAGGAGGGGGGCAGGAGGGGGTCGTAAATTGGAGTCACGCGGCTTCATTACAGATGTGAGCCGCATCGAGGCGGGGTGCCCGTGGCGGTGGGTGAGTGAGTGGGTGAGTGAGTGGGTGGGTGAGTGAGTGGGTGGGTGAGTGAGTGGGTGGGTGGGTGAGTGGGTGGGTGAGTGAGTGGGTGGGTGGGTGAGTGAATGAGTGGGTGGGTGAGTGAGTGAGTGGGTGGGTGAGTGAGTGAGTGGGTGAGTGGGTGGGTGAGTGAGTGGGTGAGTGGGTGGGTGAGTGAGTGGGTGAGTGGGTGGGTGAGTGAGTGGGTGGGTGAGTGGGTGAGTGAGTGGGTGAGTGGGTGGGTGAGTGAGTGGGTGAGTGAGTGGGTGGGTGAGTGAGTGGGTGGGTGGGTGGGTGAGTGAGTGGGTGGGTGGGTGGGTGAGTGAGTGAGTGAGTGGGTGAGTGAGTGGGTGGGTGAGTGAGTGGGTGAGTGAGTGGGTGGGTGGGTGGTGAGTGAGTGAGTGAGTGAGTGAGTGGGTGGGTGAGTGGGTGAGTGAATGGGTGAGTGGGTGGGTGAGTGAGTGGGTGAGTGAGTGGGTGAGTGAGTGGGTGGGTGAGTGAGTGGGTGAGTGAGTGGGTGAGTGAGTGGGTGAGTGGGTGGGTGAGTGAGTGGGTGAGTGAGTGGGTGAGTGAGTGGGTGGGTGGGTGAGTGAGTGGGTGGGTGGGTGAGTGGGTGGGTGGGTGAGTGGGTGAGTGAGTGGGTGAGTGGGTGGGTGAGTGAGTGAGTGGGTGAGTGAGTGGGTGAGTGAGTGGGTGGGTGAGTGAGTGGGTGGGTGGGTGGGTGGGTGAGTGGGTGAGTGAGTGGGTGGGTGAGTGGGTGGGTGGGTGAGTGAGTGAGTGAGTGAGTGAGTGGGTGAGTGAGTGAGTGGGTGAGTGAGTGAGTGGGTGTGTGGGTGGGTGAGTGAGTGAGTGGGTGGGTGGGTGAGTGAGTGGGTGGGTGGGTGGGTGAGTGGGTGGGTGGGTGAGTGAGTGGGTGAGTGGGTGGGTGAGTGAGTGGGTGAGTGGGTGGGTGAGTGAGTGAGTGGGTGGGTGAGTGAGTGAGTGAGTGGGTGGGTGGGTGAGTGAGTGAGTGAGTGGGTGAGTGGGTGAGTGAGTGGGTGGGTGGGTGGGTGGGTGAGTGAGTGAGTGAGTGGGTGAGTGAGTGAGTGAGTGGGTGAGTGAGTGAGTGAGTGGGTGTGAGGGTGGGTGAGTGAGTGGGTGGGTGGGTGGGTGAGTGAGTGGGTGGGTGGGTGAGTGAGTGAGTGGGTGAGTGGGTGGGTGAGTGAGTGGGTGAGTGGGTGGGTGAGTGAGTGGGTGGGTGAGTGAGTGAGTGAGTGGGTGGGTGGGTGGGTGGGTGGGTGAGTGAGTGAGTGAGTGAGTGGGTGAGTGGGTGGGTGGGTGAGTGAGTGGGTGGGTGGGTGAGTGGGTGGGTGGGTGAGTGAGTGAGTGAGTGGGTGGGTGAGTGGGTGGGTGGGTGAGTGAGTGGGTAAGTGAGTGAGTGAGTGAGTGGGTGAGTGGGTGGGTGGGTGAGTGAGTGGGTGAGTGAGTGGGTGGGTGGGTGGGTGGGTGAGTGAGTGAGTGGGTGGGTGGGTGGGTGAGTGAGTGAGTGAGTGGGTGGGTGGGTGAGTGAGTGGGTGGGTGAGTGAGTGGGTGAGTGGGTGGGTGAGTGAGTGGGTGAGTGGGTGGGTGAGTGGGTGGGTGAGTGAGTGGGTGGGTGGGTGGGTGAGTGAGTGAGTGAGTGAGTGAGTGGGTGAGTGGGTGGGTGGGTGGGTGGGTGAGTGAGTGGGTGGGTGGGTGAGTGGGTGGGTGGGTGAGTGAGTGGGTGGGTGAGTGGGTGGGTGGGTGAGTGAGTGAGTGGGTGAGTGAGTGGGTGGGTGGGTGGGTGGGTGAGTGGGTGGGTGGGTGAGTGAGTGATTGAGTGGGTGGGTGAGTGGGTGGGTGGGTGGGTGAGTGAGTGGGTGAGTGAGTGGGTGGGTGGGTGGGTGAGTGAGTGAGTGAGTGGGTGGGTGAGTGGGTGGGTGGGTGGGTGAGTGGGTGGGTGGGTGGGTGGGTGGGTGGGTGAGTGAGTGGGTGAGTGAGTGAGTGGGTGAGTGAGTGGGTAGGTGGGTGGATAGGTGAGTGGGTGGGTGAGTGAGTGGGTGGGTGAGTGAGTGGGTGGGTGAGTGGGTGGGTGGGTGAGTGGGTGAGTGGGTGAGTGGGTGAGTGGGTGGGTGAGTGAGTGAGTGAGTGGGTGAGTAAGTGGGTGGGTGGGTGGGTGAGTGGGTGGGTGAGTCGGTTAGTGAGTGGGTGGATGAGTGGGTGAGTGGGTGGATGAGTGGGTGAGTGGGTGGATGAGTGGGTGAGTGGGTGGATGAGTGGGTGAGTGGGTGGGTCGGTTAGTGGGTGAGTGGATGAGTGGGTGGATGAGTGGGTGAGTGGGTGGATGAGTGGGTGAGTGGGTGGGTGAGTGAGTGGGTAGGTGGGTGGGTGGGTGAGTGGGTGCCCGCGGCGCCGTCATCACGATCTCCCTCCTTACACCCCTCCACTGGAATCAACTTCCCCTGTTCTACATTGAGCAACACTGCCCACAGACTCAACATTGCCCATAGACTAACACTACCCATAGACTCAACACTACCCATAGACTCAACACTGCCCACAGACTCAACACTACCCATAGACTCAACACTGCCCATAGACTCAACACTGCCCATAGACTCAACACTGCCCGTAGACTCAGCACTGCCCATAGACTCAACACTGCCCATAGACTCAACACTGCCCATAGACTCAACACTGCCCATAGACTCAACACTACCCATAGACTCAACACTGCCCATAGACTCAACACTGCCCATAGACTCAACACTGCCCATAGACTCAACACTGCCCATAGACTCAACACTACCCATAGACTCAACACTGCCCATAGACTCAACACTACCCATAGACTCAACACTGCCCATAGACTCAACACTGCCCATAGACTAACACTGCCCATAGACTCAACACTGCCACCTACAAACTCAACACTGCCCATAGACTCAACACTACCCATAGACTCAACACTGCCCATAGACTAACACTGCCCATACACTCAACACTGCCACCTACAGACTCAACACTGCCCATAGACTCAACACTACCCATAGACTCAACACTGCCCATAGACTCAACACTGCCCATAGACCCAGCACTGCCCATAGACTCAACACTGCCCAAAGACTCAACACTGCCCATAGACTCAACGCTGCCCACAGATTCAACACTGCCACCTACAGACTCAACACTGCCCATAGACTCAACACTGCCCACAGACTCAACACTGCCACCTACAGACTCAACACTGTCCATAGACTCAACACTGCCCATAGACTCAACACTGCCCATAGACTAACACTACCCATAGACTCAACACTGCCCATAGACTCAACACTGCCACCTACAGACTCAACACTGCCCATACACTCAACACTGCCCATAGACTCAACACTGCCACCTACAGACTCAACACTGCCCATAGACTCAACACTGCCACCTACAGACTCAACACTGCCACCTACAGACTCAACACTGCCCATAGACTCAACACTGTCCATAGACTCAACACTGCCACCTACAGACTCAACACTTCCCATAGACTCAACACTGCACCATAGACTCAACACTGCCCATAGACTCAACACTGCCACCTACAGACTCAACACTGCCCATAGACTCAACACTGCCCATAGACTCAACACTGCCACCTACAGACTCAACACTGCCCATACACTCAACACTGCCCATAGACTCAACACTGCCCATAGACTCAACACTGCCCATAGACTCAACACTGCCACCTACAGACTCAACACTGCCCATACACTCAACACTGCTCATAGACTCAACACTGCCCATAGACTCAACACTGCCCATAGACTCAACACTGCCACCTACAGACTCAACACTGCCCATACACTCAACACTGCCCATAGACTCAACACTGCTCATAGACTCAACACTGCCCATAGACTCAACACTGCCCATAGACTCAACACTGCCCATAGACTCAACACTGCCCATAGACTCAACACTGCCCATAGACTCAACACTGCCCATAGACTCAACACTGCCCATAGACTCAACACTGCTCATAGACTCAACACTGCCCATAGACTCAACACTGCCCATAGACTCAACACTGCTCATAGACTCAACACTGCCCATAGACTCAACACTGCCCATAGACTCAACACTGCCCATAGACTCAACACTGCCCATAGACTCAACACTGCTCATAGACTCAACACTGCTCATAGACTCAACACTGCCCATAGACTCAACACTGCCCATAGACTCAACACTGCTCATAGACTCAACACTACCCATAGACTCAACACTGCCCATAGACTCAACACTACCCATAGACTCAACACTGCCCATAGACTCAACACTGCTCATAGACTCAACACTACCCATAGACTCAACACTGCCCATAGACTCAACACTGCTCATAGACTCAACACTACCCATAGACTCAACACTGCACCATAGACTCAACACTGCCCATAGACTCAACACTGCCCATAGACTCAACACTGCTCATAGACTCAACACTGCCCATAGACTCAACACTGCCCATAGACTCAACACTGCTCATAGACTCAACACTACCCATAGACTCAACACTGCCCATAGACTCAACACTACCCATAGACTCAACACTGCCCATAGACTCAACACTGCTCATAGACTCAACACTACCCATAGACTCAACACTGCCCATAGACTCAACACTGCTCATAGACTCAACACTACCCATAGACTCAACACTGCACCATAGACTCAACACTGCCCATAGACTCAACACTGCCCATAGACTCAACACTGCTCATAGACTCAACACTGCCCATAGACTCAACACTGCCCATAGACTCAACACTACCCATAGACTCAACACTGCCCACAGACTCAACACTACCCATAGACTCAACACTGCCCATAGACTCAACACTGCCCATAGACTCAACACTGCACCATAGACTCAACACTGCCCATAGACTCAACACTACCCATAGACTCAACACTGCTCATAGACTCAACACTACCCATAGACTCAACACTGCCCATAGACTCAACACTACCCATAGACTCAACACTGCCCATAGACTCAACACTGCTCATAGACTCAACACTACCCATAGACTCAACACTGCCCATAGACTCAACACTGCTCATAGACTCAACACTACCCATAGACTCAACACTGCACCATAGACTCAACACTGCCCATAGACTCAACACTGCCCATAGACTCAACACTGCTCATAGACTCAACACTGCCCATAGACTCAACACTGCCCATAGACTCAACACTACCCATAGACTCAACACTGCTCATAGACTCAACACTGCTCATAGACTCAACACTGCCCATAGACTCAACACTACCCATAGACTCAACACTGCCCATAGACTCAACACTGCTCATAGACTCAACACTGCCCATAGACTCAACACTGCCCATAGACTCAACACTACCCATAGACTCAACACTGCCCATAGACTCAACACTGCTCATAGACTCAACACTACCCATAGACTCAACACTGCCCATAGACTCAACACTGCTCATAGACTCAACACTACCCATAGACTCAACACTGCACCATAGACTCAACACTGCCCATAGACTCAACACTGCCCATAGACTCAACACTGCCCATAGACTCAACACTGCCCATAGACTCAACACTGCCCATAGACTCAACACTGCCCATAGACTCAACACTGCTCATAGACTCAACACTGCCCATACACTCAACACTGCCCATAGACTCAACACTGCTCATAGACTCAACACTGCCCATAGACTCAACACTGCCCATAGACTCAACACTGCCCATAGACTCAACACTGCCCATAGACTCAACACTGCTCATAGACTCAACACTGCCCATAGACTCAACACTGCCCATAGACTCAACACTGCTCATAGACTCAACACTGCCCATAGACTCAACACTACCCATAGACTCAACACTGCCCATAGACTCAACACTGCCCATAGACTCAACACTGCCCATAGACTCAACATTGCCCATAGACTCAACACTGCCCATAGACTCAACACTGCCCATAGACTCAACACTGCCCATAGACTCAACACTGCCCATAGACTCAACACTGCCCATAGACTCAACACTGCACCATAGACTCAACACTGCCCATAGACTCAACACTGCCCACAGACTCAACACTGCCCATAGACTCAACACTG